>NC_039272.1:2311490-2653574 GCF_003368295.1 Carassius auratus | reverse complement strand
AGGTCCTATATTTAACACCTCTGGGGTTTTTTTTTTTCAGTATTTAGCAGTGAGAAATTACTCATCATCCAATGTTTATATCGACTATGCATTCCATTAGTTTTTCAAATTAGTAAGTTTCGGGCCGCGAAGAAATATAGAACTGAGTATTATCAACATAACAGTGAAAGCTAACACTGTGTTTCCTGATGATATCTCCCAAGGGTGACATGTAAAGCGTGAAGAGTAATGGCCCTAGTACTGAGCCTTGAGGTACTCCATACTGCACTTCGATATGATACCCCTTCATTCACTACTACAAATTGATATTGGTCATATAACTATGATTTAAACCATGCTAATGCACTTCCATTAATGACAACAAAGTTTTCTAGTCTATGCAAAAGAATGTTGTGGTCAATAGTGTCGAACACAGCTCTAAGATCCAATTGCACTAATAGAGAGATACAATTACGATCAGATGATAAGAGCAGGTCATTTGTAACTCCAAGGAAAGCAGTCTCAGTATTATGATACAGTCTAAATCCTGACTGGAAATACTCACAAATACTATTTTTCTCTAAGAAGGAATATAATTGTGAGTATACTACCTTTTCTAGTATCTTGGACAGAAAAGGGAGATTCGAGATCAGTCTGTAATTAACTAGTTCTTTGGGGTCAAGTCACATCATCAGCTGTCATTGTCAGGTGGAAGTTGATGTTTTTGATTAAAAAATATAAGATATGCAAGTGTAAACCATTTAAGTCAATAAAAAATAAGACTTGTCCATTTTGATTTCATTGCGACTTCAAGCTAGATAGCTGAAGACGTTCTTTGTAGCATAAATAGCTCTGTGGTCTCACTTCGCACAGGATTAGGGATGTGGTTATTCCCAGTTAGGATTCCAGCTGTCAGGAGAAAGACACAAGGAGAATCTCACTCAAAGCAAACCAACCAAAAGACTGATCAGGGAAAGTTCCACTGGAACCACTCTGGTACGTGGCTAATTCAGCTCATTCACAGAATAACCCTTATAAATTCCGCAGATTGTTCCATATACAGCGTGCCGCTCTTAAATACAGCTGACAGAAAAGCAGAAGAGAGTGCATGTTTGAAAGAGAGATGGGCTAGAAAGACTTCCTTTTGATATTTGTGTGTCTGAGTAAATAGTTTGTTTAGACTTGAGGATTAGAAGAGCTCTCACTGTAAAAATCATTAAATTCTCTGTTCGCTGGAAAACATGCGCATGCATATAGAATTTTTGAGAGAAAGACAGCCTGTCATTCTCTGTAATTCAGAAGTGATGAGCAGCAGCAGAAAGACACTACAAATGCATTAGTGCTCCTCAAATATACATGAACGAAAAGGGGGAAAGCGAGAGAGAGAGTAGTCTGCCATTTATTTCTAAACTTCCCAAAAACATTTATTAGAAGCCACAATGTGTGCGTGTGCCCTGAATTTTAAGACAGGGAGTATCATATAATACAACCCATAGGGAGGATGGGTACACACACACACACACACCTATTGTGAGCATGTAGTCCTAGTAACGCTGTAGCAATGCAATATTTATTGCAAATATTAAATATGTATAATATCTTTTGCTACCTAAACTAGAAGACTGGGAGTTCATTTATACAAACACACTTGTTCAAGGATATCCATTGCTGGTAATCACTGCCATCACAATATATGTCTGCATATGAATCCGATGTGCCAACGCTCTGTCTGTGACCTCTGACCTGGCATTGGTTCTAAATGTTAGTGTAGAGTGCAGTTAGTTACGCTAAGGCAAGGGAAACAAGTATATATATGAATGTACGGCTGTGTAAATGTATTACACAGCTATGGAGAACGTGCATGCACACAGTAAGCAGCATTTTACCATTGTCAGTCTGATTTGAAGTGGTAAATATCGTATTCACACATTGGCATTAAATAGATTATGCATTCTATAGCCAGAATCTATAAAGTGATTGTCTTAAACTTTCAGGACAATGAATGATTATGAATGAATGATTTATTTAAGAGGTTCCAGTTGTTTTTGTTGAATTGGCCATTGGAATATCCATAAAACGAAATATTGCCGGAACTACAGTACGTGCCTTTACAATTGAAAATGATGGACTGGCTTCCTCAAAGTCCAGACCTCAACCCCTCGAGCAAATTTGGGGCGAGTTGGAAAATAAACTGGATAGATCTATTGTGCATTCAAAGGAAAGCCTTGGGCCTGAGTTCCAGAAGGCAAGGGATAACATTAGTGTTGTTCTCAGGAAATATATTGACACTGTGCCAGAGAGATGTGCTGCTGTAATTGCTGCAAAAGGTGAACATACCAAATATTAAAGTTAAAAGTGGATAAAAAACATACGACTCACTTCATTTGATATTTGTTGTGCTCAGAGCAACCATCTGCATATTTCATGAACATTATGAAATGAACTCATGTTTGGAGGCAAAAAAATATCAATAATTTCAGATCTGTCAGGTTCACTAGCAATTTATTCCACCACTCTATATGTAAAATATCCATATACCATATGGTTTTTGAAATTATAGACTACCATTTAAAAGTTTAGGATCAGTGAGATTTTTTTCTTTATTTACTCCAGTCTTAAGTGCCCCATGATACTGTATAAATTATTTTAATATGTTGATTTGGTGCTCAAGACCTCAGTGCTTTCAACAACTCAGTGGTACTTAATGTTTAAAACAATTGTGCTGCATAATAGTTCATGCTAATAGTTTTCCAGGAATCTTTGATGAAATATTCTAAATAACAGGATTTAGTTAATAAAGAAATCTTTTGTAACATTATAAATGACTTAACTGTCACTTTAGATCGATTTAATGCATTGTTACATAAAAATGCACTTATTTCTTTAAAAAAGAGAAATATTACTGGTCACGAAATTTTTAAAGACAGTATTTGTATCAGCCTACATTAATTTGTAATTGCGTTTGTGCTCAATTGCCTTGTTTTTACATTAAGATTACCTTCGCCATCATCTTACACTCAAAGTTAATTTTTAATAGCATTGATAGTTTTGTACTATTAAATATATTCTCAAAATCATTTTTTCCTAAAACTACTGTGCCTAATTTCAAATACATACAATTTTTACTTCAAATCAATGTATTTAGACAAAAAAAAAAAAACATAACATGACATAAACGTCACAGATGATATTCAGTGTATTTAAAAAAGGGGACTGATATTGTTTACTCGTTCATACAGATATCTGTCTGCTGTGTGTACAATCTGAGTCACACCTGTTAGTAAATACTGATATCAAGCTGTCTGAACATAGCTTTGGCAGATAAGAAGGAGTAGAACAGAATGGAATATTTCCATATCTCCACCAGCCTTACCCAACATAGAGGATAATGAATGATCTCATTCAGCTTTAGCCGACTGACCTCTGAAAGATATGCAATGCATATTCTTTCAAACTGAAGAAACTGGTATGTGCGTATGTGTGCATTTCTGCCCATGCATGTGTAACGGGATGATCTGAGGCTCTCAGGATGAAATTTTTAATGATTCGAGTCATTCACGCTCCAGCACGCCTGCTACGATGGCGAATGTGCTGTGAGTGTGCACGTGATTCATGCATCAATACCTCGGCAGACTCGATCTGCATTACCGACCAAACGTAAGGAAGCCAATTATGTTTATATCAGCGTGTGTGTATGAAAGAGAGAGAATGAGGGCCAATGTCTAAGAGCACACGAGTGAGTCACAGCATGTAAATGCGTCCACATATGTATACTGAAGGAGGTTTTAGGCCCTGCTAGAATGCCTTATGGTGTCTTGTGGGACTGATCCTGTGCTAACTCGTGCTCACATTCAGATAAAACCAAGGAAGATTTATTTTTTTACAATTTTTACAAGACTTAAGAAAATCCTTGTGTTTTGTTTATCAAAATACTCCATTTAACTTTTAATTGCATTATCAGAGGAGCGACTTGTTGCTGCAAGCATGCATAATTGATTATAGCTTGTTTAAATACAAGCCATCCATGTACCAACCAGCGCCACCGTGCTTCTAACACCACATGGATCTCAGCATCTAAGACGGGCCGAAAGACAGGCACGTGGGCAGCAGGTGACGTGGGAGAAAAAAACACATCTGACACAGATTTGAGTTCATCAGCAAAAAAGATGCTGGTGCCCCAGTTCTGTGTGGAAACCTCTCTCTCTCTTTCTCTCTCTCTCTCTCTCTCTCTCTCTCCCTAGACACTAGCTTAGCAGACACAGGCCACACAGCCACTCTCAACCGACACCGACTTCTGCTCCACTCCCTCAGCGTGAGATAACCTCAAAGAGCCTCACCCCTCTTCCACCTCCATGATCACGGACAGCTTCTCTCTCCCTCCCTTCAGTAAGAAGTGCACCGTCAATTATGGGCACCAGAGCGCTGCCACAATAGTAGCTGCTGCCAGTAAGTAGCTGCCAGGTAGCTGTTTCTTTTCCAAGAACTGAAAGAAAGAGTTTGTTTGTTGCTTTGTTTGAGAAATTCAGTTTTCCCTCACTTTGAAACACATTCACAGATTTCGCATTCACAATATGTCTCTCAAGGTCAGCTTGTTGCCTTTGTGATCCTGTGAGCACACCTCGGCAGCCGCCTAGCAAGCTCTCATTGAAAGCATTTCACTTGCATTCTGCCATGTGTCAAACTTAACCAATCAAACAGACCAAAAAATTGGCTCACAGGGGAGGCGAATAAGCAGCCCCGGGCTAGTGGCCATTTTGAATTCAAGATGTTGGTGTGTGAAAAAAAAAGAGTACATGACCTCAGGCATATTGATTCCACTAATGTTATCTTGCTTGCTTGCTAGAGAAAGTTGGAAAGGCAAATAGATATGAGTCCACATCTTGATGTCAGTGATTTCAGCTGCTTTAAAAGTAAATCTTGGCAGTAAAATGCTGGAAATGAAAGCTATATGCTGTTGTTTACAGGCTAGAGGGATGTTTCACATAACAAGAAAAAAATGCAGTTTGTCACAAAGCTTTAAGGAATGTTCCGGGTTCGTGCTTGTGATTTCCACTGATAACAATGTTTTGACTTGAAAAACTGGGTAGTTTTCTCTGTGACAACATTTTAGTTTTAGATCCCCAAAAATGAAAATATAAAAAAATGTCTTCCTCTGTCAGTTTGTTAAAATAAACATGCAAAGAATCATGTTTACAGTACAATAGAAGTCTATGGGGAAAGGCAGCACACATTTTTTGTATAAGCTCTTATGTGTTTTCATCCATACAAATACATGTGCTATCTGTGCTGTAATATTGCCCAAATCATCTCAGTTGTGTCATCACTGTTCTAGGTGGGTGAACTTTTGTTATGCATTACCGATGTTATTCCTGTGGGTGGATTTTTTCTGTAAACAAGTCCCTTTCCTTGTGTATTATGCAAACATTACACTGGCTTTACATGGTGATGACTTGAGAAATTGGATATAACTTTGGACAGACAAATTTGTAAGTGATTTGGTCATACTAGTCATGTTAGCAGCATTAGTACATGTACTCTGGGTATTTTGTGTTTTATGTCAGTGGCTTGTCCTAGAAATGTGCATTGATGGTGTGATACTGTACATTTTGTCCATTTTTACACACTGTCGAAATTATTCTCTGCAGTAATTAACAGCATATGTTCCACTGTACCTCAGAAATGACGATATTACATAACATGACATAAAAAGTGAAAACTGTTTAACTGCTGTACAAAAAAAACTTATCTTTGCAAACTGATGAGATTTTATTCATCATCTAGCAGGATACATTAAGCCTCCCACTGCCTTCAATTATGACATAAATATTCCCGTACACAAAATGACTATGTTTGTTCCCAATTACCTGTACTTTCATTATAAGAAAATACTTTATCATAATGAAATCCATCAAGACCATGTTTAACGCCTCAATGGGGTTGACACACGTTTTTCCATAGGACAGACATGACAACAAGAGATATTCTAACAGATGACTGACTCTCACTTGCAGTGTGGGCAGCAGTGCTTTCAGCTAACATCTGTTGTCATCTACAAGACATGAAACTTTTTCCCAGCAAAAATACTTTAGAATTTTCCAGGTAACAGTTTCACAAGTGCATAGCAGATGGAGAAATGTGTTACCGCATTAATGAAACTACTCAAGAACCCTGGTGGAGACAGTACTCTCCCTCATGTCATCACAAACCTGTATGATTGTCTTTGACAATCTGCAAAAATGACTATTATATATATATATATATATATATATATATATATATATATATACAAATATTCAAATCACACAAATTACATATGACAGTCTTCTTTTACATTCTAGTGAAGAAAGAACATGAAGGTGGGTAAATTATGAGAATTTTCTTTTTTTAAATGGACTATAATCATCCAGTTGTGGTGTGCATAAGTAAATCATCATGCTGTACGAGAAAAACTGCCCCCAACACTTGAAGACATCTTGAATGCAAGCACACACCTATAGGGTATGACCTCCAGCCACAGCATACTTAATAAACTCCCATGCAGCCGTACACACGCTCCTAACACACACACACACACGCTCAATAAAGAAACCCTCGGCAGGGGTTCAAGACTACAAGTTGTCAATCAGAGTTAGCTGCCAAACAGACATGGCAGCTGTGCAGTTAAAATGACAGATCTGGACCAAACAGAGCAAAAATATCAACATCTTACAGCTAAAAGCTTTAGAAAACAACCTCAATTTAAACTTGATGGTTTCATGGTAAACAAAGAGAGATATCACTCATTTGTTTACGTCATGCTACTATGATTCTTTCACAGATGATGCTCTATCCTATAAACAAGTGACATTTTGAAACGAAAAGTTCATACAAAAAAAAAAAAAAAATACACAAAAAAAACAACATATAATTTACTCACCGTCATGTCACTCAAAGCTGTAATACTGATTTTATGGAACACAAAACAAGATGTTGCAGACAGTCAATAAAATCAAACCAGTGGAAAGATATGAGGGCAAGCAAATGATTCTTATTTTTTTATTTATTTTATTGTTGTTTATTTTATTTATTTTTATTGTTAACTGCCCCTGGTGTCTAAATATGTTTTAAACCACTGTAGACTATATGGCTCTTTAGTGAACAGGTGTTATGTAGTCATATTTGTTCAACTATATGTGCATCTATTTTACATACTCTATTTTTGGTTGGTGCACGTTGTATTTTGCTATATTTGTGATTATTCGACAAGCGTATGGTATTTGTATTGACCTGTTTTCTGTAAAATCTCTCATGGCTCAGTATTTGTGTGGCCCAGTCAAAAACTTAACTTCAAAGACTGAGACAAGTGTGTCCCAATGCAGCCGGAATAATTAATCTGAAAGGCATAAAGGAAAAGATAAAAAGGTTTTAAAGTGTGTGTTTATCTTTTGGCGTTTGTGTAGACGAGTATTGGCCAGCAGCGTTGCTATTTTTTAAATATTTTCAAATCACTTCATTATGGTTTGTGCAGTAAAGTTGACAAGACTGTACAGTTGTACCAGGAAAACCTTATTTCCAAATATTAATATACATGGTCACGAAATATTAATGGCATGGTCACTGCCACTCAAAAGCACTGAAATAAATAATTTCACACAATAAAGTTGCATTACAAAAATTTGGTCGTGGGCCCTGTGTCTCACCTGGTTGCCCATTGATGGCAACATTGCTCAAAAAGTTGCACCGTGTAATATCATCAGCCTAACAGTAGATGAAATCACTTAAAATGCAATGCCTTTTCATTACTTTTGGAAATGTACCATGGTTTTCCTTGAAGTGGGTACACTGAAGTAGCCTACCATGTAAATACTTCAAAGTAACACCAGCCTTTCAAGTAATGAGCACCACTTCTGATGGCCTCATTAGTTGACTTTCATTATGATTCATATATCTGTGAGGACATTTGTAATATTTTGTTCCCCATTTATAGCAAACCATGTACATGCTCTCAGCAACTGGCAATGAATTCCTGTTGTTTTATTAATAGGGCTAAGCAGCATGTATAGCATTTGATTAAATTACAGCAATGTTCATATGTAGAATGCATAAATACATTTTAATTGTTACTCTCCATTAAAATAGTTCCTGCTTGTTTTGAGTAGTTGATACCTTTGATGGCTTCATTTGAGTATGTTGCTCAGCACTACGTAAGAGTGTGTATATGTCATCAAAGCCTTGTCTTCTAAAACAATGTCTTGCCATTTTTCAGCTGTTAAAGAAACTTTTTTCATTTTCAAAGCTTTTTTCCTCCATCTCTCTCTCACACAAACGCCATCTCTTTTTCTCGAAGAAATAAAGTACATTCATTTGTTATTCAGTTTTTTTTATTGCACCATTAGAGTAATGATTATTGAAAGAGAAGGGTTCAACAACATCCTGTTCTTTTCTGTCCTTCTAGATGCGTTTAGTTTCATGAGCTTAACAAATTCCCAGCCCTCAGCACAGACACACTCTCATGAAGAGAGAATGTCATGCTGCACTCAGCCCCTCACTGAGATCCTATTCAATAAAGTCTCCAAACGCACATTTCATAAGCAGGGATTTTGTACAGACAGTTATATAAGACCCATACACATCCACTCTCTCTCTCTCTCCATTAAAACAATAGGCATTGAGACTGTTTCCCGTAGCAACGTGGAACAGATGTGAGAATAGTCTGAACCCTTTAGAGACTGACACTCTCTCTCTCACACACACTCTCACATTAACCACCAAATATTTGTATGCTATCTTAATCAGTTTTAAATATGCAATAAATGTATGTCCCTTTCACACAATCCCTTATTTTTGTCTGTCTCCTTCTCTTCTGTGTCTGTTTGTCCTTGTCTCTTTTACTATGACTATGTTCACACATGCATATTAAAACCGTTGTCACATCTCTTTCAAGTGGTTAACCTGGTTCTGTTTAAACAGAGTTCAGATATTTATAGAAGTCACACCCACTTTCTACTCCTAAAAACTTTCAGGCAGTTTACTAGTATTTACTGTATATTAAATCCATAAAGCATGTTCAGAATCAAACTTTCGGTCCAGTTTATTATTTAGATTCGTTTAACGTTGTTAATTTTTTAAATACCGTTAATGTATTTCTTCAATTGCGCATCATAAAAGTTTCATTCAGCTAACTCTAAGTCCTGTCAGACTCAAAGTACACTTGGTGGCCATCTTGGGCAGTTATTGACTATGTAGGCAAGAGTGCTGCAGTCCAGCTCCAATTTTGGATCATTACAGTAAATAAGCTATGTAACAACAAAAATTTGATTCTTAAAAATTTGGTTCATCAAGATAATCTTCAAAAATGATAAAGATGATAATTTTTATGAACATTAAAGTCTACTGTAAATAGAATCAGAAGATGTAAAAATCAAAAGTAGTTAAAAGCTTAAAACAAGCTAAATACTTTGTTTAAAAGGTCTGAGTTAGACTAGTTTGCAATAGCGCAAATTTAAGAACATATTAGATACGTTTTCCTATTTGTTGTGATTGCATTTAATGTACCTTACAACGTACTGTAAGTAGACATATTAAGCCACTTGTTAGCAACTGCCTTTTTCAAATCAAGTAAAGATTTAAAAAATAACACGTTGTACAATAAAAGTATTTTGAGCTTGTGTTAACCACAGACCTTATTTCAGGCATTTACCCCCTTCAAAAAACCCATTAACTTTGGGACATTCTTGAATAAAACTGTGCAGGCCACTCCCCTGACTGTTCTGCTGTTTACAGACCTAGGGCAGTCTAAAAGACAGGTGTGATTTCTCATGGCACCCATCTCTGTGATGTCTGTCAGGTAGTTGGGACTTATGTGTGGTGAGCCAAATAAATGACTTCCTGTAAGATTTTTCATTTACAATTCAATGCAGTTTTGCAGTCATGTCGATGACTGACGAATTGGAGATCTCTACATTGTTGGCCATCGACGTGATGTTGATAGTAACTGATTGGGGCTACATTTACACGAAAACGATGCAGTCAAAAACTGAAAAGTTTTAACGTACAGGTGTATCTCAATAAATTACAGTGGTGTCAAAAGTACTGGCATTCATTACTCAAGTAGAAGTATAGATACTAGGGTTTAAAAAGACTTTTGTAGAAGTTGAAGTATCAACTCAAGCTTTTTACTCAAGTAAAAGTGTAAAAGTACTGGTTTAAAAAACTACTTAAAGTATAAAAGTAAAAGTAATGTAAGGGGAAAAAAATGCCATTAAGAACAAAAGCTTAGGCCGCACCACAGGGGCCTATTGTACACTACCCCACCTCCTCAAAAAACATTTTTCTAAAGGCCATAGGCCATAATGACTATAATGTTATATTGAAATGTTCATGTTGAAAAATTTGGGATGCACTAGGCTTCCTGTTTCAGCCGCATATATGAAAATACAAAAATGGTGTGCACATCCCAAACATCCAATTAGGACGCAGGTGCAAGACAACTGAATGATATAGACAAATATAGAAGTGAAGTCTGAACACTGAAAACTACTTCTCCAGAGGAATTTAATCAAGCAACGTTTCGACCTTCAGGTCTTCATCAGCCTCATATATGCCCATTTAAAATGAACGCACTTTAGTATAATGCAAATACATTAAAGCACTAGAGATATGATGACTAGTTGCCAATAAGTATTGTTATGGTGCAAAAAGTCAAACTTCAGAGGCTTGTCATCAATAACTTTTAATGGAATGTTTATGTACATTCAGGCTTAGCTGCAGGAATCTGCGAGGGCAATGGACAAGAACATTGGTGCAGGCTTAGTAACAATTACACTTGTATGGTTGTCTATTTACAGTAAACATTATAGTGCTGTCAAAATGAATGATTAATCCAATTGATTAATCAAAAACTAAAACTGAAAAATAACTCATAACCCTGATAACTTCTTGATTGATAGCTTCTTGTATTTGGTACATACTTCTGCTATGTCCAGTGTTCGGGGGGGAACGGCAGAACCTGATTTTACCAAGTGAGACATGTTCCTGGGACAACATCGTTGTTGACCCTGGAACAACATTGTGATTAACCAATCAGATTTGAAGAACCAGTTTATAGATTTTGTGAAGTTTATGCTTAAAATCAGTGTTTGGTGCTTTTACATCAGTGTCATTCATCTATCATTTCCTCTGATTTTAGGGATTACTCATGGTTAAGGTTAGGTTTAGGTGTAGGGATATGGTTAAGAATATATTTTTGGAGTAAAATGTTGTTCCAGGGTCAACAAAATATGTTGACCTAGGAACACATCGAACTTGGCAAAATCAGGACGTGCGGGGGTAACGAGTTACAAAGTTGGTATAGCCTACTTATCACAACATTGTCAATCGCATCGTCAATCGAAAACGCTAATTTATTAAAACGTCTCGCTGCCGAACTACCTACAGTAGCTTAATTTGTGGAGGACGAAGAGAAAGCCTCATTTGGTAAATGAGCCAGTGAGAAATAATAACTTTTAAGTAGGGTCCAGTGCCTTTTCAATACACAAAACCACAAAAAAACTATGGATAACTTTAAAGAACATTACAAATATTTAAAATAAATCCATAGCTTGTTGTGCAAGTTGTGCTTCCCTTAATCTAAGGCTAATAAATGTATTTCACAATCTGGGTCATTATTTAATACAAAAGCACACATGATATTTCTACTGTATCTCTGTCACTCACTCTGATATTTAGTTAAGATGAGTGCTGTCTTTCACTGTCTTTTATCAGTTCTGTGAATTACTGTATGCTCATTCTTTATAAAGTAGATACAATGTCGTTTTTAAAATACAGTATTGTGCAAAAGTCTTATGGAAAAATTAGTATTTTCTCCCCAAAAAGGGTTTTAAGCCAGTTATTTATATCTTTTGCTGTAGTGTGTCAGTAGGAAATATCAGTTTGCCATTAATTTTAATAATAATCTAGTGCGATTTTGAATGCACAAGCAGTTTGACAAAGGCAAAATTAATGTTTGGAAATGTAAACTGATATTTTATACTGACACACTACAGCAAAATATATAAATAACTGTCCGAACACCATTCTTTGGGGTGAAAATACTAACGTGTCTAAGACTTTTGCACAGTAGTGTATGCATAAAGTACCTATGATTAAATTAAGTATATTTAAGTAAGTGTAATTAAAGTATGTGTTCGTTCATATGTGTTAAGGGCTAGATTTTCGCTGGAGGAAACGGCTGTGGTGTGATGAGCGAAAACTTTACAGTAGATGAGAAACCGACTGCTACCTCGTGACCTTTTGTAAACTGTATTTATGACAAAGAACTGCACAGATATGGATATTCTAACAATCTATCGATAAACACATACCTTGTGTCCTCTGTTTGTTTGAGTGCGCATGCGCTGCTCCGTTCGCGGTCTGCGCCTCTGCGGATTGAAGAGCGCGCTGAAAGACGGGAGGAGACCGGTCTGACGCTGGTTTCTTGTGAAATTTAAGCGGACTGACTCTGAGGCGATCGGATACCGGTTCCATACCCAACCCTACTTTTAAGAAATGTATTTTTTGATAAACTAACCCAAAACTGTCTATGTCCTGGCTGGACTGTGATGTGATTTGTGTCATGTGCAAGTGCGATGGATCGCGTACAGACCAATAGGGTGTCGGAATGGTATATGTTTATACTTCTCATCCAACCACAATCAAATTCACTACATCCGGATGGCGCGATTTATCTGGATAGGTTTTTTTTTTCGAATGATGACAAGCCGGAATGAAAACAAGCCGAAATGAAATAGCAGTAACGAAGCTATTTTTAAAATGTAAGGAGTAGAAAGTACAGATACTTGCCTGAAAATGTAAGGAGTAGAAGTAAAAAGTCGGCTGAAAAATAATCACTCAAGTAAAGTATAGATACCCCAAATTTCTACTTAAGTACAGTAACGAAGTATTTGTACTTCGTTACTTGACACCTCTGATAAATTACAATGTCATGGAAAAGTTCCTTCATTTCAGTTATTCAATTCAAATTGTGAGACTCGTGTATTAAATAAATTCAGTTCCACAGACTGAAGAATTTTAAGTCTTTGGTTCTTTTAATTGTGATGATTTTGGCTCACATTAAAAAAAAAACATCAATTCACTAACTCAACAAATTAGAATACTTCATAAGACCTATAACAACTTCTGGAGAGTATATTCATTTACTGTACATGTACTCTATACTTGGTAGGGGCTCCCATTGATTTAATTACTGTCTCAATTCAGCGTGGGATGGAGGTGATCAGTTTTTGGCACTGCTGAGGTGGAATGGAAGCCCAGATTTCTTTGACAGTGGCCTTCAGATCATCTGCATTTTTTGGTCTCTTGTTTCTCATCTTCCTCTTTACAATACCTCATAGATTCTCTCTGGGGTTCAGGTCTGGTGAGTTTGCTGGCCAGTCAAGCACACCAACACCGTGGTCATTTAACCAACTTTTGGTGCTTTTGGCAGTGTGGGCAGGTGCCAAATCCTGCTGGAAAATGAAATCAGCATCTCCAAAAAGCTGGTCAGCAGAAGGAAGCGTGAAGTGCTCCAAAGTTTATTGGTAAACTGGTCCAGTGACTTTAAAATACAAAATTAAAACAGACTGAAATTGAACATTAAAAAGCCTATTGACTTTGCAACCATGTTAATGGTATCCAGGAGCTCTGTATAATTTGTACACATATGGAACAATATTCTTTCTTGTAGAAGATTCACTGATTTAAATCTAGTTGTCACTCCCAAAACTTAGTGGTTTGTATGAGTCCTTTTTGTCTGGAGTGAAAGTAGTATGAAAGTAGTCTGCAGTCATTTTGCTGCTCCTCCTGTGAGCCCAAACTGTCTGTGCGTGTGTGTGTGTGTGTGTCTGTGTGTGTGTGTGTGTGTGACAGAGAGAGAGAGAGAGAGAGAGAGAGAGAGAGAGACAGAGAGACAGAGAGACTGTCAGATTCTATCTGCATCAGTCTGGGCATGTTAATATAAAACAGCACATCTCTAACTCAAATGAAAGAGGGGAACCCTACATCCCTCCTTCAGACAGACAAGTGGGGTGCAGACAAAGGCAAAGGACAGATGAAAGAGTTCAGCTGACAGAAGGGATCAGAGAGGACGAGAAACGGTAGAAGGAGAAGAATGGGGCGGGGGTTGCGGGGGCCATTAAAAGGAAGGACAGATGGATTGAAGTATTTTGTGGAAGAGTTTCTGTGCAGGTGAGAGAGAAAGAGAGAGACCAAAGAAATCATGGCAAAAAAGGAGAGAATTCCCAAGGCAGTGGGCAGAAAGATAGGAGCTATTCTGTGAAATAATGATGAGTAATTTAAAGAAGGAGAACATTGAGAAGCACGCATACAGAAGACTGCTAGTGGTCTGATCATTTGTGGTTTCAAATGTGATAAATGTTAGCTCATATTAAGTGATTCTTACAAATGCTTATAGATAGACACTAATCACTCAGAAACACACACAAACAAGCAGCCAGCAAAAAGCTGCATTTAACTGCCAGTACTCCTGTATTAAGCCTGTAACCTCAGTAACCCGAGCAGATGTTTGGCCACAGCTGCGCTGTGTTTGCTGTTTACTGTTTATGTGTTTGTGTTGTTCCGCGTCATTGCAGGTGAAACTGATCTCTGTCCAAATGGAAGGGAAAATTAACACACATGCCACACAGACACACACTGACACACATGCTTGCTCACAGATCACTGGAGCGTGTCCAGCGAGGCCCTCATTATGACAGGTGTTTCAGAGTCGCCCGAGTGCGGCCAGTTCAGTGGGACACGGTAACTTTTCTGCAAATCTGTCCACAAATCTGACTGTAAAAAGCTGTAAACAGCTGTTAGCAGAGAGCTGCCACGTGGTGTGTGTGTGTGGTTTTGTTTGAGAGACAGACAGTAACACAGTGGCTGCGTCCCAACTGGCACTATTTATATGTTAAAAGTCAGGGGTGCCACTTCCCCTTCATCTGATGTTAAAACGTGCTGGCTCACTTTAAAAGAACATTTCTGAAATGTGACCCTGGACCACAAAACCAGTTACAAGGGTTGATTTTTCGAAATTGAGATTTATACATCATCTGAAAGCTGAATAAATACAATTTCCATTGATGTATTATTTATTAGGATATGGACAATATTTGGCCGAGATACAACTATTTGAAATCTGGAATCTGAGGGTGCAAAAAAAATAAATAAATAATAAAAATGTCCAAATGAAGTTATTAGCAATACAAATGAATAAACAAAAATTATGTTTTGATATATTAACAGTAGGAAATTTACTAAATATTATAATGTAACATGATCTTTACTTAATATCCTAATGATTTTTGGCACAAAAGAAAAATCTATAATTTTGACCCATACAATGTATTTTTGGCTATTGCTACAAATATACCCCAGTGACTTAAAACTGGTTTTGTGCTCCAGGGACAAATGTATATACTTAACTCTTTTTCACAAACTACAGCTTGATAAAAATCCTCACTTTGTATGCAAAGACCAGCTTCTCACAAAGGTATAGTAACCAGTTTAATTACCCTAATGACTGGAACGATCTCATGGGTGAGCGAGGTCAGAAAGACCTGTTTAACGGAGCAGATATAGTGCTGATCATGCACTGTTATAAAAACTCTAATCAGAGCGGCTCTATAAGAAGTGAAATAGAATGTGATATTACAGATCTTATGAAAACGTTGTGTTGGTTAATAATTCGTAGCCTCATGCTTGCATAGGTTTGCACTACACTGCAGTAATGGCAAAGCAATGTATGAAAAGAAATGAATACTTTTATTCAGCGATGCATTTGATTGATCAAAAGTGACAGTACAGACACTCAGGAGGTGAGATAAGATTTCATTTGTACAAATTCTGTACATTTCAGAAATTTAAATACATTTTCAGTTCACTTCTGAACAGTGCACAGTCTTGGATCCGCCTACAGAATCTGTGTACGTTTCTGTCTCTTTAAAAGCCTCATCCTCTTTTCTCAGTCATCCTTGGAGCTTATATTACCAAATCTAAACCCCAGAGTCACAGACTATTAACTCACTCTACTTAAATATGCTCAGCTTAGCATAAAGAACAACTTCAGAATGGGAGAGAGAGGGAATTGGGGTTAAAGCGTGTTAAGAAGAAAAAAAAACATGAGGATGAGGGCAAATGAAAGGACAGAGAGCATAAAAAAGGGAAGAGCCAAAAAGAATTGGAGGGAAAAGATCAAGAGTGTTCTTGAAGCATCAGCCAGAACTCTCCCGTCCTCACTGTTGAGTGAATTAGAGAAAGAGAAACACACAGATTTAGAGACTGAAAAGAGACGAATGAGAGAAATTATTGCAAGTGAAGGAAGAAGATGGATGGATGGACGAATGGAGGTAATGTGTGAATGAAAGAGAGTTAGACCTGCTGTGATGACACGACTCTGGAGGAAACACTGCCATTATGACCTCACCGGCAGAAAAGGAAAACAGGGAGGAAGCGGTGGAGGGAAAAAAGAGAAGAAAAATGAACTGAAAGTGATTCCCACTTCTCCTCTTGGTTTGATGAGCTGACACTCCTCTCTGAAGTGCTTTTCTAACGAGTGAATTAATCTGAAAAGCGGTTTGTCATTGGCCAGATTTAACTGCAGCACTGTGGGAAGGGAATACGGAGGCTAGTTCACACCTGTAACTCGCTGAATATCAGAAAGTCGATTTCTGTTTACACACCTGTCATAAATAATGGATAAACACACATAATGTATAAAATCAGCATACACTACCATTCTAAGGCTTTGGGTCAATAAGATTTTTTAATGATTCTGAAAGAAGTCTCTCGTGCTCAACAAGGCTGCATTTATTTGATCAGTTCAGCGGTATTGTGAAATATTATAAAATATTACTACATTTTAACATTGTACTTTTCCATTTTGATTCATTATGTATATTTTGATATGCAATAACAAAATTCTCCTCAAAAGAATAGACTTATTTCTTTTAGGAAAAACACTTTACAATTTATTTTAATTTAATTTTACTGCATGTTATTTATTTTAACAATAAAGCAACACAAAATGTCTAAGAAAAAAAAAAGTCCATACGCAGCAGTCCATAAGTTTGGGGTCAGTTTTTTTTTTTTTTTTTTTTTACCAAAGTAAATAAACAAAATGAATACATTTTATTAGCTAGATTAAATTAATTGACAGTAAAGGCATCTATAATGTTACAGAAGATTTATAATTCAAATCAATTCTGTTATGAATAGTAAGTATAGACATTAAAATAAAATAAATGCTGTTTATTTTAAACTTCTATGTATCTAAGAATGCTGATTTTATTTTATCATGGTTGCCACAAAAATAATAAACAGCACTGTTTTCAACCCTTTTTTACAACTGATAATACATAGATCACTGATAATAACAATAAATATTTTCTGCTGAAAATTCAGCATTTCCATTCCAAAAATTAATTACATTTAGCAATCTATTAAATCAGAAAACAAGTATTTTAAATTGTAATGATACTTCACAATGTTACTGTTTTTACACATATTTTTGAATGCAGCCTTACTGAGCATAAAATACTTCTTTTAAAAACATTTATAAAATCTTACCAACCCCAAATTTTAGAACAAAAGTATATATTTATATAGTAAAACAGCACATTTTATGGACCAATGATATTTGTTGTCGGACACTGAAAGAAAAAAAAATCATTATGTAAACTGATTATGTAGCATGATTAGTGTATAGTTTCTTTGCGTTTGACTAATAAAAATCCTATGTTTAGGTAATGACTGTACTGAATTTCTTGAAATTCCACTGTAGTCAATTTCATGTCATTCCAGCTTTCTGTTAGAAGTGGCCAATTCAGTTTAAATTGCAATTAATTCAAGTGAGTGCATCAATTCAAATGGACTGAGTTTTAAAATTCAGAATTCTATTTATGGTTAGAACATGCTCTGAAATACAACGTCACACAACGTCAGTGACAGTCGATACCTAATTTTACCTCATTTTTAACATTTGTGTGTGTGTGTGTGTGTGTGTGTGTAAACATGTTAATCTAGCCTTGAATTAACTCCAGCAACACAGAAGAATAGGAAAAGAAAACACAAAAGATTTAGAAAACATAAGAGAGAGAGAGAGAAAGATGCATTCAGGAGGAGCAGAATGCTGATGATGAATTCTGATGGAAGCCTTCTGCTATAAGTCGGCGCATTTCCATTTCCATTTATTTTGCTGCTTCTCACCACAGTAACTTACAAGAAACCACATATATTGTGAAGTCACGATATTCCAGCAGGTCACAAGGGCAGGAACCGAGCACCAAGAAACCATAAAAATGGCTCTAGGAAAGCTGTACCAATTTTATGGCTATCAAAAGAATAAGAGCAGAGTTTGGTTGCAGTAGTCAAGGGTTTGTGCATTGTTTTTCAACACTCACAAATTCGCTGCCTTATATATACAGATATATTTCACATCCGTTCCAGAGTAAAGGTCAGGATACTCAGCGGGCAGGCGGCATCACCTGGCAACAGGAAATAACAATCATCAGACGTCTGCCGCCACAGGTGGTCATGAACACAACAGCACTGCGCTTAGAAAAGATTTGAGATGAACACTTATATGGTATAAGCTTTCAACTCGAATCTGAAAGGATCTGTAATTGATTTTGCTGAATCAATGTTGATTTAGTTGCTGCATCATTCTGGCCGCAAATTGGATTTGGCTGCAAAGTAGCGCTTGTTTGTGTAGCAATGACAAATCAGATGAGGACAGATTTGTGACCGTTTGTTACTTCTACATAACTGACAATAAGACTTAAAGGGATACCTCACCCAAAAATGAAAATGCTCTCAGATCATTTATTCAATTATTGTTTAATCAGGCAGAATGATTTTCTTTATCTTGTAAAACACAAAATAAATTGTGCCTATAGTATTAAAAGCACCTCTTTTCTTTCCTTTTCATCTGATTTTCTTCTTTTTTTTTTTTTTTTTGCATATTCAGTAAACAACTTACAGTAAATATCAGTCTCTTTCATACATAGAAATCAGATGAATCATGATTAATCACCATTCAAGTTCAAATGATTATAATCAGCAACATTTCTTCCTTAATGGGATAATTCACCCTAAAATTAACATTCTGTGATCTCTCACCTTCATGATGTTCCAAATTATTATGCCTTTCTTGTACACTCTTAAAAATAAAGGTTCTTCACAGTGATGCTATAGAAGAACCATTTTTGGTTCCACAAAGAACCATTCAGTCAAAGGTTCCTTAAAAGGACCATCTCTTTCTTACCTTTTTAGAATCTGAAGAACCTTCTTTTACCACAAACAACCTTTATGTGAAACAGAAAGTTTCTTCATCAATGGAGCCATTTAGACAAAAATGTTCTTCTATGGCATCATGAAGCACCTTTATTTGTAAGAGTTATTAATTGAAATAAACTGAATTTGCGATATCGCAAAGGGTGCAAAACACAATCAGTGCCAACCATCTTGTCATACTTGTAATGAAAATCACTTATGAATAAAAAATAAGCTTTAAGGGTTCCCTGCTGTTTTCCATTAACATAAAAGTTCAATAATAGATATACAGTATCAAAATAGACAAATATAAATATTTGCTTTGTAACGTTACAGTATAATTTAAATTAAAATTGTAATTCCCTTCTATTTTTCTCAAATACTTTTCATTTAGTGCAATATTACAATAGTTATATTTCCTTTGTTTTTATTGATTTTTTTTTATTTAGTAAAAAATTATTATTATTTAGCCAAATTGGTATGTAAATGGCAAAAATTTGGCAGAGCAAGCTAGAACTTTTTTTACATCCCATTTCAATTGCAATTTTTACTGTAAAAATCTCAATTCGTTTTTCCTCTAATTTTGCAGCCCTACTTTACTGGACTCCCATTTATGTACAAAAACATTGAAACCTTTTCGAAATTACATACTTTTGAGTTCTGCAGAATAAAGTCATACAAGAGAGTAAATTATTATTTTGAATTTTTAGATCAGAAAAGAATTGCAGCATTTCACGTGTCTAGTTAAGATGAAGGTTATCTGTTCAGGGTTTTTAGCTGTAGATTTGGTTAAATTCCTCATGTGAGAAGATGTGTTGCCATTGATAGGTCTCATGTGTTTTTCTCCCTGCAGTAAAGGGTGGAATTTCATGCTGTGTCTCCCGGACATTAAAAACACCTCAACCTACACAACATACGGCCCCTATTCATGAGCGGGTGAATTCTGTGACTTACTATAACTGTAAGATAGTTAGAAGTGTTGATTTTCACTCATTTTAAATTTGTACATTTGTGGATAGGTCCCAAAAAAAAGGAAAAAAGCTTAAGCGTCTTTGACAGAGTGTAAATATGACAGCAGAAATATTTAGCTTGTTTCTCACCCCCCGAGAAAGACTGAATTCCTCTGTCATCCCACAGCGCTGTGACATTAGACAAAATTACACAACAGCCTGCCGCTTACCAACCGTAATCACACAAACCAAACAACATTTGATAACCCAAACGGGTGTGTATGTGAGGGAGAAAGAATGGAGGGGCTTCGCAGTAAGAACAGACTGTTAGGACAGATCGTACCATCTGCTCAGAGACAAACCATATCACGCCACACAGACCTGTTTGCATTTGTATGTTTGGACGCATGTTCAATCCTGTGGACGAGTGGACAAACACGTGGAACGAAACAAAAGGGTAGAGGAAACGTGTATATGTGTTTGAGCAAACAGAAATGCAAAGAGACTGAGCAAGTAGGGAGAAGACGGACATAATAAGAGACACTGATATAAAGTGGACTTCAAGCAGACAGAACATAATGCTAAGCTAATGAGACACCCTAACATTTTTTTTTTTTTATTATTATTTCTTTTTCTTGTTTTTTTTTTCCTTAATGAAATGTAAATTATGCTTAGATAAATCAAACTGACTATAAAAGAGATGTTCTTTTAATAAAGAAATTATGTTTATTTCACTGTTACTTACGGATTATTTGTAATTGTGAAATTTACTAGAAATTATCGAAAATTGTTTCAGTATAATTTTTTCTGTTTATTTTAAGCATTATGTATATATACTTTTATATTATATTATACTTATCTATTATTTATATAATATTATTATATATTCATATTTTAGTTTAATATTATTATTTATTTTTATTTCCGTTTTCATAGTAGTAGCTTTAGTACCAGAGTAGCTTAGAAATCAAAGTACTAGAAAATCTGAAACATTGTAAATATAAAACAGAACATAAAATTATTCTGCTAGCTATTCATACTTTATTTTATTTCAACTTTTAAATTAATTTTAGTTAACAACAATAAAACTGATTTATTTTGCTGTTGTTTATGGTTTATTTGATTTTGTTAAAATTCTCTGCAGGTTTCCTGTGAATGACAAATCATACTAACAAGTGCCCAACTAAGAGCTCGGTACATTTGCAGGCAGCATAAGGCAAAACAAAAGGAAGATGAGCATATAAGAGGGATAAAAACAGAGAGAGATACAGAGAGATAGAGTAAGAGGGCGGGAGTATTATTTCAGTCCAAATGGGTCTCTCAATCAGCGCTATTATAACCAGAGAAATCAGATAATTAATACGCTGGAGCCAGGCACCCCGCATCATATGATTGTCCCCTCTCTTTCTCTCTCTACACACACTCACACCATTTAGTAAATTAGCCCATTATCTTGACTTGTTGATTCCTTCAATATTTGTTGAAGTGGTTACCATGATAAACAAACAAACCCACGCAGTAATTAATGCTAATATCAATGTGTTTGGGTGTGTGTGTGTTTGTGTGTGTGTGTGTGTGTGCGTTTATAGGCAGGTTTGGGTCTGCCAGTGCAGAATCAACAACCTTTTCATTCCAAACAGCACAAACAGAATCTTGAGGCGGTCCAAAACGAAGGCAGAATCTCTTGCCAAAACAAACAAAACATGCATTCAAAGAAGTCCAATACAGCAGGAGATTGTTCTGCTATATATTCACGTCAGTTTCTGGAAATATGTTTTTAGAAATCATTTAACATTGTAACTATAGCTGCTGCCAAAATGGCTTGTACTATAATTATTTAATAAAAATAAACTTCACTTCCCTTGCCTTGCCACTGTTAGAATGAACCATCTCTAATGCTGTTTGAAGGCAATTCCATTTCAAATTGACATGATTTATGGCAACCATCGCATTTTGGTGCGAATACAATCATTTAAAAATATAATTTAAGTTAGTAATAAATACACTCTTCTTTAAGAGTTACAATGACACTGAAAAGTACATTTTCAAAGTCGTAAATAAAAAGAGATTGAGTAGTTTAAAAAATTATTTTACTTCAAAATCTCATGTTCATTGTTCAGTGTCGCTTGCTGTTTGTTTGTGATTAATGGACTTAGCAATTTATCAGTAAAAAAAGATACAGTAAAGAAAGTCACAGTTACCTTTTAATTATGTATTTGTCAGGGTTATAGTAATAAAGAGTTCAAATGAGGTAAAATCAGAGCATAGAAAGTCTAAAAGGTTACCGACGTTCAATCCTGATCTATACAAGTCAAAACACAGTAAGGTAAACAACTGCTGCTTCGTGCATATGAATGATGCACTGCTGTTCCATCGTGTATTTTTAGAGCTGTTGTTTCAGGATGTTTGTTGAAGCTATTTAATGTTCAGGGTTCAAATGAGCCACCTACTCACACCTACGGGAGAAAAAGCCATCGCTAAAAGAGCAGCGTTTTTAAGAGGGGAATAGAACACGCTTGCATGATTTTGTCCCAGGGATGATGAAAGCAGACAGCTGTTGTGCTCTCTGAAGAGTTAAACACCCAGCAGGCAAAACAGGAGAACTTCAAATCGTGTTAAAACATATACAGCGTTTTTATGGGATGAGGCAAAAATGAAGCAACAGGAGAAAATTTAGCAGCCCAGATAGCAACCGTGTGAATTAAATAGAAAGATATGAAAATATCAAAACCATATTCCACTGCATCCTGCTTCAGAAATCTGTGCAAGATGAGATGCGGCGAAAGAGTAATATACACTGCAGCGCGAGAGGAAAGTGAGGATGGAGTGTAAATCATCCCGTTTGGCTCAGACTTGAGTGAACAGTACATCAGTGACTCATTGCGGTCGGAAATGAACAACATTACTTCAAATTCATTAATCAAAACCTTTTCTGTATTAAAAAAACAGCTGAAAAATATAAATGGTTTTCTGATTGGTCACCTTTCATCATTCATATTCATCCACCGTGAAATTTAAATAGCATTAAAGTAAATTTAATGTTTTGATGCTATTTATGCCATTTGTATGCATTGTATAATATAATGCCTTGATTTCATTCCAGCTACTCGTCAAAGCAGAGTTTGTTTGCATCTATCATTCTCACAAATACTGGTCCATACACACGAACACAATCATTTACACAATCCCCAGGTAGTAGAGCTGCTAAATTAGTTTTCATTTACTAAAATAGTGATTATCCATCATTAAGCTTCATTCATTGTTAATTGCAGCATTAAATGAGCGAGCTGATTAAAATATATTCAAATTATACAAGAACTCTAATAAACAACTGAAAAGAATCTAAAAGTAAAAAAAAAAAAAAAACACTCAAACATGGCCATCTAAATTCATCAAAATGCATGTGTTATCAGGACATAGAGACTCTTCACACAAGGAAAAAGTATGAGAGATACCAAAGAAGACAGACAAGAGGATTCATATATAGAAAAAGCAAAACCTTGAAAATTCTAAGAAGTTGCAAAGACTGCTTTAAGAGTAGGTTAAAGTAGGTTGAATACTGCAGACTTGTATCAGTGTATGGACCCGATGTGAGTCACAGGTCAATAGAAAGTACCCTATACATTTACAGGTACATTGAAAGAAAGAGTGTAGGCCGTAAGCGGCATGCCGTTCCCATGGTGATGACTGGGGGGAGCTGGTGAAAAGAATACGGTGGGCTGAAAGAGCGAATCAATGAGTGTGCCATTAAGAGGATCTTCTGAGTTACTCGAGTAAATAAGTACATAAGTGCATATGAGTAAATATCAATTGTCCAATAAGAGATATAACTAGATTACACTCATAAATCCAAACACTGTTTCACATTATTTCAAACCTGTGTTGTTTTTTCTTTCTCTGTGGAACCCAAAAGAAGAAATTGAGACGAATGGTGACACTGCTTTCTTTCATACAGTGCAAGTGGAATTGGGACCATGCTGTTTAAGGGATGGTTCACCCCAAAATGAAAATTCTGTCATTAATTACCCACCCTCATGTCGTTCCTAACTCATAAGCTCTTCGTTTATCTTCAGAACACAAATTAAGATATGTTTGATCCGAGAGTTTTCTGACCCTCCATAGACAGCAGTGCAATTGAAAATTCCCAGGCCAAGAAAGGTAGTAAGGGAAGGGCAGTAAAAGAAAAATTGTAGAACAAACTCATTATTTTTGTTTTCTTTGCACAAAAACGTTTCTTGTAGCTTCATAACATCAGGTTGAACCTTTCTGGGCAATGGACATGTCAGTTGCATTGCTGTCTATGCAGGGTCAGAGAGCTCTCGGATTTCATCAAAAATATCTTAATTTGTGCTCTGAAGATGAACGAAGGTCTTACGGGTTTGGAACAACATGAGTAATTAATGACAACATTTTTACTTTTTGCTGAGAAATATTTTTAAGATAAAAAATTGACTGAAAATATAATCATTATAAACACAAGTGGCAAGCAGTGAACTCTTTATGTGGAGAACAAACGGGGAAAACAAATGAAACAATAAAATTTCACTTTGATTAACATGCACATGAACTCACATGCACCTACAACACTTTGCCTATGCCACGAAATGTGTGAAGATATGTTTTCAGTGAACTTTCAAAATTTGCTTTGCTTGAGAAAGCTTGAAAATAAACAGTCAACATGGTTTAGTTGAATTAGTTTGTAATCAAATACAATGTGATTTTCGGTAACTGAATCACATTTTCCAGTTTAAATGAGCAATTCACCACTTTTCTTGGCATTAAATCACCGAAACCAATGAGAACGAGGAACGATAATGATGATTCTGTACATCTGCTCACCCGAATCCTTCTGTAACTGGAACAGAGTTTTAGAAAATTACCTACATTTGGCAAATAAATAATTTATGGTTACATATATATTCCCAGCATTTTGTTACGTAAGCCTCATGTTAAACATCAAACGACAATGGGAATTTATATTTATGCTCATTCACAAAAACCTTGGGTATGTGGAGCATTTGAGGCTTATGGACGTAACAAAAGACTTTAAGAATACTAAGACAATGCATATTACTTATGAATGGGAGAAAGTGCAACACGCAATATAGACTAAATAAAAGCCAGACGCTAAATGGTAAAGTCATCAAATAATTGGGAGATTTTAATGTTTTTCCATTCAAAGAGATGGCTGCCAAGTGAAATGACTTGCCTTAAAGGGACGGATTTCCCCATGATAAACTCTTAATAAATAAATAAAGAATTCACTAGATATCCTGTTTTTGGTCTCATTTTATATTAGGTGGCCTTAACTACTTAACTGCTTATGTTTAAATTAATCATTTGATTCAATGCACTTATTGTGTACATACATTGTTTGTTACATTGTACTTATATATATAAAAAATACCAGCATGTAGTTACGTCTATAATTTATTTCTGTAATTACATTTATTGTTACACTGTTCACACTTTAACCCACACTTAAACCTACCCATACTACCTAACCTGTTCCTAACCTTACCTGTATCCCACCTTAATAGCAGCAAAAGTGTTTTGCAACATCATATAAACACAATTATTACACTGTACTTATTTTATGATTTAAACACATGATAAAATAAAGTGGGACCCTGTTTCTGACAGCTATACTCACCATTCGCTTTCAGTGCATGAAAAATAACAACTTTAACATGAATGTCACTGTTTGTGTCGCACAAATGAAAGTCATGAGTAAATAATTCTTTATTTCTGAGTGAACTGCTCCTTTACAGGGTCGGGAAAACTATATTTATCCCATTGAACTGTTGCAGCAGAAAAGGTTTTCCTGAAATGCTAACTAAAAAACTCAACCCATTATTTCAAAACAATTCCTATAGATGAAATGACTGAAACAAACATGTTAATTACACGCACACACCTATCTCGAAAAACTGAAAACACATTCATGCACGAGGCTAAATGTGTGTGTGTGTGCGAGAGTGTGCAGTTGGTAAGTGACAACTGTTCGTTTTTTCTGAAAGACTGTCTGTATCTCAGTTTGAGTGTTTTTGGTAACCATGGAAACAAATGCCACAGTAACAGCGGGAAATCAAAGCCTGGGCGATGAGCTGCTGAGGGGAAGTGAGAGAGAATGAAAGTGTGTGAGTGTGTGTGTGTGCGCGCCTCTGTGATACAAACAGGCTCTCAAAACATGGATTTGTTTTATCTTCTGTTGGGTTCGTAAATGAAATATGGAAAATCATAAAGTCGCTTTCCAGATCTCCTGTGACCTAGCCAATCTTTTTTGTCTCATTGAGGGGACACAGTCTCAAGTCTACTTTTCAAAGGTCTTGAAAGTTGGAGCTTCTCGATCAGATCCCACTTGTTGGGCTAAAATGTCTTCAGCGTGGCTGCTGTCTCCTCACAGGAGAGGGAATAGTAACATTGATCTTGCTCTTTATTTATTGATGAGACTACTTTCTAGTCTACTCGGGCTGTTGTTTCTGCACTTTTGAGTGAATCAAAAACCTTGTTTAAAGCAATATTCTGGGTGATTGATGTTGAAATGTATTGCACCTCCTTTACAGTATTTACATTTATGAATTATTATAAATACTTATTTTGATGTTTGCAGCTCTATATTATGGTACCTCTAGTTACTGAATCTGTATTTATTATTTTTAGCCTTATAATTTATGTCTAAGGTACTGTATGTGCGTCAGCTTTTTATTTTGTTTTGTTTTGTTTTTCTTCTTTGTGGGTGTGTGTAGTCTGAGAATGTTGTTCGTTTTTTTAATTAAATTAAATTAAATTAAATTAAATTAAATTAAATTAAATTAAATTAAATTAAATTAAATTAAATTAAATTAAATTAAATTAGTGAACCTTATCTCGAATTAAACCTCTGTTATTGTTTTTGAGGTTTCAGTTTGTAACGACAATAGTGGGGGTTCATAAATAACATATTTTACAAAATAGTATATATATATATATATATATATATATATATATATATATATTTGTTTGTTAAACCTCTATCTCACCTTATAGAGCTTCATACTGTATATTATTTTCTTGATTTAAAGACTGATCTACAAAAAAGAATATTACCAACATTTCTAATAATGTAAGTTTAAAAAAAAAAATTAGGTTTTGATTTTAATATATGTTCTGGTGGAAGCCCAGCATGCATGAGCCATAAAAATTAATATTGACCCTTAAATCCATGTGTTACAAACACGCCAGGTTCCACCTCCACACAATCACAGCGCACACCCTCACCTGAGTTCTGAACCCTCACCACCTGATCCTCATCACCTGTCATCCACCACAGCACCATAAAAGCCACACACACGCACACAGTCATTGTCCGGTCACGTTCGCGACAAGATTACTCATCTGCGCTAACTATAAGGACTAACTCCTCTTTACCTTCTCTCCAAGGATATTCTCCGAGTTCTACTCCTCCTTCTCCTCTCTAAGGATTGTTCCCGAAGACTCCTCCAAGAAACCCACGGTGCGTGTGTGTGTGCCTTCACCTCCAGCCCAGCACGGATCCCAATCCCTCATTCACTCCTCACTACCCGCTCCTCTGCTTGTGTCTTTAATAAAACATCATTCTCATCTGTTACTCCTCTGTCTCCGAGTGATCCGTAACACCATGAAGGTTTCGCCAATCATTATAACATACTGTATTTGGGTCTTTAGTGACCGGACATATATATCCAGCTTGGATGGAGATGGAGTTCTAGCTGCTGCAATAGCAAAAATAATTCTACTGATTTAAAAAAAAACACACACAAAAGAATATAAAATAAAGCATATTTCATTACTTTTTGAAACTTTGAAGGGTTCCATTTGAGCAGATGATTTTCCCATCACTGTCATCGTCACTTCTACAGTAAATTCAGAATCTGGCTTATATTCATGGTCTCGACCATATTCTCAAAACAATCGTTTTCAATGACTTCAAAGTCAGTATTTTGATCAATGGCAGCTTATTCACCACATCCACCATCAAATTACAGTGGCACTTATATTTCATTGTGTACAGTAACTGCTCTGCAGTAAAGCCATTCATACCAGTTTTACTGATGATATTCTTTTGTTTTATGCATGTGGTAATTATGAGTGAAACATCATGTCATCACTGTCTATCAAACAGAGACACCTTATAAAAAAAGACATTCTTTTATGTTATATTGTTTATAATGAATAGATTGAGAAATACTAAGAAAGCTGATTTTTAACTTAAAAAATGAAGGAAGGAGAGGGTAGTGAATGATGGGAGCTAAAGACCTGATGTGTGCATTTAAGGGTTAATGTGGGTAGATCTGAAAGGAAAGAAAATGGTCACACTTTAACATATTAACAAACCATGAACTACAACTTTTGCCTCAGTAAAATCCTAATGCGCTGCTTAATAATAATTAATAAGGTTGTTGTTAAGTTTAGGTTTTTGGGGATGTAGTATATGGTAATACAGAATATGTGATTTATAAGTATTAGTAAACAGCCTATTTGTTAATAAGAGGCATGCTACTTAGCAACTAGTAAATAGTTAGGATTGGTCCCGGTACTAAAGTGTTATCAAAACATTTAAAAAGTATCTTTTGCAGGTTTTTTTATAAACTTATCCTGTGTTTTTTACATGTGCTGTGTAAATGTGCTTCTTAATCTTGGAATGTGTCTTTTGGTTAAGGGTGCGTTTCCTATTGACTAACATTAGCATGTGCACAGATATTCACAGTGTAGAATCTTTTCCTTTGTTACATTTATTCCAATCCCCCCATTATGATTATACAGCATAAGTGTTATGAATGTAACACTGGCCTTTGTGAACTTCTAGATTAATTGAATGCTACTTGATTAAGTTATTCATTTAATCGTCATGGGTGATGACTGCTAAAATGAGCTCAAATTTTAAATCTTTAAGCTAATTATATTCTGAATAAATGAGCAAAAAAGTGTTATGATTATTTCTGCTCTCCCCATGCTCTTTTTTTACTGCTTATAAAGGTTATTTTGGTGTTCCTGCTGCACTTATATTTAGCAGATGTCTGTTTCTTGCAGAAGCTTTAGTGTAGAAACAATTTACAATGTAGCGCACAAATAACGTTTTTTGACAATTATTGAGACATATAGTTGAAAATACACAGAGATGCTAACAGCTGCCTCCCATTACAATCGAATCATGTTGTTAGTGAGTTCCTAAATACACAATGATATTGTTTTTCTACCTGCATATGAAGAGGATGACACAATTCTCTCTAAACATGTGTTCAACAACAACTTTCTGCAAATTAACCCCATCATTTTACATTACTTTTTTACAGATGGATGCTAAAATCCTGAATTGAGCCGTGGCACATTAACAGAAATAAGTTATAAAAATAAATGTGGAAGCAATGATTAGAGAGTTAGTGAGTGAGCACATGTCATCTGAACTGAATTGAGACATGCAATAAAAAAGGACATGTTTGATCACCGGTTGTCTATAGACATCAGATTCTCACCCAGCAGATGGAGGGAGAGAGAGAAAGAGAGAGAGAGCAGATTTGAGTGGAAGAGTTAAATAATTAGGATTTGTTATGATCGACAGATGGCCGAAGTTTGGCTCTGTGGAAGTTTATGGGAGAAAGTTTCCTCTGAGTGTGTGTGTGTTCAGTGTATGTGGTATTTTAACTCAAAGCTAAAATTCACCAGACAGAATGGTGCTCTCTCTGAAGACTCTGAGAGCCAGAATCGCCATTAGCGTGAAGTTTAGCTCAGGTCTAGCCTCAATCTGACAAATAGATCTCTGCTGGTGTTGCTTCTACAGCAACAATCACACACACAAAGATAAACCAACTTAAAATAATATTCTGCTGAAGGGTACATCTGAACCTCCTGAAGGTTCTTAAGTGAGTTTGAGTGTGTGACTTTTAGTAAGGCGGTGTGATGTGTCATTTGACCAACATTCATATACCCTGATGCAATTGTTCAGCACACAGAGAAATCTGTCATAATACTTTCATCATTTCTCTGCCTTTCACTCTCGATGGAAGGTAAACTGCCAGTGTGAGAATGGATTAAGCCTTAATTCGGGGATTAAACCTTGGCTTTGTAACATTAGACCCACTTTGTGTCACCTGGAGAGAAAAGCTGAAGAGGAGTTTCAAAAATAACACATTCATTATTCAACATGTGTCATCTTTCAAAGCCATAACCGAGAGTTTCTTTTGCTATAGGCACTGTGAACTTTAAAAATATGAGTTCTCTTACAAAATATTTTACACACACAAATTGTCATTTTAACCTGTGTTTTGTGATGGGAATGACAGTGGTGGAAATGTCATTTTAATTGTTTTTTAAATAAGGTCAAAAAATTGTTTCCTAAATAAAATTATTTTTTTTTTACTTTTTGCAACATTTGGCTGAATTGAAAATTATGCACACTAAAAACATGTTAATGGAAATGATATTCACTTTTTTGTTTGTTTGTTTTCTTCACACAGTGCACATAATATTTCTTCTCAAGCATGCTATTCACTGACACTTTTGTCTTCTGGGTAATGAAGCATAACATTTGAAAAACTTTTGAAAAGGGACATGAGTTATTAAGGGCAAAACTAAGTGCTGGAATACACTACACAACTTTTAGATAGATTTCTGCCTGGATTTGCAGTCTGGACAAATCGATGCTAGTTGCTGTAATTCAAAACAAGACTGCATGGCTTTGAGCTGCTGGAGTGTATAATATTCACCGACTCCAAGTGTATTTTTGTAAAAAGATTATGATTCCATCCAGTAGGAGAATATCAAACATGTTTGAAATTTTGAGCTCATTTTAGAACACATATCATGCACCAACAAATGTTTTTTTTTATTAACATATATATCATGTTGCTTGGAAAAATTGAAAAGTAAATGTTACCTAATGTTTTAGGCATTTCAGGTAAAAAAAAAATTGTGTATTGTATTCCAGACTTAAGATGCCATTCCCTTTTTTTGACACATAGAAATATTGCAATGGTGTGTTTATATCACTCTTTGACACAGTTTTAAATATTTAAATATTGATCACTGAATATAAGTAGAACAATCTTGTACCATATTGACATTACGTTATGTCAAGGTCTCCCAAACAGGGGTTTTTGAGTTTAATTAAAAGCTAATAATTAATTAAATCATAACATTTTTTGATTAAAATACATAGTTTTAAAATAATGACAATCAAAATAAAATGTGTACTAAAAAAGCTAAAATATTTTATGCTTATGCCTGCATGTTGTGTTCATTAACCAATGTCAATGTCAAAGAATCATGAAGATGCAGATATGATGAATAATTATTCAAATATTTATTTTAAAATCTCAGGGGTGCTTCAAGTAAATATATTAGATGAAAGAGGTCGCCAAAAGATTGACAAATGATGACAAAAAGGTTCAGGAATCCATATTTCATGAAAACATAAATAAATAAAATAACTATGTGAATTTGTACATTTTAATGTGTCTGAAAGACCAAATACTTCCACAGACACAGTATAAATGATTAGATAACCACTGAGTGATCATTCAAATATAAATGTATATATGTATTGAAACCTAAATTGAATTTTGTAAATGCAGTGGTCAAATGCTGTGCAGTGATGAGTACTTTAAAATGTATTTTAATAGAATAACAAGTACTTGATTTTTGGAATTTGATTATGTAATCAAGATTACATGTAATGAGTTACTACCCAGTTCTGAAAGGATTCATTGTTCAAAGTTCATAACTGGACCAAATCGTGTTTTTCTTCAAATCCACTAATGTCAATGGGCTTGTGTGAGGAAGAATTTAGAGGTAGGGCAGAGTAAATGTTATTTTGTGAGCATGAAAACCATGGTCTTTGAAGAATAGTTAAGTGTAAGTGTAGTTAAGTGAAACAGAGGAATCATATGTGATGCGGGGGTGGGAAGTTTGGGGGGTTTATATATATATTTCTGCTACTGATGGTTCAACTAAAGCTGGAACTGAATGGGAAAGCGAGGTCTCTGATTGGATGAACATTTTGTATTGAGTGATCCAGAAGACCGCTGAGCACTAACTCTTTCTCTCTCGCCCCATGTGTCCAGTCCCTGGTGCCAGCTCCGCTAACCCTACCGGCTGGAGGATGCAGGACTGAAACAGAGGGAACATTTAGGCACAAAAAGAAACAAAACAGCATGAAGGGAGAGAAAAGAGGAGAAGTGGGCAGGGGGCAGTAATGAAAGGTCAGTGAATGGTGTTTTGGTGAGTTAATTAAAGTTTAATTGAACGAGCATTATATAAACAAAGTGGAAAAGCAATGTAAAGTGCTCTTCAGTTCTTAAGTACATAAAAATGCTCCTTTGAGACTGGAAAGCAAATACCAGTTGCATTGTTTTTTTTAGCAGATATGTCAAAGCATGCACGTCAAAGCCTATAACAGGCTTGTCTCGCTTTGAACCTTTATCCTTTAAAATTATTGTCGTACAAGTCATTTGCCTGAGGCAAAGTATGTGTTTTGTTGTGTGTGTGTGTGTGCACATATACTATATGTGTGTTTGTCTGTGTGATCATGTGAATGTTCCAGATCTGTGTGTGTGCTTGGTAGGGGTCAAAATCATTTGCCCCCTGTCAGTTCTATTTAAGTATTTCTGCCATCTCTTAATCCCTGGTGGTGTGTGTGTGGGGGGATGCATGTGTTGAATAGTACAGATGATTTGTTTACTGACAGACACAAACCTGTTTGTATGCCTGTCAGAGAACGTTTGTCAGGAAAAGCGAATCCACTGATCTAATCTTCTTCAAACCAGCCGTCCCCACACACACGTGTGCGAGTCACATGTAAACAAGAGCAAACGGTGTAACATCTTAACATACAGATGTATTCACAGTCAAACCACTGAAGAACACAGACTTCTTTCTTATCTTTCATACAGTACACACCCTACCAATCACAAGCTTGTATGTATTTCTTGCACTAATGCACAAAAGCACATATGTGTTTAATAATGATTGAGTTTTTCTGCCTGCAGCAATGTCACTATTTTTTTTAAGTGCAAAGCATGTTAGACAGAGATGTGAGCATAGATTTTTCTGAAATGTGGAAAATGGTTTGGATTGGATGATTTTTACATTTACATTTATGCTTTTGGCAGGTTCTTTTACCCAAAATTACTTACACTGCATTCAAGGTAAACATTTGATCAGTTAAAGCATTCTCTGGGAATCAAACCTAGGCATTGCTAGCGTCAGGCTTTACTGTTTGTGCTAAATAAAGGCGTCTTAAAACTCATATCAAGTTAATATATTGTGTATCCTTCATACAGCATATCACCAGCAATGTCAGCCATTTGGTGAAATGCAATGATATAAGCAGGTCCGATCTAAAAACATTGTACAATTGCTTTTGACCAATAAATGACCAACTTATGTTATGTAGTAGCTTCTGAGCCCTGTAACTTTTAAGGGAAGTTCTGTCATAAATTCTTCTGTGGATCACTATATTATCACTATCATTATTGAAGGCGATTCATCTTCAATAATGAACTCAATATATCATAGCTTGTCAGTGAACTACAGCTCTGTGTATTTACTGCCACTCCATTGGAAAGCATGTGATGGGGATTTACCGCTAATCACGGAACCGGCTTTACTGACGAGATGCACACGATCATATCGTCCAATATATTGTCCAGCTCTATGTGGATCATAAAAGAAGATCATTTAAAAATGTCTTAGTGTTTTGTCCTTACAATACAAAATCAATAATAACCATAAGGGGTTTTGTTACCAATTTCCTTCAAATTATCTTACTTTGTTTTCTGAAGAAATGCATACAGGTTCATACCAACAACTGGGTGAGTAAATGACAGAAGTTTCTTTTTTTTTTTTTTAAACTACCTCTTTAATATGAAAAGTGAATATTTCTGTCATTTTTTAATTGGTATGCCAGTCTTTCGGAAGTATTCTCAGGTGCATAACTTTATTTAATGCATTGAAGGAATGACTCATTCGCTCACAAATTCAGGTTTGCTTAAAACTCTTATTTGTGAAGCTTCATTGTAAACCCTGATTCATGAAGCCCGTAGAGACTCATTGGAAAATCTTTGTTTGTAAAAGAGTCAAATGAAAGATGTGGGATTAAGGGAGGATATAGCAGGTTTCTTTTATTCTGTCTCCCAAAGTCAAGGCATGAACTTAACATTTCCTATTTATTATGGAATATTGCAGTGTTTATTATAATATATATATATATATTTTTTTTAATTCATGTGCCCTCATAATCTTTCATCAAAAACAATATCTTTGAGACAACAATCCTCAAGTAATGAGTCACTCTCATGAGATCGCAGCAATTAGCAAACAAAAATTATCCAATGATCCAATCAGGTCTCAATGGACAAATTCTCAATTTCTTGTTCAAGAGGCCCTCGATATGCATCACAATAGGGAGAGAAGATGAAAACAACTTCAGTTTCATTCCGACCTCTATAATCTAGTATATTTCTCCTGTCAGCTGTTAATGGAGCCAAAACAATGTTATAAATGTGAGTCAATCTAGGGTCCACACAGTGGTCAGTTAAGCCCATCACATGAATGCTAGCTCTATTTACACTTCTTGCTACAACCCCCTAAGAAGGATATATGTGTATCCAATGGAACTTTTCCTTCAATCCATTTGAGAGGATGAGTTTATTCTACTAATGCTGGCTTTCAGAAGATCAGCTGATGGTGCTCCTTCCCAAAACAGAGACTAAACTGCATGGCACACGGACAGCAATTCTGTAAAATACTTTATTGAATGAGGGAAGAAGAGGCTCCAAAAACACCACACAAATTCATTGGAGAAACTGGTTAAGAGAAGGTCACCATGTCTCTTGCCCCCACAGAATGTTGTTTGGGGCCTGAGTGGATGTTGTGTAACCCTGGAGATGGACCAGATTTCTCTCCTGAACTCAATTCACCTATTCTCATGGTCAGAATAAGAGGCTCTCAGTCAATATGAGAGGGAGAATGGCTGAGAGCTGTCCATTGTGCAAAAAAAAAAAAAGAACATATAGTTACTTTATGGTTCTTAAAGGTACTGTAAGTACGTCTTTGACTCTACTAAAGCATAAAAATACCATAATATGTTTGCAGATATTTAAGAAACTTGCTAAGTTACCATACTTGTTTATCTGAAAAACAATGCTACAGTCAGTTATTCTCCTTCAAAAATGTGCATTCCGGGCCAGAATGTAGGTCTCTGTTTTGGTTTGTGAAACCTGCCCACTGCCAGTTTACCCAATTATATTTCGGCATCTTGGGTTACCATTTTGGCAGAAAACACAGCATATTTTATTTTATTCATCATCAAGTGCCCTCATTCTTGTTGGTGTTGTCAATCTGGCAACCTGTGTGAGCATCAAGTCTGAGGTGGAGGGGCCAGGTGAAAAAAAAAACCTCTCCAATATTTTGAATTTGGACTGCAATACCTAGTTCAACCACTCTGTGTAAATCCTACATACAGCACCTTTAACAGATATCTGCTAAATTCAAGGGGCTGCTGTCCATGGTTCTGAAACTGGGACGCTGGCTGCACAATGGGAGGTGCACATACAGTACAAGGTTGCAAATTACAAGGGTGTTCCATTATCACCTCCAAATTGCCCTCTAGTGGTCATTTCTATTATACAGATGTAGTATGTTATGAGGGAAACCACAGTATTTATGAGTTGTTGTGAAACTGGACTTTCTGACTGTAAACACAATGCCACACCTGAAACAAATTAAAATCATCATCACATACTCATCCTAATGTGATTCCAAACCCATAAGAAATTATTTCTTCTGTGGAACACAAGAGATTATATTTTTTTATGATTTTGAACTGTTCCAAAACAGCATTTGAAATCACAGACTTTTAACGGATTGACAAAGTTGTTACAAACCTGTTTAACCATGAAGGTGAGAAAGATTTAAAAAATCTTAATTTTTGTGTGAACTAACCCCTAAGCAGTCACTATTTTGGACATTCGACTAGTAAGAGCAGTGTTGCATTGGCTGACAACACTTCACTGAAACTCAAATTGGAAATGAAAGACTTATTTGGACCAAGGTGTTTAGCTTTGTATGGCACATAGCTCCCAGCTTGCATCACACCTTCATTTTTTGTTGCAATTTTCATGTCTGGGCAGCTGTATAAAGATTGGGTGTCGTTCCAGGACAGCATTCTCATCCCCACTAGACATCTTTTGTTTACTTGTTTTTTAGATGCACCTCACATTGTTCACTGGAGTCTGTCAGGCAGGTGGTGCACCTGTGTAGCCTGTTATACATGCAATTACAGCACCACATGGATTCATAACAATGTTCAGTAAAAGCACCATTCCACCGCAAAGTCCAGTCCTGTCTTTGAAAGTGTACCATTGAAAAAATGGGTACGTTGATTTCCTGCTGTTACCTTTCCAAAGCGTTCTGATTAAAGCTGAAAATCACGAACAAAGCTCTCCAACACTCAGTTCAGCTCTTGAATCTAATGTAAAGGAAGTGATGCTTATGGCTTTAGGAACAGATGAGAGGGAGAGAGAGATGGATGGATGGATGGATTTCACAGATGTAAGGTGTTTTATTATATCTATTAAATGGATAGACAGGAATTATATGATTATTGTAATAATGAATCATTTAGGTGATTCACATAAATGGCAAAAAAGATAAAAAAAAAAATTATTCAGAGATTTGACTCCTTGTACTATATATTAGGTTTTGATTTATGATTAGTTGTAGGATGGATGGTATATATATTATGGTTGAAAAAAGTCTTCTTTCAACAAAGTTCATGTAGATGAACAGATAAACAATTCACTGATTCAACACTATTTCAACCCAATTCATATAAATTAGGGTGTTTTTTATGTGTTCAGTAAATGGATAAATGTGTGGAAATAGATGGGAAACATATCATAAATAGCACACAAATTGTGTTGAAAATTGTAATTATTCGAGTGAATCAGGTGGTTGAGATATATATACATATTTAAAATATATAGACAATAAATATATTTACACATTTGACTTCATACTGTTTTGACTGAGTTATGTTGTATTTAGCATAGGATGGATGGATGGATAGCAGGAAAGATGCCAGTGCCCTTGAGCAATGGACTAGGTTGCTTGAGGGGGACCGTCCTCTTGATAAAAGTGTCTTCTAAATGACAGGCACGTATGCACAGCTGTCTTTGTGTGTATGTGCCAAAACAAATTAAATTCAGGTGTGCGATAAACCTTTGATCTTCGGGGGTGATTGATTTTACTTTGAATACAGAGATTGTGAACACTGAAAGACACATTTCTCTTGATTCAGTGAGGCTCTGCTTTCTGTAAGGTTCCTTCTGTGAAGTTTGAACCTTTTGTTTTGAATCAGGATGGTTATGTCGAGACTTTTTCAAAGCTCACGCTATGAATATAACATCAATATGGACAAAGATCTAACAATCTCCCAATAAATTATGCAGGGCGTTTTTTTGGCAAGTCTTACGTTCTAGTAGTGTAGCCAATGGCTTACGTTCAAAAGAAGACGTGTCTGTTTGTCTGCATGCGTTTATACCCATGTGTGTGTGTGTGTGAGAGAGAGAGAGAGAGAGAGAGAGAGCATATGAAAGACAGTATGGGGGTGTGTTTGTGTGTAGGAGGTGTTGTGTCTCCAAACCTTCATTAGGCCTTTGCTTGGGAAATAATAAGACACGTTTTGCAGGAAAAGGTGAAAGCTTCAAGGTAAATGAAAGCACGGTTGAGGGGTGAAATCAGTCTTGGCAGAGTTTAAGTGCAGTTGCGCTGACTGCTGTCAGAGGCTGTGGCAGAACTTCAACAAAATCCAGAACCCCTTTAGTTTTATAGACATTTTATTCATGACCTCAGAGTGTAATTTACTGATAGAGGTTCGCGATCACAGTAGCCCCGAGGGCACCCTACTGCCGTCTGTACTGTCACTGCATGCAAAGGGCCCCACTAGAGCTTTTCTCTTATAGTTTTTGATCTTGCCTCTCTAATTTACCCTCCCATCTCTCTATCTCGCTTTCCAACTCTCCATTGCTCTCTTTTTTCCACTCTCTCCTAACTGTCTGGTGTGTTTTCAGGACTCTGCCCCGAGGCGGCTGTTCAGATCAGATTATGGTGGAACAGTCGCGATAATCTGCTCAGATCTTTGGGGACAGGAGCATCTGAACCCATTAATAAGCTCTTCAGCTGATGGAGGCATCATGATGCATAACATAATGACTAAATGACATGCACAGGTACATATGCTAAAATTGTTATCCTAACTGTCAGGATGGCAGTGCCCGGTAGGTACATTGGGTTCTCTCTCTCACGCTCTGGCAATTTAATGCCTTTGCGCTGCTTAACCACTAAACATGTTTCGGTCCGCTCGCATTACAAAAATACTGTCATTTCCAACTTGAAAGTGCACTCTGCGGGTTAGGCATAAAGAAAGAGTTTGTCACAGAATTAGCCTTCAAAACAAAACAACACAGATCGTGTGCCCTCCCCCCGACCTGCTGGTTTATTTCTGCTGGTGATTGACAGCTGTCATTTTGGATCAGCAATACAGACAAAGCAAGGGCTTTTGGAGATGGAGACGGAGAGTACACACACACACACACATCTGGGTTATAACACAGTGTTTACAGGTCACAGTGTATCTGTAATTTAAGATTTAAATATAGATTACGGCAACAGCACAGACAATCTTATGTCAAGGCTAGTTTGCACTGCACTGACAAACATCAACAGGATTAACACTAACTAAAAATAGCAATGGTATAAATTTTATATTTCAGTGGCATGGCAGTAATAGGCTGTTGTTGGTTTTTAACCTTTTAGCTGTCTTCAAAGTGTAGTTTTTCCAGTAACAAGCTAGTGTTTCCATCGTTACATCACTGTTTGTCTAAGCGAAGGGAATAATCAAACACACTCATCTAAACAGTTCTTTTTCTGTAGCATTGCTGGCTCTGATTAACTCTGGTGAATCGTTTAGAAAAAAATCAATTCACTGATTCGAGTCCCTGTACTAGATACTGTTTTCTAACCTGTAATGTAAATTAGGATGTTTTTGTTGTGTATAATAAGTTCACTTCAGGTGATAAAAATAACATTAAATGTTGTATTATATCATTGGATGGTTGTCATATTATTAATTTAGAAACATATCATCCCCTAAAAGTACTTTTTGTCTGTAGCATGTAGTATAGTCTTCCAGAAAGCTGTCTAATAAAATCAGATGAATTTACTTGAGTTGTTGAGTTGTTAAAACGTTTTATTCATCAAAGAATCATTAAACAATGTATCATGGTTTTCAAAAAATATTAAGCAGCAGAACTGTTTTTGACATTGATCATAACTTTTTCTTGATCACCAGATCAGCATATAATGATTTCTGAAGGGTCATGTGACCGAACACTGGAGCAATAACTGTCATCGCAAGGAATGAATTACATTTAAGATACAAAACAGTTTTAATAATATTTTGGGTGGGTCAAATAAATGAGGCAATGGTGAGACCTTCTAACTCACCCGAAATTTCTGTTGAATCACTTTCTAAATGATACTATTGGAACTTTTTTTTGTGTGTTTTGAAAGTTTGTCTTTTAAACTTTTAAAAGTCTAAATCTAATTACACTGTTAGATTGTTGCTAAAGAACAAGATAATCACTGAAAACATTCATCATCTTTTGGTTTCTCAGGTAATCTAATCTTGTTTTGAGGATGTTGAAAACAAGGCAAAAATTCGTTTTTTTCTCTCGGTGTGTTTTAAGAATAAAGTGCATCAGCCTAAACTGCAAGATTTGGTTAAATTGTAAGACAAATTTTAGTGTACCTGTCATAGTATATACAGTAATATATAAAAGTATAAACTTTGAAACATTACCATTCATGACTACATACAAAATGTACAGCACCACATACAAACACACATGATCTTAGACTGTAAGACAGCATTTGCCAGTCACAGTGTATCAGTGTTTCAAGCATTCAGACATTACAGTATATGACAACTACAGACACAGCCGCACACATACACATACTGTAACATTTCTCTGAGCTTCATAATATATCCTGACACTTCCCAACAGCAAACCTCTTATCGTCTAAAGGTCACTGTGAATCTTCCTAGTTGTTTAGATTTGGAGTGTTGTTGCGATATCTTCCGACCTGCTTTTTTTTAATCTTGCCGAAGGGTCCGTCAGAATCATCACAGACCCGTTCTTCCCAGCGTTTTTTTTTTTTTTTTTGCTGCGTTGTCATGGTGATATGATTATTGCCTACCAACAGGAGAGGAACAGGATGTCGTGTTCTCTCTCTGTACAGTTTGAGCTGTGAGAGACTCTCCTATTATATCTTGCAGTAGAGATGATCAGGTGGCTCAAAGTGAAATGCATTTAATTATGATGATGATTTGCTGCATTATATCGAGGATGTTTCTATTTGTATTTCTGGAAAGGATCTAGAATGAAACTAAAGCTCAGTTTTTTGGGTGGAGTGTGCTGCATACAAGAAGAGTGACACCCGTATGATGTGATGACCCTGCCGGGCATCTCCCTCCTCGCTTTCTCCCTGATTCAGTCACCTTTTTGCAACCCCTTATTCTTTATCCTGCTTTTCAATTTTTATTGCCCCCCTTTTTACCTCCGCTCCTCCTGTCTTTGGCCCCAGTTGCCCCCGGCAACAGCAGCAGCGGGGTGAGCAGGGGGGCTCGACCCCTCCCTTCACACTCGGGTGTGTGTCACACGGTTATACTGTGGACGCAACACACACACGGTGTTCAGGTATACAGAGGCTCATTCATCAAGGTGTCAGTGGTGTTTCTGTGGTAAATTAGCCATGTCTCCTCTCTACTCTGGATTCCCTCTTATAAACCAGCCTTCAGGGAAACCATCCCTCTCTGCCTCGACCTCTCTTGTTCTTTCTCTCCCTTGGAGGGGGGATGTTGGGGGGGGGGGTTGTGAGAGAAAGAGGGACAGAGATTATTGGGTTTGAACTTAGTTTTCCTCACTTGATCGGATATATTGATGCTGTATTGTGGAGTCTTTTAGCCAGACTTCAGTACAAAAGCCACAACGTGCTCCAACATTCAGAGCTATTTACAAGCATCCTTAACCCCTAATTAAAATCACTTCAATTTGGCTACCTAACAGAAAAGAACTGCATCACATCACTGGTTAGGATTCTTTGTAAACTGTTTTTTATCAAAATGAGTCTTCATACTTTAGACAAGGATATTAGATTAGCTCGTGCTAAGATGTCAAGTTTCGACTTACAAATGGTTTCAAAGTAGCTTCACAGTATTAAACAGGAAAATAACAGAATCAATGATGCAAACATTACCAAATATGAGACAAATTCTGCTGTAAAGCAGAACTAAAATATAGCAGTGTCATGTTCAGTTCAGTTACAAAACTGCACTTCATCAATTATTACCGAGTTTAATTTAGCTACAGCAGCTCTGTCGAAAACAAAAGTGTCATTGTTCAGCTCAATTCAGTTGTGTTGATTCAGTTCAGTTTCACAACCATGTCAATGTTAAATATTGATTATATTAATAAATATTAAAAACCCACCTGAGCAAGCCAAAGGCGACAGTGGCAGGGAACTCAAACTCCATCAGGAAACAAAATATAGAAAAACTAGCTTCAGTCGGGGCCTGACAGACAACATGTCCCACAGCAGTGCTAAACAATCACAATTAGAAATGTTATCTGGTATATATATGATAAAACAGCTGAAAAATATCCCAGACAATAAGGGACAAACCTGAGTTATTATGACATATACAGTAGAATGCACTGACAACACCACAGTATCATGACACTGCGTTTTTAACACTGTAAAAGAAAAAACTGGGCTCTCAGCTCGGCAACGGATCTGTTTCTGAAGAAAAACTCTGAGTTTGCAAGTATGAATTGATTCTACAAGAAACTTCTTAAGACATTTGTAAGTTAATGAGACCTGTGAGTGTGTTTTTAAGCAGCCTTAATTCCCTGTGGGAAAATCCATCAGCAGCAGACACAGCTAAAGCTTACTCTGAAATGCTCAAGTCATGAATGACACTGAAAGTGAAGTGGCCAAGTATGGTGTCCCATACTCAAAATTAGAGGTCTGCATTTATCCCATCCAAAGTGCACACACACAGCAGGGAACACACACCCGGAGCAGTGGGCAGCAGGGGCGTCGCTAGGCCCTTTTTAGGGGGGCTTCAGCTCATTTGAGACGGTGGCAAGCTGCATCAAGTTCCGGCTCCTCCCCTTATCTGAGTCTGCATGGATTCAGCGCGTTTTTCAATCCACAGGGGCGCCGAGCAGAGCGAACATCAGAGAGTACAAGGTGTGTGTGCGTGTGTGTGTGCGTGTTGTGTGTGTGTTCTCGCATCCAATACCAGTACGTCTTCGCTGCTTTCACTTTCAGCCTTTATCACAGTGTGACAGATGTTTTTTCTTCCAACAAAAATGAAGCGATTAACACCCATGAAAACATACTTTAGAAAACGATCATGATTTATTTTAATTTACTTTTTGAAATTGAAAACATATTATTGTGTATTTCGGCATTACATTATGCAGCCATGCAAAATAAATTATTAACGACACACATCATTGTCTGAAAGTACTAAATGGCACAGAGAGAGAAACATCATGTGGAGTTATTTTGTTTTCTATTATTAAACATAATTTTTTATTAAGTAATAATTAATCATTAGTGTATCATGATACATATATTAGAGTAAGAGTAAAGGGATCTGTGATTTTTATTTTTTTAAAGTAATTGATTTATAAAAGTGGCAAATTGATAATGATGTTATTTTTAATAAATATAAATAAATATAAAACAGATTAAACATATTGCCAATAGACAATTACATTAATACATGTTTTGGTTAGCTATTATATTAGCTGGTTAGTTAAATGATTTGAAATGAAATAAATGTTCAGGGGCTGACTTGATGTATAACCAACCGTATTGTTGATTATAAAGGCTAAAAAGCTAAAAATTAATAATAATAATAATAATAATAATAATAATAATAAAATATAATAATTTATATTTCATTGTAGATGGATATACAACATTTTTTTTGTCGTGCGGGAGTAGGTCTGCAAATGAGCAACAGTCAGGTGAGAATAGAACAGACAGCCTCACACACACACACACACACAATACCACTGTGTTCCCAAGATTCATTGCAGTCATTGAACCCTTATGTTGTTTTAATTTTCTGCCAATTTCCACGTACATTTCATTAGAAAAAGCAGTGGTATCATCAAAGGATAAACATGAATGTCCTAATACTGAATCAGGAAGTCTTTACTGTAAAAAAAATTAAAATAAAAAAAAATATCTACATTCCCAATTCAAAATTTTCCAGTGACTGGTCACATCTAAAAAACTGTATTAGTTTTTTTTACAGTGTTGTATATGGCTCAGTCAGTACTCCTACTCCCATATATGAAATACAGGGAATACAATGGAATAGTGGATTGCAATAAGGTTAGTAGTATACAACCCTACCCTAATAGTAAAATAATATTTTTTAATCATACCCTTATTGGGGGCTGAGCCCCCCTAAAATCAAAATCTTAGAATCGCCCCTGGGCAGCCGTTTTTTTGCCGCAGCACCCAGGGAGCAGTTGGGGGTTCAGTACCTTTTGGGTTACGAGTCCAACACGTAATAGAAAGGAGAGTGGGGAAGAAGCTTCAGTATTACATTGTTCTTAAATTAGAAAGAAGAGCTAATATTATATATGAGGGAGTCTTCCAATTAGCTGGAATTATAAGGAAGCATAAGGTGTAAAAAAACAACAGAGAAATTGTATATAAGGTAGACCATGGCTATCATGCAAAACTGTATTCAATTACAAGACAAAGTACCTAGCTAAAAACATATATAGATATGAAAGTTCTTAGACTGGAAATGGACAAATGAAATCAATCAGATGTGACTGTCTCATTAAAGCAACTTTGATATACAAACTTTATAAAAAAGACTCACAACTTGTCCTGACTGAGTAGAGCTGTACCGGTTTCCTGAAATTTTAAAGCTTTTAAATTCATAAGTAGCTTAACTATATAATCATGTTGAATTCATTCTTGAGGGATGGTGATAATTAAACATATTGCTTTAGGTCAAAGTCTAGGTTTTAGTGACTTGTAAGGCATTTCTTTATTGGAACAGTGACCTGTTAAACTAAAATGGATTTCACTGGGAGAACTTCTGATGTGACTTAAAGTCCTTGAGAAACTTAACTACTAAGTCTTACTGTAGGTAAATGATTACAATTTAGACTTATTAGTCATACTCTTAATTCATAAATATGCTCCTACAGGCAAAAATCACACTTTCTACTCTCATACAAATCACATTCAGTCTTTCTAAGTATCCTGGATACAGTATATCGGTGGTTCTCAACCATTTTTAATCCAAGGCCCCCTCCTCTTTAAATCAATACTGCAAGGCCTCCAAACTTTTTCTTTTCATAAAACCTATGTGTTCTAGTGTTATTACTTTTCATTTCCATGCAACTATTTTTAAACAAAACAAATTCAAGATAGATTTTAACAATTCATTTAAAAACATACTTTACAAAAATGTCACTGCAGATATTCTTTACAACTTAAAAGTGGATTTCGGACATGCCCTGAGTGCACCAGCTGGACAATATATCGAGCGATATGATCATGCACATCTCATCAGTAAAGCTGGGTCCGTGATTAGCGGTGAATCCCCATCACCTGCTTTCAAATGGAGCGGTAGATAATACACAGAGCTGTGGTTCTCTGACAAGCTATGATATGACTAGCTTAGATCATTAAACCAGTTACTAACATTCTTCAAAATATCAGCTTTTGTGTTCTGTAGAAAAAAAATGCCAAGCGGGTTTGGAATGACATGAGGGTGAATAATTACATTTAGAGTAAACTATCTCTTTAACCGGCGGCAGATCTTTCCCTACTGACTAATAAAAAAGATGTGGAGATGAGAAAAGATATAGGCTTTTTCTTTCTGTCTGTAATGATGAACAAGTGCGAGACCTGAAGCTTTGTGTCCCAACTTACCCCTGGATACAGGTTTGGGTGGATGAAAAAGGTGACTTCTATCAGATTCATCAGAAGGACAAAACACGTTCCACGGGTGGGTGCATAGTAATAACTCAACAGTTGCTGATTACAGTTTCTTCACATTCTTCTCGGTTTGAGCTTCGGAGGTGTTCAATTGTTTATGCAGCCAGCCGTGAATAAGATCCCCTGCCAGGCTTAAAATTACAAATTTAACATTATTCACAAGTTTCTAATGCAGACACAACATACAAAAACACACAAGTAATCAGCAAAAGTATTTCCATAAACCTTAAAATGATGGACGGACAGACAGATAGATGTTTTATGATGTCAGAAATGGCCCTTTGTTCTTAAATCCAGCTGCTCTCACTTCTGCTTAATATTTGAATGCTTTGGACCATGTGGATGGACTGCACATTTTATTCATAAGAAGCATTTATAGTGGTAACCTACAGAAGATGGTCTTTTAATGTCTGCGCTATGGGTTCAAACGGCGAAGATTTTGTTTGTATTCAGTGCATGTGACAGCAAGAAAATGGAAAAACTAAGCATCACTGACTAAGGCTATTCACCCCCGCTAAAAGAACATGCAGATTTCATTGTGTGTTTGTGTGTGAGAGAGAGCAAATGTGTGTGCATGAATGTTGAGTAAGTCTGTTTTAGCATGTGTGTGTGTGTGTTTGTGTGTTCTTGTGGTTTTTATGTATGTCCATGCATGTGCATGTCATCGTGCGTGTGTGTGTGTGTGTGTGTGTCTATGTGCACACTGTTTTCCCCAGCATGCAGGGTATACAGCTCTCCCAAAGGACAGATCTTTGAGTGAGCGAGCAAGTAAGAACCCGGCTTAGTGGAGATCCAGGGGAGAGAGGGGGATTTCTGACAACTCAAGCCCAGTGGGGAGTGAGGGAGCTGGACTAAAAGAGCAGAAAGAGGGAGGGTGGGAGTCTGGATCTCAGCTTTACTGATGTATAGACCAGCAGTGCAGAGATGGATGTGAGATAGGAAAAAAAGAGAAACAAAAAGTCAAATGAGACAGAGGCGAGGGAGTGAGGAATAGACATGATCACTTTCTTGATGCAGCTCTCTCTTTTTTAATGCTTTCTCTCACACATAGCCGCCTCCTCCAACACCATATTCAACATATGCAGAGAGAAAGCGAGAGAGCAAGAGAGAGAGAAGTTTGGAAGGTAGATGTTTTAAGCAGCAATTATGAAACGCTGATTCATTGTAATTGCAGGGCAGAATTCAAGACCTGAGCAAAATAAAGGGATTACAAGAACACACACACACTAGCTGTCAATGTGAGGATATATCATAGTCTTTAACCTACTGATTTGTGCTATTATAATTACAACGACTGCTATATGCAGTATATATATATATATATATATATATATATACATATATATATATATACACACACACACACACACACACACACACACACACAATACACATAAACGCATACATACTGTATACACACATACAAAATACCCATAGCCTAACCCGATTCAAAAGCAAAACATTTCGCATCTTTAGAATAAAAAATATAATAATAATAATAATAATAATAATAATAATAATGTTTATTTGGTTTAGCTTTATTTCTGTTGATGACAATCATAGATTTAATATACATTTACATTTATAGGGACAACTTTGTTGCTAAATAAACATTTATCATTTTTACTTTTGATTGGATTTTATTGTTTTCATCAGCTAATGAATTTTTCTATCCCCTAACTCTCACTGAATCCTTTTTTCATGTTTCGGCATTTATCATTTTTAAGCATGCCTAAGCCGTTGGCATGCTGAACCCCCAGTGTAGATGAGTTGTGGGGAAGTTATGACACAGAGAGATGAAGAACATGTTTAAAAGCTATCATTAACTTCCATTGAGTCACTGTTGCATCAGTGTGACCACACGATCAAAATTCTCCGCCGCTGGCCCTATGTGTGTGTGTGTGTGTGTGTATGTGTTTGAAAGCGAGAGAAAGAGAAGTGTGAATGAGCAAATATACACCGTTCTTACACACACTAAAAGAGAGGTGAGTGATTGACTAATATAAAAGGGCATTTGTTGCTTTGCATTTATTATTGATCGAACTTAAAGAAATTTAGAAACAACAAGCAAGTATAAAATGTCATTGGTACTAAAAAAAGGCTCCTCTAGGTGAATGCTGAATCTCTTATTGTAGATTTACTACTTTCTTTTAAGGTCTTGTGTGTGTGTGTGTGTGTGTGTGTGTGTGTGTGTGTGTGTGTGTGTGTGTGTGTGTGTGTGTGTGTGTGTGTGTGTGTGTGTGTGTGTGTGTCCAACATGTTAAGGCTGAAAGAAAACTAAACAATTTAATACTTTGGTTAGTATCATTAAGATAATTGGGGTTTGTAAATTGGCCATAAAGATCTGGCTGGAAAGCAAACATTCAAAGTTCACAAATTAAATGGTGAAAATGTAATGGCCATTTTAATAATATTGTTTTCAAATTAGGAAAAACATTTTTATGATTATTTGAAGACCAAATGATTGATATTTTAGAATATAATGAGATAAACTGTCCCAATTAACCTGAATTAACTCAATAACTATGCCTACGTTATTTTTCAAAATACATTTAAAAGTGAAGAAAGAAGAGTTTATTTTTCTTGTTCCATTTTAATCCACCCAGTGAGAAATATGAACCATTCATTATCCTCCACATATTGTGAACAGTGCAATCCTCAGACATGTCTGATGATGTTTGGTGAACTCAGAATGAACTTGATTTGAAGATGTTTAGGACTGAGAACTCACAAATACAAAAACAGGCTCTTTTTATCACTTTTTAGCAGCACTAATGAGCAAATTAGACATTGTCTGTTTAACACTTGAAGCACGGAGAACAATAAACCTTTTTTTTTTTTTTACTTGGACATGTTATTTTAATAACTGCACTTCATTTGAATAAGATACAAACAATATGTTCAACTGAACCATGCTTGGAAGGAAGAAAAAATGGAAACACACCCATTCAGACTGGATCTGTGCCACAGTCCACTAATTGATGGCTGCTAGATTATGTACAGAGAATGTCCTGATGTATTATGCAGGGCTGTGATTTCATTAAAATCAATCGGAGGGTATAAATTTGATTGACTGGCTGGAGTCTCTTTATGGTAAATCAGTGTGCTGAGCGGTCATCTTGGCAACGCCCCCCAGGCAGCTATTTTTCATCTAGGCAATAGGCATGCAGGTGCAGATCTAACTGAATGGAGGAAAACAGAAATCTCTGCAAATGTGTTTCTTTTCAATAACATGTCAAATAAATCAAACATGGATTCTTTAGTATAAAAAAAGGCATGCATGTATGCCCTGGTGAAAAATAAATATACTAAAATGCATTTAAATTACATTTATTTCATGCTAAGTATACTACGAATACATTTCCATATTTATTTACTTTCCAGGGGTAAAAAAAATACCCTGCAATTGTACTTTAAAGTCAAACTGTTAAACTGGAACAACTTGTTTTGCACTGAATGCACTTTAATTGTGCATGAGTGCTGAAGTCCAACTTAATTTGTACTGAAGTATACTGGTTGTGCTGAAGTGGAACTATTGAATGTGTAATTCACGTACACTTTAAATACCTTGCATTTATGGACTGAAATTATTCGAAGATCACAATTATCATCAATAGTGACATTAAAACATTTTAGGCTTAATATAAAGAAATGGGCATTGTGCTCAAGTACTCCATATAAAGTTGAATTATAAGTCAAGCGATATGTCAGTAAATTTGTTAATACTAACTCAATAGCTATAGTTAGTATGAAGTAAATGTATTTTAAATATATTACCTTTTTACTAGTATGTTCTGGAGTAAAGTGGGGCATTGTCAATTCTCCCATTCGTTGTGGGAGTGGTTTGTCTTTTCATCTTATTACTGCCTCATGACTCCCACAGGGCAATGGCATTCTCCTCAAGTCACATGAGAGTTCAGCTCTGGGCTTCGCTCTGACCCCCGCTGCAGTTTACTGTTAAATCACATTTACCATTACCAGACAACAGACATAATCTAACTAACAGGCACCCGATGAGATTTCCTCCATCGACACAGTACCGAATTTACCAGACTGCCATCAAACAAACAGAAGCAGAAAAAAGGCAAAATCTATAATACATAACCTTCAGTCTCACCTACAAATTCACCTTCAGGCAAATCCTCCTAAAATGAGAGTTTGTGTGAGGAATCACCGTGGCACACCATGAAACCTTTGGCTATAGAACGTTTTAAATAAATAATTTATATATATTTTTTTATGTATTTTTATATATATTAAAATACTTTTTATTAAAAAAGGATGAATTAAATTAATAAAAAATGCAGAAAAGCTAATTATAACGTTACCAAAAGAATTCAATTTCAAATATATTCTGTTCTTTTGATCTTTGTATAAATCAAGGAATTATATTTGGAAAAAAATGATTACAGTTTCCACAAAAGTATTAAGCAGAATATTTTCAACATTGATAATAATAAGAAAGGTTTCTTAAGAATCAAATGAGCATATTAGAATTATTTCTGAAGGATTGTGTGAAACTGAAGACTGGAGTAATGATGCTGAAAATTCACCTGTAATAAATTACATTTTAAAATATGTCAAAATTGAAAATAGTTATCTTAAATTCTAATAACATTACTGTTACTTTTGATCAAATAAATGCAGCCTGAGTGTACATAAAAGGCTCCTTTCAAAAATCAAAAAAAATCTAATTGACCACAACGTTTTAAATTGTGTATATAAAATATTTCCATCTTGATGTTAATCATTTTTATCTGTGTTCATAGTGTTTGCATTTATCTTTTGCTGAAAATTCAGTCATTAGACAAGTAAAAAAGCTTTTTTCCGAGAACTTGGCGTGTGCACAGGTTTGGTAAGATCGGTGGTTGGTTCAGGGTTAGACTCTGGGGTTTGATAATGAATTGTTTGGGCGGTTGTATGATTACAACTCCTGCTGGTCTCAATGGTCTCCTACAGAGAGACACTTTGTAAATCTTTAGTACTGAGTTTTAAAAGATCCGGCCGCAGCAGGGAGCTTTCTAAGGGTTAACAAAGGAGAGTCGGAGAGAAAGAGAGAGAGTCTTTCGGTTTGATCTCTTGCCCCGTAGAGACGTGTGGAATTGTGGGATAGCTACAGCCTCTTTCCCACATTTGTATCTCCATGGTAACACCCCACGGGGAGGTAGAAGGGTGGAGGTGAGCTAATCTCTAAGTCGATACAGAAGAATGTTCAACTCTAACTAAACTCAGAGAGTGAGGAGAGTTAATCTATTCTCTCTTCCAACTCAATGAGTTGTGTGTGTATGTGCATGTGTGTGTGCTTGGCTAAAACCAAGTATTTTGCTGGTTACATGGTTCCATCTGTCAGTCTTCCATGAAGCTTCATAATTCAATATATATTTAAAAGAGAGTTAATTCATTGTTTATAAGGGATGTAAGGTTAAATTTTTTGCACTGAAGTATATTAGGTCTGTATATTCCATGTTCAAATGTACATTTAGTCAAGTATCTACTATGATTTCATAGACTTTTACTTATACTTGACTAAACTCAAAATTACTTTTTACACCACTATATTTTAGAGAGACATATCATTTCTTAATATTTTGAACTGAACCGAGGCCCGTTCTGATCTGTCTCATTCTTTTGAGCTGATTCTTTTCAATGAAACTGCTGAATTGGTTAACAGAGTGCACTGAAGAATTTATTCTCGAATTGCACTGAACCAATTGCAGCTTTTCTTTATATAACAACAAATTCACTGAGCCTGTTGGAGCATTTGGATAACCACTTACTGAATTTGTCTTGTCCGACTCAAAATGAGCCAAGAACTGCGAGTAATATGGATCTAAAAGCTTGAGTGTGTAGAGGACTTCACAGACGGCACAAAAAGTTACTATTCCAGTCTTTTCCCAAAGCTTATATACTAGAAACTGCTATAGAAATAGTTAAACCAAAAAATTTAGATTCTGCCAATTTCTTTATTGCCCCAAATATTCAGATGCATGCAGCACATTTGTACAGAATACTGTTTCCTGAACATAGGAGAGTAGCCTACAATGCCGTCTGTGCACAAAGGCTGTTTCTATAAAGTAGGGCAATTCCAACTTTGCAAGGACTTTTATTCATACTTCTCCAAAAAGCAAAAGAGGGTATTTTGAAGAATGGTGGTAATCAAACAGTGTTTTATGATCCGTACAGTGGCTGTCAAATAGAAACAAGACTAACATATCTCAAAATATCTTCTTTTATGTTCCACGGAAGAACGTCATACAAGTTAGGAATGACAGTGGATGATAAAGTTATGATAACATTTATTTTATATATATATTTCATCCATTTAAAGGGATAGTTCTACCCTAGATTTTAATTAATTCATTAATTTCTCACCCTCACATCATTTCAAACTTGCAAGACATCTTAAGTTCATCTTCGGAACACAAATTAAGATATTTTTGGTGAAATCCGAGAGCTTTCTGATGCATAAGACAGCGACATGCCTTCCTCATTCAAGGCCCAGAAAGGTAGTAAGACGCTGTTAAAATAGTCCAGGTGACATCAGTGGTTCAACTGTAATTTTATGAAGCTTCAAGAATACTTTTTGTGTGAAAAGAAAAGAAAAATAAGTATTTGATGCACATTCACAAGACTACCATGGCACACGTGTGTGGATGGACTACTTTTAAAGATGGACTATTTTAATAATGTCCTTACTGAGTTTCTGGGCCTTGAACGTGGTGGTTGCATTGCCGTCTATGCAGGGTCAGAAAGCCGTCAGATTTAATCAACAATATCTTAATTTGTGTTCCGAAGATGAAGGTCTTACGGATTTGGAACGTAATTCATGACATATTTAAATTTGGGGTGAACTGTCCCTTTAATCTCATTGTATAAAATGCCTGAATGCTAAAATTGCAAGTTTACACTTTTTATGGTTTAGGTTTGTTAATAAAATTAAATAATTGCATATCATGCATATTTAATTTCTGCATCTGCTAATTTTTTTATTGAGTGATGACTAATTGATTATTTGTACTTTACTGGTCTAATATTTCATTAGAGCACCTGTACTTTAACCCCACTAATCCATCCACCAATCCGCTTTCACATAAAGCTGATTTATTTGCCAATATGCATGTTTTCCTCAGTTCTACTCAGTTTCTAGGCCCCACTCTTACCTCAGAAGACAGGATATACTCAGATTAAAGGACTGTCACAACGTCTTTTAGTTCTAGGGGCAACAGTATCAAAGTTGTGGTGACAGAGAGAGAGAGAGAGAGAGAAGTGTGAGGTGTGGAAGCCACACAAAAAGACTGTTTGGAAGTGCTTTTACACTGCAAAGAGAAATAGCTAAGGAATTTCTTTATTTTCTTTGTTGGGCTTTTGCTTTTATAGTGCAGACCGGTTTAGAGAGGAAAGGGGAGAACGAAACTGAGGCTGGCCAAATCTGAACCTGCATCTCTTTGAGCACCACAGGTCTTTATGCATGCTCTTTCATACTTTTCTCCAGGTTTCAGGTGTATTTCATGTCATATTAACATTTCATGACAAGAAGTCATGACTAATAGAAGACTTGTCATCGACATCTAAGAACTGAAAAGAATACAAACACTTCAAACAGAAAACCTATTTTTTTCCTGTATAATTTATACAAGGCCTAAGCTAATTTCAGAAACACAGGACAGGTCCTGTGATACAGCATCACTTTTGTCTTTACCTGCATTTTGGAAATTCACATCCAGACAGTGCAGGGCTCGACTTGCATTAGCGACTTAAAAGGGATGTGTGCAAATATATTTAGGACCATGTCTGTGCAAATAAGTCTTTAACTACATTTTAATCGTTTTATATAAATTCTGTTCATAAAAAGTCTTAAATATCTTAAAACGGTATAACAAACATATGAATTATAATTTTAACAGGTAATAGAAAAACTTGATTTTTAAACTTAAAAAGTCTACGATTTAATTAAATATGAGCGATGCATGTATCAAAGTACTCATTGTTTCAAAGTAGTTCGAAATCAATGAATACTGATCATTTTTTGCTAGTGGATTGCTTATGACCTACTTGCATGATGCAAAAAATAAAAGGTATTTTGGTTATACAAAAACTGTACCTATAGCATTTATTTCAAAGCAAACTCTAAAAGCTCTTGTATAGGCTTCCCTGTCACAGAAAATAAAGGCTAAAACATTATTTTGCACGTTATTTAATTTATAAATATATTAAAGAAAACCACAGTATATTTGATAAATTGTCAACGCTACTCCTTTTTTTACCTTAGGCTTATATGAATGCAAGCACAGTAAACAGAGCAGCTCTGGCAGTGTGAATGAACAAAATCCTGCAACTTCTTTGTTTGAAAGAGGCTTGTATCGTGAGCATATACACCTGCAGTGCCACAGCTCCAACACGCTGGGTCCTATATTGAATTATTGTTCGTTGTATCTCCCTCTTTGATGAATGCAGGGAGTGGGTGTAAAAATCATGAGGACATATTTCCAGCATTCAAATCCTGAAAAATAATCTGATGAATTTATTTATGAAAGATGAAATGCTGGTCAACTAGAACGAGTGAAGCAAAGCAAGGTCAACATCTCAGACATTCTGCCATTTATTAAAAATGAAGCCATCATGAAGGCTTTTGGGGAAAGATTGTGTCAGGGTCTGAACTTCTGCTCTGAATCATGTTCACTCTGAAAACAGACAGGTGTAGAAACTTTGACCCTCCCTAATAAACCTGCAAAGGTTTCTTTTTGTGTTGCTCATAGGGGAGATCTCAAATGTAGTATATATGTCAGCTCTGAAACTCTAGCACTTTGAATGTGTGGGTTTTAGACCACAAACAGCTTGTATCGCTTCTGTATATACAACCAATCAGAAATGAGTGACATTTAAATTCCCTGAGCATAAGGCAACTGAAAATACTGAGAGAGGAAAAGACCACAGCAGGAGCCGACAAGTAACCCGACATGACTCCAGAGCTGGGACTGTGTGTGTGTGTTTGTGTGTGTGTGTGTGTGTGTGTGTGTGTGCGTGCAGGGACTCGTGTCAGCAGAGGGGCTGGCTGATGGAAAATCAGAGGCTGCAGATGAAGGGATGAGAAATGACGATGAGCCGAGCTTGGCTGTGTGACACTGGTCGAAAGCGTGTGAGGGAGATGTGAGCTCTGTAGATCAGATTAATCTTTACTCAGATGAGACGAAAGGGAAAAGCATCAAGGCTGGGTATTTTTTTCCTGATAAGTTTGTTGCTGCTGTCCGCTGGGCACAAGGATGGAGGGGCTACAAATTCAGTTCAGACTTTATGTAGCACCTTTTGTGCAAACAGTGCAGTATGATATGCTGGTAAATACATAATAAATAAATACACAAGTAAATCCATTATGTATTAAAAGAAACATAAAGTAAGTAAAAGAGGTGGAAAGAACAACTTTGGCTGGCATGAATCTTTCACTAGTTCCCAGGCTAGTTTATACCATTACTGAGTTTTGGTGCAGGTCTAGCAGTTCTGTTGTTAAAGAAAATGTCCTTTATATTTCAATATCAATATAACAATCTTCACTATTTTCATTTAAAAGTTAATTTTATCATAATAATAATTAAATATTCTTCACTATTTCATTATATTCACAAATTATATTCAAGAATGAATGTTTCTTGTCAATAGAAGGTTTATAACTATGTCTTTAACAGTAATTACATTTCTATCATTTAAATAATTAATTATAATGAATTGAATTAAAATGCATTTATTTATCTTATTGAAAATACAATGTAGAAAATAATATTCTAAATCAATTATAATAATTATACATACTTTTTTGTTTTTGAGTTGGACCTCCGATGTAGTGAGATGAACAAAGATAGATATTGTGGATGTGGTGTGGTTTATTATAAACAAGTAAACATCAATATGAAAACTGGGGGTAATACTGTGTCAAAAGGGATTGTTTTGCGTGTATTAATCACATTGGTGTGGATAGGAGCAGAGTACAGCAGTAGCGATTTACACCCCCGTGCAGGGTTCGGTAGTTCCTAAGCAGACTTGAGTGCTCATAACCAGAGCACACTGCCAGCAGTACACCTTTACTGCGCCCCTCCTCTCACACCTGCTCCAGTCAGGAGCCTGACTACAAGGCGGTGACCAAAAGGATGGGGCGGTGCTGACATAAGGGAAGGCGGTAGCACTGTAACATTGATTAAGCAGGTTAAAAAGCTTTGTGAGGAGACCAGCATATCGGGGGGGACCTCCACGTCCCCCCGATAGCCTCATAGACAGTAAAAGATTGCCGCGAGCTTCTCCTCCTGTCCATACGGTAATTTCTCTACTGTGCGACAGAGAGTCGCAGGTTAAGATACAATCGTTAGCCTATTTTTACAAAAACTGCTTCTACGGGGCCACAACGTAAGATACAAGGTAATGGGGCCTTTTATTCATTTTCGTGTTTCTTTAGAAATAATGAATGTTCAAATTGAGTCTTTAAACACCTCAAGTGACACAAAAATGAATGGGAAAATGAATGGGAGTCAATAGAATGCTAACAGCAGGTGGGGGTCCGCTAGCCAATGGTGGTGCCCAGGGATGCTTCAATAAAATATGAAACCCTTCCCCCCTGGTATTATCTGAACACATCCAGAGCTCAAATCGGATGACGCAATAATTCATTAACACCCACAATTATTTTATTGTGCATTAACGCAGTGTTTTAATTATTATTATTATTATTTTGAAAGCTCGTTGCTCACTGGCTTTAAATAGACACAGATAAACCATGGGTGACAGGAGGGGTGGGATGTTGATCAGTACTGGCTTTGGATGAGCATTATCACACATCTCAACCAATGAGATCATTGGGGTGGGCCTAAGACTGCAGCACCGCTCACATGTGGGAAATAAGAGGTTTCCGATAGCACATGAAGACAGCAGAGAAGCGCTCTCGCTCAGCATAGTGGAGTACATCGTTTTGTTAACTTTGTAGTTTATTATTTCTGAAGGAAACAGGCTATCTTCAGAAGATTTTGGATGTCATTTTAATTTCTTACATTTTAGACACTATATTGCCTGTTTTTTGGATCAACTGTTTAAATGACTAAATTAATCGCAATTAATCCCTTATTAACAGTGAAGTTTTAATTTCACATTTAAAGTATCTTTTCATTTTTAAAATAATAGTAAAATATCAGTATTCAAAGTTTTATGTTTAAATAACAAAATATTATTCATGCATTTGTAACTGCAGATTAAATGCATTCATGTCCCTCTGAGCTGAAGTAAATAGTGTGTAAATAGGCCTACATCTAAATGCCTCGCATGCAGCTTCTGTTTTTCCTCTGCATTGCAAAGAAAAAAATTTGTTGATACTGATATAATTCGGTTTTGGTAACAGTATAAATGTCTTTTTATTCTAATTCTCTGATTAAATGTAAGAATTTGACTCAAGATGATGCACACATTTAGAAGAAGAATTTTTTATTTATTTAAACTGATTGGAAAAGATTCATTTCTATCAGTGCTGTGAACTGACTAGCACACAGAATATGAAGGATATCAAAAACAATTTTTTACACACACACAAGTACGTAGACAGACATTTGAGAGGGTTTATTCTCCAAATAACTAATTTCATGCTGCAGAAAAATGTATGAATGTTTAGAAATTGTGTATGGACTCTTGTTCCAAGTAACCTTTCTGTCCACTGATTTTTGCCGACTGTTCTGACTCACAGTCTGTAAGTACATTTACATATTTAAAGAATATGCCACTGATGATTCAAACGCGATTTTTGAGCTGTGTGGAGTAGGCTTGTTGTTGGTCGTTTCTCAGATCACAAATGCAGACATGGTTTTATGTTTCCGTGAAACTATGAAATGCAACACGTAAAAAGACAGTGTAAATCATTGTAATCTGTAATTATGTCCCTACTGGATGCAAAATAGCTCGTTTGTAATGGGTTTTATTGTTATTGTCTTGTCGCACCAGTGTTCTGACCGGGACATGCATCACAGTATGGCAAGGGGCAGAATATTTCCGTTACACGCTTGAGGCATATACATTTCATATCATTTTGGTTTAACTTCTGCAAAATGACTTTATAGTTTCAGTCCTTATCTCCAGTAACGATAGTGGAATATTTAATACAAATGGGTATATCAACATGAAAAAAAAGAGTTGTTTACTTCATTAATTTTCTCACTGCTTTTCCTGTCGTTTGTTTTATAAATCCTATTCTAACTGATATTCTATTTATTAAAGCCAAGTATGATCTCATCATGTTTTTAAGCATTTTACATTAATTCCAAACTAATAACTCAAGGCAGTAACAATTCAAACAATATATATATTTTTTTAAACTTATGTTCAGCTGTTCTTTTTTAATCATCAATCAACAAAGCTCTGTAAATGCTGGTCACTTTAAATGTCATCAAGTGATTACTAATTTAACACCAAAATTTCAATTTTTAAATTAGTCTTCCCATTAACACCATTATTATTTTACTTCAGACAGAATGTGCATAAACACAAGAGCATTTTTCGCATGAACAAATCACAGCCGATCAACCAGTCATATCCAATCATATTGCGATTGCCTCCCCTCACATGAACTTCCCTCATTCATTCTCAATTACCCCCCAGCAAACTGACAGCAAGCTTTAGGGGGTCTGTTAAAACTCAATGGGCTCAGGGGAGGCAGGACAGATGCAGACTCCTTCTCTAACTTTACCTGCTGGTGTCACTGTTGGACAATGTTTCTTTAGAATAACGAGTGATTTATACTTTTAAATGTTATATTTCGTAATATTGCCATTATTGTATTTTTGTACTATGAATTATCACCTAATATTTTGAGAAGACACTGCATGTGCATACACACACACCATTTGCACATTTCTTTATACTTTTAGTTTGATTTTATTCCACTACATCTGCTTCTGAGTGCAAGAACTCATCCTCTTTGAACATCTCCCCAGAGAGCCTGATATCTTCTGCAGGCTATTCTATAGTTGGGGACTGTGCATCCTCATAACTGTTCTGTTCTGACTGTTAGAACAGGTTTAGAAGACCACAGAGACCTGTCTGTAACAAACTTCACTAGCTTATTAGATATGGGTTGAGCTGCAAACACATTAAGGGATCTGAACACCAATAAACTGAAATCAATTTTAACATTTAGTAATGTCCAATCAAGGGACTTCAAGGCATGTGTAATGCGATAAAGCTGGAACATTCTGGTCCCTTTCTCTGTAAGGGCAGATGATACAGGCACTGCAAAATTCCAGCGTAGAGCGACTGAAACAATGACAAGATGTAATGTATTCTAAGGGGAGGAAGAGCTAAATAAATGCTTTATGGGATTTACTGGAAATTTCACGCTTTGCGACGTCCACCGCTTCTGCCGCTGCTTTCTGTTCATCCCTTTTGTTCACATGGAGATTTTATGCACAAAATAATGTTAATGAAAGAAGGAGGGAGCGAGGTTTCAGAAGTTTCTCTCTCTTTTACTCTGTCCCTTTCGTTCCCTCTCTTCTAATTGCAATGCATACACATTAAGCAATGCATATTTCCAGACTCTCGCTCTCTCTTTCGCTCTCTTTTTATCTCTTCTCCACCTAATTGCATGCACACATTAACATATATTTCCATCCGGGCTAAAAGCAGTGGCTTTGTCTGCTGCCGAATATCAAGAGAATGTTCCTGCATGTTTATGACTGATGGAGACGTGGGACATTTATGAACAGAAAATGACATTTTGTTCATACTGGACACAGAATATAATTGGGGAACTGATGTTACAAACTGTGTGTGTGTGAGAGAGAGAGAGAGAGAGAGAGAGAGCGAGAAAGAGAGAGAGAGCGAGAGTTTTGGCATTATTTATTGACATGGAATGAAGGCAGTCTTAAAAAATCCAGCATATTCTCTGCCATCTCACGATCAGGGATTAGCCAAATCTGCATGGGCAGCCATACACATACACACACACACACGTGCATGCACACACACTCTCTATCTTTGTCACACACTCACAAGAATGCAATCACTTAAACTCCAAGTAAGGCAAATACCTCATATGCATGCAAACACACGTTAAATTAATTAACTCTTGTAATTAGTCATCCCCATTTAAGGTATGACATTACAGAGAGCGAGAGAGAGAGAGCCATCGACTGTGGAAGCAGAAGTCAAATGCAGACACTCGGTCGCCATGGGAACCACTGATGCGCCCGACAGGGGGTCACACATGATCAGGTCAGCCCAGAGCCCCCTTATCGACTTGTGCTGTTTACAGATTTCACTTTGTTTCTCAGTCTCACATCCATGCGACGGGGGGCTGCAGTGTTTTTATAGGAAATAAATGACATTGTCCTCTAAAAGCTGAAAAGCCTTTGATTTTCCGACTCCTATTCTTTGTGGTCTCTCCTGATGAAATGTCCTGTGGTGTGATGTGGCGCTCTGATCTAGGACCAGCTGTTCAGCCTAAACATTATCAGAGAAAGCACATGGCCGCTCTTAGACCGGTGGACACGGGCAGCCAGTGAACGCACTGCTGTGGGCGGAAGAGAGCCATGCCATTTACATTATTGAGGCTGAGGTATTGAACAGGCTAGAAAAGACCACACACGCACACACACACACTACACACAAATTTTGCTGAAGATAGAGGAAACAATGAAAGAGAAAGGAAAAAAGAAAACCGTAAGAGGGACCCACCCATGTTTGCAGTGGCAATGAAAAGTGGCATTCGTGTAAACAGTGTTATCTTGGTCTCTCTAAACACCCCCCCCCCCCCCACCCCAAAAAAAAAAAAATATTATAGTTTTTTGGCAGAAAATACATAACGAATATATATGAAACATTAACGGACAAGTGATGAGTCACACACTGCCTCGCTTTCTAATGTGTTTGATAAGATTCTACAGGTCAGAAGTGTATGGAGAAAAAATATATTTTAAGTTTGTTCTAAAATATTTTGTCCAATTTGATAGGATACTTTCAATAAAAAATTAGAAGTGTGATTATTTTATTGGTTTGTAGTAAGGGTGTTGCGATATACCGGTATTGATGATAATCATGAAATTCAAATCAACAATGTTGCAATATACTGGTATTGGCAATATTTAAAAAAAGAATAGTACACATATGAAAATATAATACATAATCAATGCCATCATAAAGCGTTAAAGGGTACATAACATACACAGTTGCACCTAATCTCATGTTAATCTTGAGTACCTATAGAGTAGTACTGCATCCTTCATCCAAAAAGTATTTCGTTTTATCATATTTATAAAAGAAAAATACAGCTTTCCGAATCTCTCCGGAAAAAGTCAAGCTCCTGGCGGCGTGCCGTGAGCGGAGCTATAATACTGATGTTTCATGTTGCTTCCATTAACATATTTTAACTTATGTCTGATTTCCAATAAAAGAGGAAACCTTCCCTCACATCCAAAAACGCACTTATTTGGAGACATTCTCAAACAAAACTTATGCAGCGCTGCCGAAGATTTCCCGAGGAAGCGCGTTGATGTGCGCGGTCTCGATCTCTTCTGGTCAACGTGTGCACGGGCATGCTTTAACGAGAGAAATGCTCATATAAGGAGTTCCACTCTCTTCTACGTTATATCCACAATCGGAAAAAAAACAGCCGAAACTTGTACCAACCCGGAAGTAAGATTTTCGGCACAGAAATTCTCAGTCATTCTTCTAAATTATTTTATTAAACTTTGGCCATGTTTAGCATGAGAATCCATCTCTTTAACACTGTGAACAACACCATTGTACCCCTTCTTCAAACTCTCACGTGTGATTTGTTTCATTCATACTCGACACCAGAGGGCAACCTCATGCAGAAATCCACAAGTGAGACTCATAAAAGCTACAGCAACAGTTTTGCATGATGAGAATTATGTAGTTATTCCCATAAGTTGTCTAACTTTGATACTGTGCTATATTAAGAACAGTTAGCATTTTAGTCTCCTCTTCTTTAGTATGCAATGGTGTGATTTATTTGTAAAATAAATAAATAAATAAAGATTAGTTTGACTGATTGCATGATTTTTTTTAAATTTTCAAGATTTCTCTAGATATCACAATTTCTCTTTAACATTAATTTTTGAGCCCACGATAATCGTGTTGTGAAAAAACTGAAATCAACAGCCCTAGTTTGTAGTCTCTCAGTTCAAATACATGAAATTAAAAGAAATTAAAAAGTCTAATATCGATACAATCTTTTACACACAGTATTTTAAAATATTTTAACCAGTTTCGGTTTTCAACCAAGTGCATCCTGAATTTTTGGTTTCTGTTTCAGCACAGAATTTTTATTTCAATGCTCTTTTTTTCTCACAATGAAAGCCTTCCGAGATTTAAGGTAATATGCCCGCTTTTATCTTAAAAATAACATGAATATGGTAAAAATTACAATGGTACAATATAAATCCGTAAATTTGGTACCTGTTATACAACACAGTTCTCCAGTTCACACAGTGTGATGTGAAGCATGGAAAATGTTGACAAAAGATTAATTTGTAAACACAAGGCCACTGAAGAGATGTTTTTAATTTAATGAGATATTTATTATTAATCCACGTAAATGTCAGTGTTGAAAATGCCCTTTTTTCCTCAGCGGATCACGTACTTAACAGCAGCGTCGCATGCACAGGCGCTCGGCATGCGCTCAGGGACTCTGCGTCTGACAGCCACAGCTCGTTTTTCCTACAAAGGGCTTCAGAGAACAAGCTCTGAACTTTAATAAGACTAAATGAGCTTCCAAACGCAGAGATAAAGAGCAGTTTATTCCTGCTGTGTAGAAATCTGATGGTCTAAATGCATTCATCACTGTATACAAGACACAATATGATGAAGACAAAATCCATGATGGGGGACTATGAAGTTAAATATATTAATGGATTTTGAATGATTCATAAGTCATAATTAGGACTATACTACATAACTACAAAGCCTTCAAAGCTATTTGATAAATCCAACCAAGCATTTTGTAACAGAACAAGCAATGTAAGGATTATGTAACTCACATGCACCACGTGTAGACAATGATAGTTTCTTTATTATTACTATTGTTGTTGTTTTTATAACAACAAGTTATGTTATATACTTTAGTATTATTATTTAAATGATTATTGAATTAATATACTTAACATTATTATAAAATATAATAGTAATTGATAATATTGTTAATGTTGATTTATAAAGAGTAGGCCAGGTTTGTTTAATTTTTATATATACACATGATTATTAATTTTGTTATTTGGTCCGGTTTTCTAACTAAGATATGGGAATGCAAAGCAGTGCTAGGAAGCCCATAGAAAAATATAGAGGAAAAATTATGTAAAAAATTAGGGCTGTCAATTGGTTTAAATGTTTAATCAGATGAATCACACCGTTTTTCATTGATTAATCGCGATTAATCGCACACTTCATGAAATTGAGCATAGACAATGTATCTCGTTTCAAATGTTTCTTTTGTCATCTTTTGCTATATCCAGCAAAGTAAACCAAAAGATTAAAGGGTGATTCTTAAAAATCTGTATTTTCTATAAATTTAGATGTCTTTCCAAAAAAGGGGACACTTGGAAACTCCAAAAGGACACCAAAGGAGCCCCTATAAGCACGTATGAAAGAATAAAAAAAAAAAAATGTATAGTGCAAAAGCAAAGAGCTTTTTTACATTTTAGAGAAGACAAGTTGCGATACCGAACAGCAAACAGGACCACATTGAGATGCCAAAAAAATCTTAACCAACCGCATATATGAACTACTGTAGACAGATACGTTCAGTATCATAAATGTGTTTGAAACAAAGTGAATGAACAGAAATGTCTGGACTGTGCATGAATAAAATGTGCGATCAAAAAAGAGTACTCTTATTATAACACATTATTATAACAAAGTCACGCATGCTTTAACAGCGTGATAAAATTTTAATTGCATGCATTAACGCGTTAATTATGATGGCCCTAGTAAAAATCTAATAATAATAATAATTTTACATTTAAGAACAATAATAATTTTACATTTAAGAACTAGTCAGAAACAATGAAATTAATTTATTCTATTCACAACATTAATAGAAAGTAATACTTTCCAAATACAGTAATATTTACTTAATTTATCACAATTCAAATTCTGTCATTTTATCAGTTTATACATGAAATATAGATGTCTTTTATATTTTTATGAAGGGTCCCAATGGGGGATCATAATATATAAAGAACCATGGCATTAAAAGTTTGACAAACTCTTTGGGCATTGATTTAGTATTGATAGCTAGGTGCCAGAGGCTTATGTGTTTCTAAAGTTAAAATTGTGGTATGGATTCAATCCTATTCCAGTGTAAATACAAGTATAGCCAGACTTTTGCCTGTGGCATAAAGTCTAGTCCTCACTGCAGCTTTGTCTGACCAAGAACTGCCCAATTAGTAAGCAGAAGGTAAACTGACTGACATTAAAAATCAATCCATCAATCACAGGTTAAGTTTTTTTTTTTTTTACATGATTTTTAGGCAAGTTTATCTGAAATTAATTATTCCACTTGCAGTTTTTGAATGCAATATGCAACAAGCGGTCATTGAACAGACAGTGGATGATCTTTGGCCATGCTGTCTTGAGGCTGGTTTAAACCCAACTTTCATGCTATATTTGTTTTTGATTATTTTGCCGGGTAATTACAATTCAAATTAAGGAAAGCTTACCAGAATTTCATTGGTTCACCTTTTATGGCCTTATCTTATCTTGAGATGCTGGTCTCCTCGGTTTCTTTCTATCTGTGATGCCGCTGATTTATTGATCATCCATGCAGGAACAGACAAGCCTACAAAGAATATGTCGACCAAATGATTCTAAAGAAGTGATTCACAGCAAACGATTCCTAGCAGATGCTTCATAGAAGGTGAATTAAAGAAAGTGATTCATTACAAGCGTCATTCGAGTGACTGTAAACAATATCATTCACTGAGGAAAGTTGCATCCATGGCAACAAACTCCGAAATCTATGTTTGGTCTTTTCGTTCTACTCGGAGAGGCGCGGTGTCCCTGTGGCACCCCCGTGTCTCATTTGTACAGCTGGATAAACAAATTACTCCAAGCCAATTAGCACAAGCTGTTAACACTAGTGTTTCAAGGTCCTTTCACATTTAGTGTATCGCAGTTAAAACTTGTTTTAATAAATGCTAAAAATGCAACATCGGTGGTTGAATTTATATTTTTTAGCAGTGCATGATAATTTATTTGGGAAAAGACTGGGTGGGGTGCAGGAACCTGAATAACTGTCCCTAGTGGCTGTAAGAATGAATGCAGATGATCTGTCATTTAAAAATGATGCTCTTGAGTTATTTGGTGCAGACATAATTACTACTAAGGGTGTAGATATGATTATGAACGGGATTAGGATTAGGGAATATGCCCCCTCGTATAAATTTGTTCATACGAGTTTTACCTTAGTCAAGATAGTGCCATAGATAGGAATGAAATTGAGGCTTTAATATAGTGTTTAACCTTTAAAGGAATAAAAAAAAAGAAAAAGAATCAGACATTAACTTGTTTATGCTATTCTTTGCCATTAAATATATTTAAATGTTTATAATTGACTAAAAAGTCACATATTATTTTGCGGCCATTTCTCTGGTCTTCTTTGTTAGATTTAATACACTGATTTGATGCTCGAAAAACATTTAATATTCTCAATGTTTAAAATTGCTGTTTAATATTTTTGTGGAAACAGTAATAGAATTGTCGGGATTCTTTGTCATTATATGATCCAGAGTTAACCAATATTTTTTTGGGAAAAAAATCAATCTGTGTCCAACACCAAACTGAAGATAATAAGTAATGACATTTTTTTTTTTTTTTTTTTTTTTTAGCTTATGCAGTCCAAATTTAATACTGCAGTGACATTTAAAACACATAATAAGACTTGCTATAGACCTATTAGACAGCATGGTGAATTTAACAAGGATGAAAACGAGGCTGTGAGGGATGGACTGTACCGTCTTTTCAATGTCACACTCCGTATAAAGGTCCTAGATCGTGCTCACAACTTTCAAAACTGTTTTAAAGAGTTTTTGTCCACTTTCAGAAAGACCTTTGGTCAGCTGAACATTCGGCATGTTGCTAAAGGACAAGGACAGTACAATTCAATGAATGCACTGTACTTCTGTCCCTCACAGCCACAATTTCATTCCAATCAAACATTATATGGAGCTACTAGTGAGTAATATTTCCTTAAGAGGTTAAGTATATTTGAACTTGTGCCCTTGTGTTTGAGTACAAGACACAAAAGAACCAGACATACAGTAGCCTACTGTAAATAGCATCAGTGATGTCAATCAAAACATTCAATCTCACACATATTATATTCGTTTTCACAGTTGCAATGAGATAGTTTATTAGACAATGGCAAAATAACAGCAGTTAGTAAAGAGAGACAGTTCTGGACAGCATGGGGCTGCGAGAATACATTACCAGAAAAGCATTTTGTGGTAAACAGCCTCAGAGCATATTTCATTTTGTAAGTCTCCAATCGTCTTTTGAAAATGAAGACATTACGTTCATACTCATACAATTGTAGCTGTTCCTGTCCCCAGTGAAACAGAAGAGTGAACACTGCAGTGTACCCCTTCTTTCTTGGTCTTTCTTAGCTGCATATGTTTTATGTAGTGTGTTTGGTTGAGTGAGATAAGGCACAAAACACATTAACACCTGCATTCAAGACACACACACTGCCACGCACGCGCGCGCGCACACACACGTAGATGGATGATGGGGGAGATTGGATTTCTGGGCCAGTGAGCAGGAAGCAGAATGCAAGAGTCTGGCTGCAGTTCTGTCACAGCAGGTCATTTGGGTACTAATGACTGTGTGTGAGCGAGTGTGTGTGCCTTGAATAAATCCTATAGGTGTGATTGAGACACAGACCAGCTGCAAAATCAATTTTAAACCCCCCATTTTTATATAAAGGAGTGAAGAGGCGGCGACAGAGAAAGTGGCAGGGGGAAATATAGAGACTTTGTTTAGTGCTGTTGAACCAAGGCTCTCACCTGATAGTACAGGTTTCTTGTCGTGTCTGCTGCGCGCTTAAATAAGATGTCATCAGTGCGGTATGGTAACGGAACCGATGATGTGTACAGAGTGAGACCCGAGTCAGTTACCGGCCAGCAGCTCGTCTCTGCTCGTTCAGGTGTTTCTTCGTGCCTTTAACTTAAGACAACCGGTTTCTGTACTCACGTTGTCTGAGTGTGAGACAGAAACTGTGAGGGCGTGTGGTACACACTAAACAGAAGAGCGGATTGAGAATGTAATTTGGCGCGGCAGAAAGTACAACAGCGCACCCATGTGGCGAGATCAGCGCTACTACAGCCAGTGTCTTTTTTTTTTTTTTTTTACAGGAATCTCTTATGCTCATCAAAGCTGCATTTATTTGATCAAAAATACAGGAAAAAATATTATATTGTGAAATATTATTTTGATGTAAAATCACGTTTTACAATTTTAATATGCATCAAAATCTAATTTATTCCTGTGATCAAAGCTGAATTTGCAGCATCATTACTCCAGTCGTCAGTGTCACGTGATCCTTCAGAACTTATTCTAATATGTTGATTTATTATCAGAGCTGGAAACTGTTGTGTTGCTTAATAGTGTTTCGAGGATTCTTTGATGAATAAAAAGTTAAAAAGAAAGTATTTATTTAAACCAGAAATATTTTCTAACAATATATACTATAGTTCAAAAGTTTAAGGTCAGTCAATTTGTATTCTTTCTTTTTTTTTTTTTTTTTTTGAAAGAAATAAAAACTTTTATTGAGCAAGGATGTGTTAAAGTGATAGCAAAGATTTATAATGTTAGAAAATATTTATATTTTGAATAAATGAAATAAGAGACCCTGAAAAAAGTACAGCAGTTTCCAAAAAAAATAACAAAAATAATAATAATATTTGGCAGCACAACTGTTGTCAACATTGATAATTCTAATAACATATCAGCATATTAGAATGATTTCTTAAGGATCATGCGATGTGAGAAATGGCTGATGAAAATTCAGCTTTGCATCACAGAAATAAATTATATTTTAAAGGATATTAAAATAGAAACTATTGTTTTATATTGTAATTACATTTTGCAAGATTACTTTTTTTTCTCTATTTTTGATCAAATAAATGCAGCCTTGATGAGCACAGGAGATTTTCAAGACTTACTGATACCAAAATTTTGACCCTAAAGTATATTTATTTATTTTATTATTAATATCTATGACAGGACAGATTGGGGGAAGGATTGAGAAAGGTCCTCGGGTCCAATGCAGGTTATAACGGTTTCATATTTTATCATCTACATCAGCAAAATTTGTCAAAGTAATTTTTATTTTTTTATGAAATCAGTACTACTGACACTGACAGGTCTTTTCTGACTTTTGCTTGTCAAAGGTCCGATTTTTGGCCAATTTTTGATTTATCTTTCTTTTTCATTATATACTAGTTGAAAAAAAAACACTTAACATACAGTAGTCTTGTGGTTTGCAAGACATTGAGTCTACTCGGGTCACTCCAAATCATTTTCAGTGTAAAAGAGAAAGCTTTTATTGCTTGTTCTGTCATTCCATGCCTAGTTAAGACACAATATTTTTTATCCCCATTACGCAAAGATTGTAAAGTCAAAGTGGCACAGTTTTTTGTCCACGCTATAAGCATATTAGAAAAAAACATGCAAACAAAACCAACAGATTTAGTTTTTTAATAATACTGGACTTGTGCATATAAAGATCGGGAAAGGTTCAAACAAGAGTGCAGACAAGAATGTGTAAAATAGCTTAAGTGCAACATAAAAATGGCACATGAATGTATAAAAGAGCTTAAGAAGACTGGATGTGCAAAGCTACGGATCACATGGATTAAGGTGCAGGTCACAGAGACCTTAAACACACAACAACAGAGTCTCAGGCAAAAAGATTTTCATTTATAAATCACAAACAAGATCAGAACAGGCTTTAGAGCCCCCATTTAGCATGCTAAATAAACGATATAAACAGAACATTTTGAAAAAATTCTTAATAAAAACAAGCTCTAGCAAAATGTTGTGTAGCTGCCAACATCTATGCAGCCTTTGGGACAAAATTCAACAGGATATGGAAGTATTTTGTATGTCCCGAAAAAGCTTTTGTTTTGCTATAAATGTACGTTTATTTGAAGAAACTGGTGTTGAGTCATAGATATAACAGATAAAAACAGAACGTCAAAATGCTGAAGAGAGGCGTCTGATTATTGTAGTGCTTCGTGACGAATAGAGGGGAGCAAAGAGCTGCGGCCACAGGAGTCAGGTACGAGACTTCTTCTCTTTCCTGTCACACGACACTTCGGCTTTACGCTTTTGAGCCTGTGACAAGATGAAACAAACAGCATGTTTTCAGGACTGTTAGACAGACCGAGGATAGATAGATAGACAGACAGATCTTGCTGATATTATTGGCAGTTAGCATGTGATGGAACGGTATTGAAGTAAGAGAGAAGTGGCAAAAAAAAACACTCCTTGCTCCAGGCAAAATCTTACAACTCACCATGCACATGCTCTAATAGATGGACAAGATACATAAACAGACAGACAGGTTTGAAATCGTCAGTGGGATACACTACACTTTACTGCGGACAGTAAATCTGAGGGGAATTTTGATCATTTGCATGTTGTTCTTGTTCAGTTGTTCAAGCGTGATTCCGAACTAGAGAAAAGGCTCTGGGGACGTGAAGCACGGGGCACAACAACAGATGGAGCGAAAAGAAAGAAGACAGGACGTATTACTGATTGTCCTTTGGGTGTTCTTCTCTTCTTCTCGGCGCGCTCTTTCTCCTCTATCTCCATGTTCTCTTTCTCAATGAGAGATATGAGCGTGTTACAGCGGCGCTGCAGCTCCTAGCGAACCAGACGAAACACACGCAAGGAAACTCTTTCATCATCTCAGCACAAGAGTTACACATCACATCTCATCCACTTTTACAATTCCTTTCAGACATCAGACGAGCATCTGCACCCACACGCTTTCACAAACACGCACGCCAATATGACCTAAAAAAAACATCCCTGGATCTAATATGATTAAAAACTGTTTTGTATTTGTGTGTGAGACACGCATACACACTTACTCGGCTGTCTAAATAAGAACATTCCACAGGAGTTTCTCTTTTATTTTATTGTTTTTACATAAACACTACCGACTCATCTTAACCCGAACCATAAAAGGATTCTTTTATGCATTTAAATAACTTTTTTTCCCACTCTCTGAAGCATTGACAAATTCAGTTCACTTTTGGGGACAATGCTGTCCCCAAAGTACAGCTAAGTAAACCTACACACACACACACACACAACCACTGAATTAAATCCATATTTGACTTCCCATTCACATCGAATGTGAGCTGATGGTAACATAACCCTAATATTAATAATAAATTAAGGCATCTTTAAGACTTTTATTAATCTTTTTCATGTGGCGATGCCTCTTTGCAACTGACATTTAATGTTCCTTTTTTAAAAGTCTCCCCTATATATAGTCAAACCAAAAAGTATTCAGACATCAGATTTAATTTTTTATATATATTTTTTACTAGTGGGTACAGTAGTCAACATTTGGGGCCCTATCTTGCACCCAGCGCAATTGACTTTGTACACCGACGCTTGTGTCATTCCTATTTTGCACCCGCGCAAAGCGCGCTTTTCCCTCCACAGAGGCACGTCGCTAAACTAGTGAATGAACTTGCGCTCCCTGGGCGGTTCAGCGCAAAAAAGGAGGCGTGTTCCGGCGCAAACGATCCCTGGTGCTATTTTGCTGTTCCATTAAACAATTGCGCCACTGACCAGAAAAAACCTAGACTAAAGTCAGTGGCGCGTTGCGCGTTGTTCATTATGCTATTTTAAGGGCGCATGCTTGACCATAATGTATAGCATGCACAACGCGCATACACTTTGCTCGTGTAATCTACACAGATGCAACAGTTATTTTTGCAAATCATAAATTGTTACACTAAAACAATATTAACACATGAGATGACGGAAATCATTGTGGTGTGCCACGAAGATGTGAACAAAATAGGCATAAATCTAGCTTACAAATTATTCAGGCTAATTATTCTCCCATCCCCATACAACACAACTTCTCTGTCTTTCACTGCTCTTACAAGAACCGCTCACTGCTCTTACAACTGAACCGCTCCTGGCGTGCGCCTGGTAAATACGCCATAATAATAGCAATCCATAATGGAACTTGCGCACCTGCTTTTAAAGGGAATGTTGGATGACGCTCTGATTGGTTTATTTCACGTTACGCCCAAACCACACCTATGAATAATGAAGCTGCTTCAGACCAACCCACTTTAGATTTGCGCCGGGCGCAAGAGCCATTTATCCCGCCGGGAAAATAGCAACAGCGCCGAGACCCGCCCACAAAGTTACTTGCGCTTCGCGCTTTGACACTTGCGTTTCAGATCGTTAAAATAGGGCCCTTGAAGTGGATTAAAACCTTTCATCAAAGTTGTCCTAAAACCAAAATGTGTTCTTGTCTAAGTCAACTTTGATTAACTTTTGATTAAATGTGAGTGAGTATAGCAAAATAAAGTAAACTGTGGCATATTATATCCAAAAAAAACACCAGTAAAACTGATACAAATTTTAGTTTTTTTCTTTGATTGAGTTTTTTTCATCCGACCTTTTTACAGTCTAACAGAAGAATGGCATCATTATTATACGCAGTTTAACTCTGAGTTCTTGTCTAATGTTATTAGCATTTTCTGAACTATAGCAAATAAACTGTGATATACAGCAATGTGAGAAATGTTGAAGGTCTCTGAATAAATGACATATATGTCATAATAGATTTTCCAGTCGTTCATGACTATTGGATGAGGATTTTTATGACAGCAAATATACTTTCAGAGAACAATAATTACTCTTTATCCCCTGATATTTTCAAGTTGCCTATGTAAAGGACACTGGGACATTTACCTAAGATACAAAAGCTTAAAGGTACATCTTTGCACCATGTTTAACCTTAAATGTTACATACAAGCACCTTAAAGATACATATTAGCTTTTTTAGGTTGTACATGTTAGTACCTTTTGAAAAGGTAGCGCCCAGTGACAGTTTGGTAGCTTTCTTTGTGTGTGAGTGTGTGAGAGTTCTCACCATAGCAGTCCTGGATTTGATGAACCAGTCAAATCTGAATTGTGGAGCGTTCCGTACACACTGTCGAAGTTCTTCATAGACATATTCTTTATCGAAGCCCATCTTATGCAACATGCAAATCAGAAACCGGTCTTCCTCCTGCAGGCACACGCACACAAAAGAGAAAAGTTTCTTTATATTAGATTCTTCATAAACACACTACACACAAACTCTCTCTCTCTCTTTTTCGTGTGCACCCACCTCTGTGTAGTTCTTTCCTTTGTTCGTGCCATATTGTATGCGGAGCTGGTGGAACGGAGCCTTGTACCGCGCTATCTACAAGTACACCAAACACACGTCATCAAACAAGTAATATTTACTAATTATCATTGCATAAAAAATTTAATTTTCTCTGAAAGCTTCGCGTGATAAGGCTGTGACTTTATTGCCTCGTACTGAGGTTGCAAATCATCAAAAGCAAGGAATACTAAAGCCACCAGACAATCATAATTCATAAAGCGGCCATTAAAAAACTGGCTTGTCAACAACATAATTGGCATATCAAATGTTTTGAAAGGTTGACCTTGGCATCCAAGGCTTTTTTGATGCTGATGCGTCTCTGGATGCGAGCTTCTCCTCGCTCTATCTGAGCCATGATCTTCTCAATATCCTGCAGCTCATTACAGCGTTCCCAAAACACCGCTATTATAACGACAAACAATGTGTAAGGCCTGTGTAGTTATTACAGCAATGACATTTTTACTTGTGTATTTTATGCATGTTTAAAGTGTACAATAGAGATGAGTCACGATGGTCTACTACGTGCCCAAAAACAGATTAGTCAATTAGCAAAGTTGCTCCTTTAACATTTATTTTTTTAATTTTTTATTAAATGCTTTAATTAGTAGTTTTCACTAAAATCAACTTTTTAAGTATTAAACTTCAAATAATTAAATTAATAATATAAGATGACAGCTATTTAATTCCAATAATATAAACGTTATTGTTAATTATTGCTATCATAATTTCTCATTTTACTGTTCTTCTTGTTTTTACTTTTTTCTTTTTTCTGGTCACAAGAACCTAAAACAAGTCCAATTAAACAGGGTTCAATAAGACCATTTAGTTCAAGAAACTTAGCGACTAGTTTGGCATTCTTAGTGTGTTATTTCGGTTGCACTTTATTTTACAGTTCAGTACGTGCACGTACATGTACTTACAGTTTACTTACCTAAGAAAGTACTGGTAATATAAGGTATCTAGTTATTGTAATAACATTAATAAATACATAGTATGTACATGAGAAACGAGTGTAAATTAAAGTGCTACTGTTATTTCTATGGATGTTCTGCTTGTGTTTGGTTGCACTGGTGTGCACTGTACCGGAGTATTCCATGACTTCCTCAGGTGTCTTTCCCTCCACCTCTCTGGCAATGTTGTCAATGTCATCACGACCATACTTCTCATTAGCTTTAATAAACTGATTGAAATCCCTCTTGTTCCAGTTTGTGAAACCCTGGGGGAAAAACCTTCTGCTGTAGCTCTGCTCTTTACAAGCGTGTATGAATGTGTAAGCGAGTGGCAGAGAGGATGATTATGTGTACTTGTGTGAGTAGTTTCTCTTTTTCCTCTGTCTCTTCGGGTGTGAGCGGTTCGGCCTCGTCTATCTTTGCTTGTTCCTCTTTTTGGACCTGTGCTGAATTCGAGATATCTGGATTACGTGGAACCTACACACGTACACAGTCACACACCGCTTTAGATCAGATGCTTCGTCGGCACAAACTTGAGCGGACTCTACAGGAATATTAAATACAATTGTGACTTACAAAGTGCTCACCTTGTATCCGATGGTTTTCCTGTAGTAAAGAATCTCCATCTCCAGCAGCTCAAAGAGACGTGGTGGAAAGAACTGAAAGTCCTGGATGTTGGGCTGCTTTGGAGGCCGAGGAGCCTGGATCACACACACACACACACACACACACACACACACACTTTTTGATCTCTCCAATCTAAACTTGTTGTGCAGATATTTTAATGCAACCATCTGTGTGGTTCTTGATGTGTACTGTATAATGAAAGAAACATTGTTATCTTTATCTAGTGGACACTTCACTTTAATCAAAACATTCATTTGGTTTTCAGTTTAATTGAATGATATTAATTCAAATCGAGGTTTACTGGCTCCCTGCTGTAAGTATTTCGCTGACAGGGTTATAACTTTATAAACTATCAACTTCCATTACATTTACTGGAAATCAGTTTTTTTTTAAGGACCAGGCAATATTAAAGCTAGTTTACTCTGCCCTCGCAAATAGCAACAATACAATTTTCCCAATGGTTGTTGGTTTTAGAAAATTAGTTTTCTCAACATAAAATCAAGTTCCAGTAATACTGATGATTGGTGAGACAGTCTGATGGGATGTTAGTATTATTGATATACTATTACAGTATGTATTAGTATTTTACATTTGCCTCTAATTTTAGTAATTTGAGTAATTTTGTTGTGCGTTTGTCTTATTAGATTTTTGTTTTTATATTTAGCTACAGCAATTTTAGTTGAAATATAACTGAAATGTATTCATGTATTTATTAAGGAAACATTTCTACTTTTTTAAGCTTTTCATATAATATTCAGATTTATTTCAATTAACAAAGATGATTTTTGATAGTTTTAGTTAACAACAAAAGCAATGACCAGTAGGGGTGTAACGGTACATGTATTCGTACCGGACCATTTTGGTACAGGGCTTTCGCTACGGTGTGTACCGAATGACCGAATGCAATATTTTGTGTGCGGAACATAGGTACATTTTCGTGTTTCCAAACGACCATATTAAGTGGCGGAAGTCTCTCTGCCCTGGAGCTGATTCTGAGGCCGGATGTTTTCAAAAGGCATCATGCGAGTGTGAACATCACTACAACTAGGACAAAAACGATTGTAATTCAAACGCATTTAAACAGACCTTTGCTCTTAATTCCGATCAGTCCAACTCAATAACGAAATCTGAGCAGGTCTAAAAACTGAAACTGTTGATGCTGGAAAAGTGATATATATATATTTTTTTAAATATAAGCAGGCCTACAAGCTGGGATTGGTAATGCTGCACTGTAATCATAGTTATTTATTTATATTTTTCATTATATTTTATTATATGATATTGGTTTGAGACTGAGAGTATTTTATTTAGTGAAGAACTTTGCAGCAGTATTTTATTTCTTATTCTTTTTTACTTTAAATAGTGTAAACAAATAGTTAAAAACCATAATTTTTGCGTACCATTACACCCTTACTGACCAGTATATCGAAAAATACATTCACAAAATGTATCGTACACATCATGTTTATATATTTTATAATAAAAAAGATGGTAGGTTTATGCATATAAATTTAACAGAAACACCAGCAACTGTGATAAAACTGACATTATGTATAAATTTACATATTGGATTAAAACAACTATAAATATTAAGAAGCTGCATTAAAGGTGCAATGTTCCCCTACAACAGGAAGTTGTACATTTACTTCTTTAGTAACCTCTTTTATCCTTATTGATGCTTTTACGAACAAACCGTCCCTCAGGAGCAATCTAGAGTTAAGTGTCTCTCTCAAGGGCACAGCAGTGACAGGACAGACAGAAGAAGAACGTCCAGTTCATGAGGTCATTTTCTGAGTCAGCGTTTGAACCTGAAACCTTTGTGTTTCAACCCTTTATCCATTACATCCCTCCAATACATGATGACACAGCACCCTTCGGTTACTTCTACTGTTTACTTCAACTCAAAAGAGTGATCTGAGTGCAATATTTATTGTGTACTGGGCTTGTGTACACTGAACTTGCATTAGAGTATGCAGTCATGAGTAGCACTGACAAAAAAATCATTTCAGTGTCTAAACTGTGTACGTGTGTTACCTTCGGGGCTCTTGGTTCGCTGACTCGCAGTGCTTCTCTGAAGTAAGCATCTACAGCATAATTGGCCTTCCTTTCTCTCTTAGGAGGCTCGATCCATTCGATCAAACTTAGCTGCACAACACACAGAATTCTTTAAAACACTCACACATACATACACTCTCACAGTCTGTGACATGAAAGTGCAGAGCTTAAAAATCTGCCAAATGCACACTGATAAGACTCCGACACACCTCAGAGACGCATTACACGCAAGTATGAATCGGACTCCCACCCAGTAAACCTCCAAACACACACTAACTTTTTGTTTCTCTCTGTAATCCTCTCCCTCAAATTTGTAAAGGCTGGTCTCGGTGCCGCCCGTGTCCATGGAGAAGTTCCTCAGCGAGCTCTCGCCGAGTTTCTTCAAGCGTTCGTTCATCTCTGCCGTCTGAGAGAAAGGACAGCCAGCGATTAGAATTCAACAGGGATATATAGAATCAACCAGAGTGGAAAATTCTCATGATGTGTAGAAAATCTGATGGGTTTTATTTATATTCATCAGTTTGAACATGAATGCGTTCCGAATTTGAATCTGAAGCTATTACTGAGTTTACCAGTGAATTTAAAGGGGTCATATGATGCTTTTTTAAAGATCATTGTTTTGTGTATTTGGTTTAACAGAATATTTTGGCATGCTTTAATGTTAAAAAAACACATTATTTTTCAAATAGTGTATATTATTTTAGGTCCTCTGAGCCCCGCCTCTTTTAAACTTGTAATTTTTTACAAAGTCCCTCTTTCTGACAAGCGCAGTCTGCTCTGATTGGCCAACTGACTCATTGCATTGTGATTGGCCGAACACCACAAGCACTTGTCGGAAATGTAACACCATAGTCCCAAGCTTCATCTTTCACAATTTTTTAACAATTTTCTTAGTTTTACCATCAGTTTAAGCCTGAAAGATGAACACAGTGGCTTGACAAAGACTGTGATGAAGCTCATATGTGTTTTTGTATGTATGTGATGTAGATATGTGGGGGCGTGTTTAAATGAGCCGTTTTAGGGGGGTGTGTTGCAGAGTCTAAACTTTTATAAAGAATATCTCTTTGGATTTTAGACTTTCAACTTCACAGATCTTCTTCATGCACCAAGATCTTGGAGCACTCCGAAGAGAAAGGAAAAATTTGAATTGCATCATATGACCCCTTTAAGTTTCCAGTCTAGTCTTAATTTGTTTGTGTCCACTCGCCTTCTTGGCACCTCTTTCCAGAATGGTGTCGATGTCTTCATCTGTTAGTTCACAGTCTTTAGAGGCAAACACGTGTGTTGCTCCATGGCGAATCATTTGTAGCATATCATCCTTCCCCAGTTTATTCTGCTGATCAATCAACCGCCCTGTAAGAGCACAAATAACAGCACATCACTGTTGTACAACACATCATAAGACAGGCCAAAGCTACTTGACTTTTTAATTTCTCAAGTTTCAATATGGTTAGGTAAATATAAACACTAATGACCATTTTTTTTAAACTGCAATTGGTTGTTAATGCACCAAACTGTTAAATTCTAAATAAAAATAATAAAATACTTCATGTGAGACATCAACATTTATTAATGGGATATGGTGTATAGAAAACATAGACTACAATTCAAAAGTTAGATTTTTTTTTTTTAAGTCTTCTTTATTTTATTTATTTTTATTTTTTTGGCTCACAAAGTCTCTATTCAATCAAAAATCAAACTGAGTAAAACTGTAATATTGTGAAATATTATTACAATTTAAAATGTGTTTTCCACTTTAATATATTTTTAAATGTAGTTTATTCCTGTGATGGCAAAGCTTTTCAGAACTCATTTTATGCTAATTTGGTGCTCAATTATTATTATGAATCTTTACTGTCACTTCTGATCAATTTAATGCACAATTTCTAAATAAAAGTATTTTATAAAAAAATAACCGTACTGACCCCAAACTTTTGAACAGTAGTGTACACACACTGGCCACTAGTAAATACCACTAGGTTTCAACATCACACACCAAACTCATCTATCCAATACTAGTTCAAAATCTTCTCCAGTGTGATATCTATTAGCATCTACAATTTGCAAACTGTCTGTAGAGTTTTTGTACTTTAAGTAATGCAAATTACTTATAATTACACATTTGCAATACGAAGTTTGAGTTTTTTGTTTAATTGACTGTTAAATCCATTTGCCATCTCTGCCATTACAGCCATTCAGAGAGAGAGAATTACTGTAATTACTTCTAAAACATGGACACATTAGAGTTCACAGTTTAATATTTATATTTTTAAAGGTGCCATTAGACATGACAACCATAGAGAGACTGAACTGCAAGGAATCATTTCTTTTTTAGTCCAAGTGTGTTCATACCCTGCTGAATCACTATAGAGTCCAGCCGTAGCTTCATCTCCGCTCTCTCCACAATCCTCTCCTCCACTGTGTTGTCTGTGATCAACCTGAACACTTTTACTGGTTTCCTCTGTCCGATACGATGAGCACGGTCCTAAAATACAGTACACGGCACAACAACAACCATTTAAAACAACAGTCATAAAGAACGCTGGCATCTCTCTGAGGCTCAAAATCATAAAGTTTACTGAGCTTGGTTTTGTAGTCTTGTGTGTGTGCGTTGTGATTCTCACCATGGCCTGCAGGTCCACCTGTGGGTTCCAGTCTGAGTCGTAGAGAATCACCACATCAGCTGTAGCCAAATTAATTCCCAGCCCACCTGCCCGTGTGCTCAGCATGAAGATAAATTTACTGCTGTTCGGGGCATTAAAAGCATCTATGGCGTGCTAATGCACAAGAAACAGAGATAGAAGGACAGCATTTAAGAGAGACAGAAATTATTTATTTGACATATACCATATTTTTCGTACTGTAAGTCGCACCTTAGTATAGTCGCATCAGTCCAAAAATACGTCATGATGAGGAAAAAAACATATATAAGTCGCACTGGACTATATGTGGCATTTATTTAGAACCAAAAACCAAGAGAAAACATTACTGTCTCCAGCCGCTAGAGGGCGCTCTATGATATCAAGTGTAGACTACAGGAGCACAGAGCAGCGTATAGCGCCCTCTCGCGGCTGTAGACAGTAATGTTTTCACTTGGTTAATTTCTCTCGGTTCATGTCAAATTAATTTTGATAAATAAGTTGCACCTGATTATAAGTCGCAGGACCAGCTAAACTATGAAAAAAAAAGTGCGACTTATAGTCCGGAAAATACGGTACATGCCTTATTCATTCATTCATTAAATTATTTTTTGCTACTGACAAAACTTAAAATTATCAATTAACTACTGATTCACTATTAATAATTGACTCAAAAGAGTCATTTGTCATCATGAATCAGTGAACTACACCGGTTATGCTGTATGATTTTGATTCAATAAAAAATGAATTGGCTCATAAGAGCCATTTGATGCTTAACACGCATGTGTCTGTGTTAAACCATCCTATTTAATGTATGCATGTGTCAGTATGTGTACCTCTCTGGCCTCGTGAGGTGTATTGCCATCCAATCTGCAGTACTCGAACCCTCTCCACATGCAATAATCTTCCAGAATATCCAACATCCGTGTCATCTGGCTGAATATTAACACTCTGGATCCTGTTCACATACATGCAAAGGAAAAATGCATGCAAAAACATGAAAAAGTTAATCTGCATTCTAACTAAAAACATGCCTAAATATCTGCCCATTAGAAGCTAATAAACACACATACACTGCTCACCTTGCTCTTGCACCTTAGGAAGAAGCTTATCCAGCACAACCATCTTGCCGCTGTTGGTGGCTAAGTGTGTGTCCGTGGTGTATGGGGGACCAGGCTCCGCCCCGTCAAACAGATACGGATGGTTGCAGCATTTCCGCAGCTGCATCAGAATATTCAAAAGTCGCATCTTATCCATCTTACCGGCGGAGTTCAGGATGTCAATATCCTTCATTAGGATACGTGTGTACCTGGTTAAAACAAGGAAACAAACACTTTATTAGTGTGTGAAAATTTATTTTAACAATAAGTGTGAATTGCGAATTGTTGAATGTTCGTAGGCTACTACTAAAATTATTAAAACCTTATTTTTAAAGGTTAAACCTAAAATATTTCTTCATTGTTTTAATTGGAATATTAAATCTCCTTTATTTTCCCAAAAAACATTTTGTTTTTATTTTCATTAAAAAGGAGTCCAAAAAATTAAAACTTTGAAAAAAAAATTTTTTTTTGCTGTTATAACTGAAATAAGCATCCTTGTAAGAAACATGTCTAGTTATGAGTCAGTTATGACCCTACACTAGTCTAATTATACAGGGATGTCTAATACTGTAGTAATTCAGACAAGCCTCCGATGAGATGAGTTCAAAATTAATAAAAAACAGTGTTTGTTTACAGTATATTTTCATTTCACCAGTACACAGCACACCCAACACTATAAATAATCATCCAAAGTGTTTATCAAACCATATGGCATGTTTTAAAATGCCCCCGTGAAAATGAAGAGAGATGTAAGTGATGATTTGCAGAGAAAAACAAGGTTTCCAATCTAGTTCTGCAGAATAATTCATCCGATACTGATCTTTAAGCTGAATTACACTTTTTTGCCTTTTTTACTTGAGAACAGAATAAAAAAAACACAGCACTTTTTAAAAACATACAACTCAGTCCATCTAAGTTCTAAATAATTTGCAGTCTCATGCAGATAACAAAAGCACATCAGCATTTTCTGTACATCTAGAGGTGCTCCGATTGACCAGCTACCGATCACTATCGCCCAATAATCATGGGATGATTGATCAGCGGTCTCTATAAAGGCCGATCTCATAAACTCATCTCAAGCTGACAATACGCCTGTCGTCAGAGGTCTGGAGTAACGTGCAGTGGCACTGTCTCAGTCTCTGTCCGGCGCGGGTGAAATAATTATAATGCTGAAGGTGAGCTACAATTCATAATTCTTCATTAAATAACAAAGTAATGTTAAAATTTTCTGTGAGACATCATTTCACAAACAGCACGAGTGAATAACTGCGTGCGCTCTCTCTCGCAAATGGCTTCAAATCCAATCGCGTCTGCACAAGTCACTTGCACAATCGAGGCAGTGTCGCATCGTCACTAAAGTTTATAAATTGCATTTCTTTTTAATTCTTGCCAGTGTTTAAACCATTCTCCTGGAGCCCGTATGCTCATGCACTCTCGAAGCGCACACACATAACGCCAGGTTTGCAGTGCATATGCAGTCACATACAGCTCTCAAAATCAGGCTTGTGCTTTGTGTAAGCTATTGTGCAACAATTGCTCAGTTGTAAAAACAAACTGCACTACATGATAAATATCTTACCACTCTCTCTGCATTTTAGTAAGCCCCAGGTAAATCTTCACCTCTTTCTTAGGAGGAAGACTCTTCTCCACCTCAGCTTTTATACGACGCAGCAGGAATGGACGCAGAACCTGAAAAACAACCACTCAATAGCCTCAACAGCCAATCATTATCATCACCCTCAACAACAAAAACTACTTCAATGCTGAACAATACTAAAATATCTTTTAAAGAGACAGTAAGACTCACTGCATGAAGTCTTTCAACCAGCTTCTGGTCACCAAGACAGTTATTTGTGTCAAACCAGGAATCAAAATCCTGAAATTTTAGAACACACACAAATATGTTTTCTTGGTGGTAATATTTGATTGACTTCTGTTGTCTTTATACAGAGCTTATATTATTAATTTATTTTTTTAACCTTTGAACCTAATCCTTACAAAAGAATTTATTTAATGCAGAATTTTTTTTTTTATGGGGACCTGTTAGCTTCAAAATCGTGCCTCTAAGACTATGATCTATGTAATATACACTATACAGTTTCAAATGTAATTTTTCTCTCTGTGGACAAATCAGCATGATCAAAAACTTCTATGAATGTATTTTTCTTTAAATAACAAGTCAAGAGAGTAGGGGTGCAACGGATCAAAAAATTCATGGTTAGAATCATATTCCAGATTTTGAATAGCACATTGGATAACTTTTTCAGATAAGAAAAAAAAACTATTTATTATTTAAAGAAGACTTCTTCAATACCGCAGCAAAAACGAGTAACATAACTAATAAAGGTCCGGCATTTTTAATGACAAGTGAACTGTGAGTAATAAAAGAAGAAAAATCAACTAATTACAAGCATAGCCTAGATAAATAAAGAAGTACAAAGTTACAAATAAAATAAGATCTACCATTAGTTTTCAGATACAGAAATGCAATAATTACATGTAATATAACACTGCATAGTTTTCACTGTTTAAATTAATCTTTGTTGAAAGTTGAAAGAAGGAAAGCAGCAGGTGTTATAGGCAGGGGTGCACATAATTTTTTCAGCCTGGTTCTCATAAGAGAATTTGAGTTTGGTCCTCACCCTGTATATAACGTGACCCATTAAATATAACTATAAAAAAATGAATTAATAACAGGTATAATATTATTGCACTTTATTTCGTTTTTTTTTTTAAATAATAGTAAATAAACTAAATAATAGTGTGTGATAATGTTTATAAAAATAAAAGGCATTCCTAGTATTAAATTTTTAACAGTAAATTAAAAAAAAATGCAAATATTTACTACTAATTTCTTTGTTTGCCATTTTAAGAAGAATCACTTTATGTAATCCCCAATTTTAAGTCGCTTTGGATAAAAGAGTCTGAAAATAAATACATTAAAAGCATTTTCATCATTATATTCAAACTTAAAATCAGCAGGCTTTTATTTTGGCGGGTAGTCGGCAAGTAAGTATACGCGCTTCCGGATTTAGCGCTTCTGCTGATTAAAGAGCGTCAGCGGATGAATGTCACAGTTTTGCATTGTGCTTTGAAAACGGCGTGGAATAACCTAGATTTATGTTTTCAGGTTGAAAATAAAACTTAAATAGTACAGTCTGTGATCTAAAATGGTAATCGTGTATTAACAGCTTTCAAACATGTCGGTACGCAAATAGCTATATAACGCATTTTTTATTTTGGTTGCGCATGCGGACCTGCGGACCACTTATGTGCACCTCTGTTTATAGGCTTCTGTTCCATAAAGACGTGATGCAAGGATCCAATATAATGATACACATGCGATTTCTTTCAACACTATTTAAGTTCACTTAAGGCATAACTGATTACTTAAGAGAATACTTAGTACAGATACATCTTGGTAGCTTAATTGGAAGAAAAGACAGTCCCATCGGGCTAGCGATTATAAAATTCTTGCTTTCAGAATAAAAGTATTAATTTCTTTAAAAATCTAACTAGCCCCAAAACTTTTGAAAGGTACCATAGAATCAGGGTAATTCACATTCAACTATATTCTGGATTCTGGAGCCATTTTATCCCAGTCTCTTTGCTGATTTGATTATAAACTTGTTTTTATAATCTAAAGTGAAGAATGCACAGCACATTTGCACACAAACTTCCAACACAACTGTGACAGATACAGCAACATTACATGTGGGAGGAGATAAAACAGCCTGCGACATTTAAGAAAGTCTGACTCACACTGGCAGAGTTGAACACATCAGGCAGCAGAAAGTTCAAAAGCGACCAGAGCTCATGTAGATTATTCTGCAGTGGGGTACCAGTCAACAACAGACGATTGGTCGTCTTAAACTCACGCACAATCTCTGACAACTGAGAGCGGGAGATAAAAGAGAAAGAGACAGGAAAGATGGCTCTGAAGTTTCTTCCTCTGTATCAGATCATTAAATCATCTCAGAAGTGTTATGAGACATATAGCTCTGCTTTTTTTAGTTACTCTTGCATCAATTGGTTCTCATCAGATGTTTGTATGGGTTTAGATACCTTTGATTTCTCGTTTTTGATACGATGGGCCTCATCGATAACCAGATAGCGCCAGTTAAACTTCTTAAAGACAGATTTCTCCCGAATCACCATCTCGTACGATGTCACGCACACGTCCCATTCACCGGGCATCATCACGTCACGTACGAACGCTGCCTAAAAACATGCATTAATTAGGACTGATTAATTATAATACAAGCAATTCGGTGGACCTGCTGGTAGAGTGGGCACAGAAAGGGCACAGAAAACAAACAGAAAGACTTGAGCAGCCTTACTCTTTCATCTTTATCCCCAATGAGACAGACGGCCTTCAGGGTGGGCACCCAGCGCTTGAATTCATTCATCCAGTTATGAAGGGTAGATTTGGGCACTAGGACCATGTGGGGGCCGGGAATGTTCCTGTAGTGCTTCAAGTAGCCTAGCAACGCGATTGTCTGCAGGGTCTTACCCAGACCCTGAACCAATCAGAATACAGAAATCCAGTGAGTCACAGTCTATGACATCAACAAAAGACAGCCCCAGAAAAATCACAGTCTTCCTGAAAAGATGCTGGAGCCACGTTTTAATTGTAATGAATCTGTGTGGTTCTGCAATGACGCATATTCAGACTATTTCTGAAAATGTAGGCGTTCCATTAAGGGCTATCATATAGTTGCTTTTACCTGCCAATAGGACCATGCTGGGTTTAAATGTGTTGAGCGTCATTTTAAAACATTAGAGAAACGGATTGGGGATTTTACCATCTCATCAGCCAGGATGCCATTGATGCCGTTTTCATACAGAGAAATCATCCAGTTCAGGCCTCGGATTTGATAATCTCTCAAAGCTCCATTCTTTACATCTGGCGATGAATAAAAAATGAATAATCAGCAACCATTGAATCGGATCACAGGTGAATGAGCTATAATAAACCATCTCATGAAATCGAGTACTGGAAGAGGTGCTTAATGTTACACATCACATTACAGGTGTCTGTTGCTCTTGACAACTTGATAACACAGTTCGTGTGAATTTGTTGTCACCTTGTGTTATTAAAGGTGCAGTGTGTGATTTCAAAACTATACAAATAATTGCAGTTTCCAAGAGGAGCTCAAAGAGGCTATAAAGTAAGAAAAATGGCCTTAAATTCCAAAGAAAATTTGAATTTTATATAATAAAAAATAATTGCAATGCATGGGCTCTGTGGTATTCTTTGTGCTCAGAAACAATCTTTATTTTTGCAATTCATTTGGGACTGTTAGTGTTTAATAATGTGGGCCTTCACATTCCCCTTGTAAAGCAGTGCGTACTAACCTTTTTGACCCCAAGGCCCATCGACAAGAATTAAGGACTTTTAGATCTATAATATTACAAAAAATGTATCCACAATTTCTACCCCGGTAAAATATTTTTGAGATTAACTAGAAAAAACTTTACTTAGTTATAAAAAATTATTATAGAGCTATATTTTATTTTTATAATATTTTCTTAATTTTAATTTATTAATTTAAATGATATTAATGTCTACCTCATATAATCAGGTTTTCAAAGAAAGTGTAAATCCTTGTTTAAAAAAAAAAGATTTGTTGATTATGTGAATTAAAATAAGTTTTTAGTTTTTTAGTTGTTGTGGCTTATTTTAATGCTTGTTTTGTTCAATTTTAAGTCATCTTAAGTCAACTTTGAGGCCCCTTGGATATTTCCTGATGCCCTCTGGTTGAGGAACACTTCGCTGTTAAGAAATTTACTTATTCTCAAGTAGTTTCAAATCATGCATTTTGTTATTTTTCCTGTATAATACATTTTTTTTTGTCTTTATCATACAAAGACCACATACTATACAGTGACTATAAAATTGTAAAGATCCAAAAAGAAAGTACCATAAAAGTAACCCATATGACTAGATTCAGAGCATTCAACTCATATGATAGCTCATGTTGGAACGGCCAAAATTATGTCATTATTCTTGTTTTTTTGGATGTCTGTAACATCAAACACCATTTATTCTTGCTCGTCTCATTACTTAATGTCATGTTAAATAACTTGCACCATATTAAAAGTTCTGTATAAATCCTCTTTTTGTGTTCCATGGAAGAAATGGCAGCATATGGGTTTGGAATGACATTGGGATTGAGTAAATAATCACAGATTTTTTTACCAATATATTAAAGTATCAATATCAATTGCTATTTATATTTAAAACCATGTGAGACTCACTATTAAACAGAAACAGACTGACTGATCATAGAAACATTGATTCATACATGATGGTGACTCCTCAAAGCGAACAAGAACATTAGCTGCCTTCCTGCTCTCAGATAAGAGTTCCTCATCCTCCTCCTGCTCTGTTCGACGATGACGGTTACTGAAACACACAAACACGGCCCACAAATAAATCAAACCATACCACCACGATGACACGTATCTGACCAACAGCTTTGGGAATAATCGCTAAACTCATGCATCTGAATGTGTGAGCATGCATGTCAGTGTATGTGTGTCTGACTCACTCTCCGACAGACAGCAGGTTCTGTTTCTCATCCTGTTTGATTCGGGGTCTCCCCACCTTGACCTTCAGAGGTGAGGTGGGGGATTTCTGACTGGCAGGCTGAATGAAATGAGCGAACAGCTCTGTCTGCTTCAGCAGGAACTCAAACCTGTTGGCACGGTCTGTTTTCTATAGCCAAGGGACAGACCAAGATTTCTGAGTAAATTACGATCTGCAAATAATTACTTCAAATTAGGGCTGGACAATAATTCAATATCAATAATTCAATATCAATATGTATCGCGATATCATTTTTTCCAATGACGCTGATATGATTTTTAAACTCAATTCCAATATTTCTATATAACTTAGCAGCATTTCCCATTCATTGATTTATTTGTTGAATTCAGGATTTTTTGATGAATATAAAGATTTTTTTATATTGATGAATATAAAGAAGCTTTTGTAACATTATACACTATTCCATTCAAGACTCATTACTTCGAGTGAGTATGGTTTCTTTCTTCTTTTTTTTTGAAAGAAATTATAGGCATTATTTAGCAAGGATGTTAAAAATTGGATTGACCAAAAGTGATGATAAAGTCATTTATTATGTTAAAATTTCTATTTCAGCTAAATGCTGTTCTTCTGAACTTTCTATCCATCAAAGAAACCTGAAAAAATTATTCTCAGCCGTTTTCAACATAATAAATTATTTTTGAGCAGCAAATCAGAATATAAGAATGATTTCTGAAGGATCGTGTGACTGAAGTAATGATGCTTAAAACATAGCTTTGAAATCGGAATAATTTACATTTTAAAATATTTCCAAATATGAAACTATTTATTTATTTATAAATTATTTTAAATGGTAAGAATATTTCAAAATGTTACTGTTCTTGCTGTATTTCGGATCGAATAAATGCAGGCTTGAAGATAGTTAATTATCTTAGCAGAAGAGTTCTTTAAAAACATAAAAAATACATTGTTTAAAAACTTTTGACTGGTAGTGTATATTAGCCTATACTGTTGTTTGAAGTTAAAGATATGAATATTAATTAGGTGAGTCTGAGACGATTATTTGACAGTGATTTCACATTTCTTGTTTGTATGAAGGCTAAATAGAAAAAAAATGCTTAATATTAATTTATTTTTGCTGGGGTTTATTTCTAAAATATAATATGGTTATAAATGAGATATCATAGACATGGAAAATATATTTTTCATAAGTTTGTATGCACAGAGATCTGTTGTGGGCATTCTTGGCAGTTTTTACAAGGCTTTTTAACAGTGTTCATATCGATATCAAAATTATATTGTACTGACTGAAATTAAGAAATATGTTGTGATATAAATTTTCACCATATCGTCCAGCCCTAGTTCAAACTCAATAAAAAATCGTTTTACTTTACAACAAAACACTTTTGTATGAGACCGAAGTATGACACATTTTAAAATTAACTGGTTTATTTCACATTATTTGTATTTCATCATTTAAAAAGAATTCAAAATTCTGCCAAATATGACCTAAACTGTGCCTGAAACTAATAAATGCTTAGAAATTCACAGCCCATGACTAATAGTAAAACAGTGTTAATTTATTTTAATATATGAATGCAGTTAAATCATCAAACATTTGTATGACTTGACAGTGACTTGCTTGACCCAAGCTAAGGCTTGACTTGACATAAAGCATTGACTTGGAATTGCTTGAGACTTGAAGGTTAAGACTTGAGACTTACATGTGTGACTTACTCCCACATCTGCTGCAAACCTCATTCTCACCTGTGGTTAGCACTGGCTAACACCTCAGTGTATTTAAAAACCAGCTGCCACTACATTATACATTGACAATATGGATTAAAAGTGTACTTAACTCACTCTTTTTTCCTCATACTCAGGGTCAGCCAAGCTCTCCTTCACAGCTGCTTTAGGAGGAGGGTCCAGGAGAAATGGTGCATCTTCCTAGAAACACAAATCAAAGACACACATTAGTACATCACCAAACCCATTTGTGGCAAGACAAAAGATTAAGTTATGCATGAAAAAAGTTATGCATGAAGACTGAACCACAGGTTAATATTTAAATATTTTCTAATTAAATAGTCTATAAATAGTTAAATATGGATCACTTTATATGGTACTGCAAGATTTATCCTGCTATTGTGATCAGAGAAATTATAATGCATCATTAATTATCAAGATTATTAGATAAATATAATTTACTGCATGTACAGAAACATAATTAACAGAAATATATAACCATTAAACCTAAGGGCTGCACATTTTATCAAATTTCTAATTGTGATTGCAATTAAGAATGCCACAGCCATGTTCAAAGTCAAAATTACATTATTATGCATGCTTAAAAGTTGTATTTTTCTTCTTTCTATAGACTAGCTTAAGAGTTATGTCCATTGTTTTAATTTTAGTATAACATTATAATACCAAAACAATACATTTTTCAGCATGAGTGTTTTCAGCTGGTTTATATCAATATGGCATGCAGTTGCTTCAAACAATAATATATAGCTTTTTTTAAATATAATTGAATGTAAATTCATAGGAGCTCATAGGGAATAATCGGCGAATATCTCTTTTGTCATAATCATGCAGCCCTAATCAAACCTTAAATATTTATTGGTTCAATTTAAATGTATTTGTTCATCATCCTCACTGAAAATTCTCTCACAGGCCACCGCTGAAGAAATTTCATTTATTAATGTTACTATATCCAAAGAAATAAATGATTTTTTTTTCCTTTATTATTATTTTAATTTGAGAGATTCTTCTTTAACAGCTCTATGTAAACAGGTGCTTTTTGTTTCATAATTGTAATGGTTATAAATTAAAACCTTTCACATAAAAATACATTTACTACATTTCTTTTTTTTTTATATACCTTACCGTAATTTTATTCTAGTAATAATAACAACAAGTTATGGTTATGTAAGTTACTAGTTAAGATATTTTTGTAGAAGCTATGGTTACCATTATAACATTCTGGGATGTTTTAAAAAATCTTTCATCATTATCACTACAGTAAACAGCAAAGCAATATTTAATAGATTATTTAAACGCAGAAACATGAACAACCATGTAAAGTGTTTTGACAACTAAAAGCTGGAGCCCAGATGAACTGCTGACAGTGGAATAGAATCAGTACTCTCACTGACCCAGGTTTACATAAGCTCAAATAAAGCCAGAATGACATCAGTCATTTCAACTGACAGTAACAGTGAGTATGTGAGTGTTTATTTATGCATGCCTGCATATAGTTGTTGACGTCGAACAGGCAGATATGCATGCGTTCCGTCTGCGGCTTCACAAAGCGCGCGCAACTCTGCATGCAAATTTGTCAAAGCCACAAAACATGCTCTGAAACACTGAGTAATAAACATCTAAAGCTCGGCAGATGTGAACTGAACTCCGCCTTCCCGCCATGTTCCGTTCCCCCCCAAACACAGATGAACTGGAAACTTCTGCATTCTGCTTTTCATGTCCGTCTGCACTTCTCGTTCTCTTTACCTCTTCCTTCTCCGCGTGCGCCTCCTGAGAAGTAGACGGTAGCTCTTCGTCCGACATGTTGGTTAATGCACGAAGCTTTTCATGAGTTACTAGTGACCAAACAGTAAGTTATAAAGCATAATTTTGGTCTATGCGTCATGACAGATCCCTACAGTCACGCCGAGGGCACACGCCCCTTTCAGAGCTTCAAACCAAATATCGCGAGAACAGTGTGATCTATTGCAGCTTTCAGAGATGTTCTCTAGATCTCGCGATAAACTGTCAAACAGCAACCACTGAGACACAAAGCGGAAAGATCAAATGTGTCATATTGTGGTTTTATAACAATGTCTCATCTTAAACTAAATGCCCTGCTATTGAATTTGTCAGATTAGTATTAATAATATATTTTAATTAAAAAACGGCAATAACACATTGTGTATTTTAGTTTTCAGTTGTGGGTTCCTTAAACTATTATCATGCATAATGATAATTATGATGTTTCGGGTCAAATTACCATAACAGGTTTTAATACGGTTCATAAAAAAAGTGGTTGTCAATTTGTCACTGACCACAACAAATATCTCATGACTTTTCCAGTTGTTTGTGATTTAATGGATAAGGAGTAAAGATAAAATAAATAAATAAAATAGATCTAGACATAGCTAGTAGAAAAAAATTAAACATTTATAAAATGTGCATTTTCATATATCCATACTTTTAAGACATAATGACACCTTTCATTAAATATTAATTAATTAATTTAGCATTTATGTGTTTATTTTCTATATTGGCTTATTTTTAATGCTTGTCCTCTACCATTCTCCACCATGGTATCTTGAGGTGTGTAGAAGTGTACTGAGACCCCCTACAGGGCCTTCGGGTTGAGAACCACTGCTGTACATAATAAGGTGAGCGTGATTTCACCAAGTACAACACGTTCCTGGATCAACATCCTTGTTGATCCTGGAACAACATTCCAATCAACCAATCAGAACTGAGATATAACTTTTCAGAAAATATCTGTTTTAGGCTTATGATGAGGGTTAGGTGCTTCTACACCCTTGTTAATCAGCGATCATTTCACATTGATTTAAAGAATAAATTATGGGTAGGGTTAAATCTGTTTAATCTGATGTTGATCCAGGAACATGTCTTACTTGGCAATCATAGAGTAATTACAATTTTATTAATTTTTCAAATGTTATTTTATGTTTGTGCTTTTGGAAACTATGTTGATTGCACATACCGAAGCATAAAAGATGGTAATTTTAATAAAATATTTTGTGCCTAAAAAAAAAGTATTTTGATATTTAGATATTGGTCACTAGATGGCAGACAGACACCACAGCATTTCCTCATGCAGCACAACTTGCTTTTCCCATAATGTGCAGAAAAAGTAATAATAATGGAGGTTTACCTGAAAAAATTAGGTAGGGCTGATAATGGTGGCATGCATAAAAAAATCAATGTTCAAAAGTTTGAAAAAATTCACCATTTTTCATTTCCCATCTCCCTCCTTCCCTCTTTCTTTCTCTAAGGCTCCAACAACAGATGGCCTAGTAAACCAGTGAAAATTCCCCTCACAGCATTTTCCAAACTGACCTTGGGTTTTCTCACATACACAAACACACAAGGTCATGTGCTGGTTTGTTACAAGATACTGGAGGGAAGACCATCTTTTTCTTCCTCCACCCAGAACACACACACACATAGACGGTTTACTTGTACATACATGTTCTCTCACAGATCACATACAAGTACAAAAACACACATGCTCTCCTCCCACCCGCCGTTTGTTCCTCCTCTTTCGCTCTTTCTCTCTCACTCTGTCCTTGGTCGATGCTGTGAGTTCCTCCTCTCCGTATTCGGAGGGTTGAGCACAGGATTCTCTCTGCCTTCCTCAGTCTGCAATCAGAAACACACGCGCACACAGACAGACGCAGCAGCTATGAGCACAGAAGATGTGGTGTGCACAGGATGGCTCATAAAATCCCCTCCGGAGAGAAAGCTAAAGAGATTTGTAAGTAAAAGTCATGTGTGTCCGTGTGTGTGATGAGTTCAGCATTAGAAGCGGGGACTGCAGTATAATGATCTACATTCTCAGTGTATTTAAAACACAGCTGTGTGTCTCTGTGCTGCACAGTTCATTTTAATACATACTAAATGCTGACCTATGCCTTGTAACTATGTCTTACACTTGCGCTTTCTGTCTCTGTCAGTGTTTTATACTATTCAGCTGTGCCGTGTCGAAGGCTCTGCTTGGCTGCATTTTCATTTCGGTTGCCTGTGGACTTAAGATCGTTGTTATGCGATGCTTTACACATGCTAATTATCAGCTGTGTTTGTGCAGCATTTGTGTGCCTTCTTGCACGTGGCTGTGCCGCTTTGCATTGCCTCCTGCCTGTGTCAAATTCAGTGCTGTATTTTGTGACAAAGCAGTTTACCTGTGCTGTACTGTAGAACTCTGTCATGGAATGCATCTCAAATTCTAGATTACTAGTACAAAACAGTATATTGCAGTTTATTTTAGTATGTAAGTGACAGATCATTGTGCTTTGTCATGTAACTGCAGTCTATTTGTTATTTGTCTATTGCAGAAATGCAGAGCGCATATTTTTTGTTGTCCTTTTGCTGTTTCTGTGTTTGCTGTTCCTTCCTCATTTCTTTTATCTGTTTCTGTTTACTGTGCTTAACTACACAAGCATTTCACTATGTTTTCATTTCACCCTGCGCTTTCATCTGTCAGACTAGAAGCTACAGTGCACGTTTTACCTGTGTCCGAGCAAATGCTACTTGTATCGTTATGACGTTTGCAATACATGTAAACAGGAAACAGTTTAAAACAGGAACTATTAAAGTAAAAGTGGAACAGTTTAAAACTGAAACAGCCTACCTGTGTTCTCTTTTTACGGTGTTAAATGGTGTTGTATAATCTGTTGTAAACGGGGATGAGTGGTATGTAATCCCTGTTAACAGTATACAGTCCTGTTAACAACAAGAATGAGAACTATAATCTCATTAGCACCCACATCAATGGATGACAACTGTCCAGATTCTGTTTATTATCTGTTTATGTCGTCTTTAAATCCTTAAGCTCGTTCATGGTGGGTTCATTCGGATTTTTTTTTTAATCCTCTATCGTCTAGACACACAGAGGATTACAACTATAACCTGGCTATAACTGTAAGGTTTGAATAATCTTTCTAGTTCTGTGAGAATAGGGATGTCCTATCCACAGCTATAACAATTACACGATGGAGCAATATCATTGGAATCTCTTTCTGAGCAATTGTTTCACCTGATGAAGGATAAAAACTTGGACAGTTCTGACTTTGATAGCTAAAGCATATAAAGCAGATGATATACAGTAACTGCAGAACGCAACTTCAATAAACCCTACTTACTTGATTGTTGGTGTGAACATTATAATCGTATAAACTATTTCATGTGGTCTCTTAATTAATTGCCGGAAATAAGAACTGTGTGTTTAAGAATTACTCCCAAAAAATAGTTGAAATATAGCATGTCAAACTGACGTCAACAATCAATTTACTAATCTTCTATGCTTCCTTTGTCATTAGTTTGGCTAGACTCATTACTGAGTTCATATTTTGCTCATTAATACACGTAATTCACAATCGTAAAACAGCCTTTGCGAAAGCAAGTGCGCAATATTATTCATGTCGATTTATATACCAAAAAATACTGTGCTACATGAATTAAAACCTTATTAGACATTCAGAGACACTGTTGATTAGTCCACTGCATGGAAGTGGAGGTCACGGTTATTTGGTGGAGAAGAGGAATTGGGAGGACCACCAGTTATAAGATGTGTACAAAGTGTCAGTCTGACACCACAAACATGCTCTCTCTCTCTCTCTCTCACTCACCTCTCTCTCTCTCTCTCTCTCTCTCTCTCTCTCTCTCTCTCTCTGTTTTTGAGAAATTTGGGTGTGTTGCAAAACATGGGAAGTGTAGGATGCCAGGCAGTTGAGTGACCCAGCATTCAGAAATGAGCTGTGCTATCAGAGACCAAACAGGCAAAAGTGGCTAGACTGCTATTAGTTTGGAGGTGTAACCCGATGACTGACAAATAGTGCCTGTAGTCTGTGTTTGTGCTCATGTGCGTGTCATAGTAAATAGTTTAAGGCACTGCATGAAGAGCAAGCAATTCTCTTGCTGACTCGCTCGCTCGCTCACTCTTTCTCTCCAACTCTCTCTCTTTCTCTGGTTTTGTGGCTTTATCTGATAGTAAAATGGGAAGGTGTTTAGCGTGTGTGAGCTAGCAGTGTGATCCTTTTCTTTGTTTCTTTCATTCTTTGAATGATTTTCAACATTTAAGCTTAAAGAATATTATTTAAGGAGCTGTGACAGGTTACTATTTCCTTGAAGTGTTTCTCTAGTTTTAATCATCCTTGAGCTTAAAGATGCCGTATGTAAGTATAAAGATATATATCCCTTAAATATATAATGATGTAATTGTTTTAGATTCAATATATTAAGTCACACTGCAGGATACTGAAAAAACTAATCTTAAAAAACTTTTAACATTTTAGCCTGTATAATACTACATACATTTGAGGTACACAATAAGAAAAAGATTCGAAGCATTTTCTTTAACCCTAGAATAAAATATGTATAATGTAAAACAGATATAACAAGTAATTGAAATTTCGGGTGAAACACCTGTGAAAAAATGATTAATGAAAATTCCTCTATATTAACATAGAACATACTTTGTTATCTACACTGTAAAAAAAAAAAAAAAAAACTCTCCAACTCAAAAGATGAGAGGTGGTCATGCCGTGCATATGTATGCAATGTGTGTATGTATGTATGTATGTATATATATATATATATATATATATATATATATATATATATATATATATATATATATATATATATATATATTTATATTTATATATATATATATATATATATATATATATATATATATATATATATATATATATTTATATTTATATATATACATACACACACACACACACACACAAACACACACATACTTGCATGCATATGCATGGCATGAATGTGAGTGTATACTTTTCCATTTGTTTTTGCTCTGTCAACATAAATAGTTCCAAACAAGCAGCAGAACTGCAGTGTGTTTCATAGCAACACAAAGCAGAGCCAGCTTTGAAGTCATGTTTCCTTCCTTCCTGAATCAATGTTTTTGAACTAATCATTTGAGTAAATGATTCAGTGACTCATCATTTGTTTCATTTCTAAATAATTTTCCCTTTTTTAACAAATTGCTTGAATGAATGATACAATAATTCAATAAAAAAAAAATCACGTTAGTCGATACCTACTACAAAATGATGTAATATGCATAGAGAGTAACAGATGAATTTACTTCTGTTTCCTCCTTACTTTTAACGTAAGAGCAGGTGAGGCCATTTGTAACTTGAATGTGTGAGGCTGTAGAAAGTCTGTTATACTGCATACTATTTTCTGTTAACATATTATTTTAATGTATTATAATTAGTGGTCGACCGATCGGTTTTTGACAGCCGATGCCGATATCTTGGAAAGCAGAGGGGCCGAATATATATATATATATTTTTTGGATTATTATGATTAATATTTAAGAAATTTTAAATAATTTGACAATGGAATAATACATAAATTTGTAAAAAAAAAAAAAAAAAAAAAAAAAAAAAAAAACATACTTTAGATGACAGTATTTTTCACAAAAAAATACATATTTAATAAAAAAATAATTAAAAGGACGTAAACACTGTAACCAAAAGGGCATTCAGTATTTTGGGATTCTGTATTGGGAATCATATTTTTCAAATAAAGCAAGGGTAAAACTTATTTTACATACATCACACAGTGAAAATGGCATGAATATGACAGTGGGCAAATGCATAAAGTGCAGCATAATTTGTTTAAAATTTAAAGCATTCAATTCACACGGACCGACCGTAACAGATATCACACAATCATGCTGGATAAAAATGCACACTTCACAAGATCTGTGTGAACAGCTGGATTCGACTTAGTTTGCAAGGGTTTGTGAAATTAATTATGCATTAGTCATTCAAAGATTTGTTTAAATTATATAAATGTGTTTTTGCTTAATGCTGGCAGCAAACGAGAAAGTATTATAAAATTTGCCTTCCTATTATTAATAATATAAAAGCAATCGTTATAATAATTTCTGTATACATTAATTCCTTTAACTGTTCTATCAGATTCATAGACAGACTTCTATCTGTATTAGACAGAACTGTTAATGATGATGGAGAACAAGAGAGAATGTGAGTTTGAATGTGAGAACGCTGCCATCCTCTGCAACATTGAAAAATGCCAAATATCGGCCGATAGATCGGCCTTGGCCTTTTTTTATTTATTCATTTTTTACAGTTTACTGCACTGCTATTCTTATGGTTATATACTTGAAGGCCAAGAATTCAAAAGTCTTGAACATCCAAAGAAAATAGCTTAAACTTACATTTTGCTAAATAAGATGGAGAGGCCTTAAAGTACAAAAGCGTCATTAAGACTATCATCACTTGTTTGCACAAAATAAAGGGAAACCAATTACTCTTTTCTCATTGTTGTTTACATTAGGAAGAAAACAAATCACATTGTTAAATTTCACATGTACTTATCTTCATCTTAAACCAACCATACAGACCAAACCACAGATATATGGTGCAAACACATGTAGACAAACTCTTAAAACCACACACATCTAAACATGAAAATGTTGGTGTTTGTTTAACGCAGACAAACGTTTAGGCCATTTTCAGACTTCCCTTCTGTGAGGGTTTCTGGGAAAACATAGTTCTAGTTCCTCTCTTTGACTAAAACATGCATGCATAAGGGGAAGAAAATATATCCATTCCAAAAGAAAGAATAGAGAGAAGGTCTTTGTTTGCGACAGAGGTAAATCAAGGCCATGGCCTGACCCTGCTGTTGTGAGCATGCCCAGAACAACGTGTGGTCTCTGTCAAATTCTGTAGAAAAACACTTTCAGATACGGGAAGAGTAACGTATGTGTTTCAGTGAAATACACACACGAGTGACTCAAGATGGAAGAATTGTTAAAGATAACTGGGTTTTAATCAGTGCCTAGTGGTTTGTGCTTTGTAACTTTCCATATACATTCAAGTCTGTTTTAAATTGAGTTTTTGACAGTACACCAGTGCTAGCAATTTTCTTAAAAAATAAAAATAAAAAAACATATTTTTTTATTTAAAAAAATAATAACTGAGAAACTGCTTAGGTTTCAGGGTAAAATTTCCCACTTTAGCCTTTGTCAGCTTTCTTGCATCTCTTATCGTAAAAGCCAAGAACATGGAGACTTTCGTGTTGTAAGCAGCATTTAAGCAAAAACAGTTCTACATTTCCTTTATGTGTTCTGTGTATGTGTTAACGAGGTGTGATTACTTTTAAGGAAGTGTTTGTGGCCATTTCTCCCCCTTTACTGTAAAATCTATTTTTAGAAGTGTTCTGTAATGTCAATTTTTTTCAGTGTGATAACACTTACTGTATATATGAAAAGGTTCAGAATTGATTGAAATGTCATAAAATGGAAAGCATGAGCATAATATCCAAAATACCTTATTATTATCATTATAATTTTTCAGCCAGTGATCACTGTATCTTTTTGTTGTTTTAATTCAAGGAAAAAAAAGTGTTCGACAGGTAAAAGTTACATGTTTGGAGCAGCTTGATTTTACGATTAAAACAAATGATCTATTGAAGTTTACAATTAACCCCTTTTTTGGGTGTTGCATTTAAAGTCATCATTTTAAAAATCTGAGGTGTCACATGCCGCCCTGGTATTTAAATAGACATGTCACTCCTGGAAGTACTGTAAATGTACTATAAGTCACTGGATAAAAAAAATGTAGGCTGTAAGACCAAAACAAATGGAGAAGTCTATTCTGACCTCTTCTTGTTTAATCTGGCTTTCAGAACTCATGTCAGCATTTAGTCTGGATCTCAGAGAAGAGGAAGAGAGTTTGTCTTATGATTCTAGAGGGATAGAAATCCTACAGCTCTGCAGCTTTCTTTCCCAACATGCATTTGCTTGGATCATATTAGCCATCTGACAAAAAATAATAATAATTCAAAGGAGGAAGTCAGGGTTTTCCTGATGATACAAGTGCAAGACTGTGGCCTTTTTAAAATATTGCTGTAAGAAAGTTGTTCTTGTTTTTTTTTAAGAATGAATTGAACATAAATAGAGAAAAGATTAGAAAACTGGTCTCGTTTCTCAAGAAATCTTAAATGACTCTATTCTGTAGGGGAGTTAATTCGATTCAGTTCTTAGACGCCTGTGTGAGACGTCTTTACCGTCAGGTGTTGTGTAACAGCTGACTGCTGTGGTGAAATTCTGGTTACACAACGAAAACAACACCTAAGTGAACAAAGATGCTTTAACTCGAAACAACAGAAGTGGATGATGTCAGACAGAAGAAAACAAAACACCCAAGTTGCTGATGGTTCCAGAAAATGGGAGCTGTTATGTTGAAAGTCCACACAAAACTGCTGAACTTTCTCTTATTTGACTGAAACAACATTCTCAAGAATCAGAATAAGGATTCAGTCCAAGCTAGTGACAATCACAGATGGTGTTTGTTTGGTTTGGGTTTTAGTTGGGTTTTTGGTGCCACATCTGATGGTCATTTTGGCTTTCCAACTTCACCTTACTGACATAGAACAATTCCTAAATTGTGTTCAGACGGAGTACGTCACCTTTCAAAATGTATTTAACATGTTTAAATTGAACACTCTCTGTGATATCAATTTATCAAAGAGTATATATATATATATATATATATATACTGAATATGTTGAACTACAAATAATAGTTTTAATTTAGTTGGCTAGGACTTGTGCCCCGCACTTTATTTGGGTTATTTTATTATCTCAACTAATAAGAAAAATATTAATTAAAATAAAAAAATAAAAAAGAAGAGAAAGAGCAAAAAGGAGAGAGAAACTATGAGTAAACTTGGGCCTTCAAAGGAACTTGCACTTTCTCTTTATTCCCTATCATTCTCTTTCCTGAGAAAATGATTTCTGCAATAGTTTCTGTTACATCACTGAGAATGGAATGTCACAGGCACAGAAGAATTCTCTGATAGACAGACTTCCAGATTTCACCTGAGGCAGGTACTACTTGGACTTAATAGAACAAAACACACACACACACACTTAACATGACACATAATACACTGTATAATAATCAGACATTATGACCTAATAACTGAAAGTATATGCATTTACCTCATAATGTAATATTAACCTAATTACCTCATGATGTCATAATAACCTAGTATGTTTTTAACGGAATAACAACTTAATTCATCTAATAACCATGTTTTGGAACGGATTACAGTGCAGAAACTGGATTTCTTGTTACTGGTAAGCCAGGAGATTTATACTGATTGACTTGGTGTGTAAGTGTTGATTATTTACTTCTTATAACCGAATGAGCACCCGGTTTCTGCTCCGAGAGATTACTCTGTGTGTGTTTCTTGGGAAGTAAGTTTGTAAGTCATCTCTGAGTGCAGACCACACCCTGGCCAGTTTAGACAGAAGTTTATCTGTAAGTTTGTTCTCGCGTGTACACTAGCCTTGCCACGGTCACACTCGGTAAGGGAGGACACCGGTGTTGAATTTGATAGTGCAGAAATAATTTTAAAAAAAACTTATACAAACGCCACAGATGTATAAGTCTAGACCCATTCTAAGACCATTTCTGCAATGGCTGAACTCTTGTAATGATCACTGTTTACTTTTATTGCAATTTCATCTAATGCTCATCGAGTTTCATTTTCACATTTAGTCAAAATAAATCAAGCTTTTTTCATTATTGTGCAATGAAATTGCCTCCTCAACACTGACACGGCAAAATGTGAAAAATATGACATTGGGGCAAGACTGATATGTTATTATATATTCTTTTGTACTCATATATAATTTGTAGTAATTATCTGTTTACATATTTATTAACATTATCCAACAGCCAGCCTTAGTGACATCAGTGGAAAAGTACATTTGTTTCAGAAGAAGTTGGTTCTGTATATTTTGATCAGTGTTATTTTAGTATTATTTATAAACTATTATAGTATTTATTAAAATTTTGAATTATCTATCATTTTTATTTTTTCAGTTTTCTTTTTAACTTTTAAAATATTTTTTAAGCTTTTAGTTTTAGTAACTTCACTTAAACTTGTTTCAGTTAGTAAAACAGCTATTTATTTTTCCTGGAATAATGTGTAAAGCTGAGTTGCTCAATGTAATACCAATCAAGACCAATGTTAATCTAATTCTGTTCCTCTCTCTGTCTCTCGCTCTCTGTCCCTTTCTCTCTCAGTCATGGCGAAAGCGATGGTTTGTTTTGCGGAGGGGTCGGATGAGCGGGAATCCGGATGTTTTGGAATATTACCGTAGCAAGAGCTCCCGAAAACCCATCAGAAGCATCGACCTGCAGGAGTGTGAGGTCACCATCGAGGCCGAGGTGCGGCCCACTAAACGCCAGTACCAGAATCAGCACCTGTTTGTGGTCAAGACCACCACGCGCATCTTTTACCTGCTGGCCAAAACAGCAGAAGAGATGAATATCTGGGTACAGAACATTGGACAGATTTGCATGTTTGGAGGACTGAACAGACATACAGGTGAGGAGGTTTATTACAGAAGTTTTATTGGAGCACTTAGTATGACATGCTCAGCAGCTCTGATAAACTCTTAATAGTGTCGGAAATGTTGGGTTGCAGTCAGTTTTCTTTCCCTTTTTATCATCATACTATTGAAAATTACCTTACGATTTCTCTGAAGAATGAGCAGTCCATGACCTCATTCTTCAAAACACACCTGACTCCAGACACTTTGGCTTAATTTTTCCCCTTTTCAATGCAAAACACTACACATTAACATTAGCACAAGGGCTTGGTTTGGAATTGATTACATTTTACATGTGAGAATAAAAAAAAAAAAAAAAAATTCTTATTATATAGCGTCTGCTCACCAAGGCAGAATATATTTGATTAAAAAAAAACTAAAACAGCAATATTGTGAAATGTTATTACAATTTAAAATAAGTTTTTTATTTTTTTATTTTATTTAAGTCTTTAATGTCACATGATCCTTTAGAAATTATTATTATAGACACGATTTGGTGCTGCAATAAAATTTCTTATTACTATCATTGTTTAATAAACTATATATTGCTTCATATTTTTGTGGAAATCATGATACACTTTTAGGATCCTTTGATTTAAATAAAGTTCAAAAGAACAGAAATAAACAATTTTAAAATAAAAATAATAAAGTCTTCACTGTCACTTTTGATTAATTGAATGAAAATTAAAATATTAATTTAAGAAGAAATTAAATTGTGATCATACATTTTTTATATGTGCATTTTAGAAATTATTTACAGAATTTTTTTTTTTTTTAATTTCTACCCCAGCAAGTGGCAGGCGATAGAACAAACTGGAAAAACAACTTACTGTCTTAGTCTAACTAAAAACAAAAGCATCTCAAAATTAAATTCTTAGAATGATTTCACCCTTCTTTGCTGTAAACATGTCATTAATGAATACACACCGTATACACATGTGGGTTTATAAGAAAGGAAAGTACTACAGATTAACTGAAACAGGAAAACCCATGTACGTAAAATACTTCAAAAACAGCCTATGATCAGCCCTTTCACCACATCAGATCCCTGCATTAACCTAAAGATTCAGTCTTAGAATGAGTAAACCCAGCCAGGGAAATAATTAACCACAGAACGTTTCTCCAGAGAGAGATGCAGAGACTGAGAGACGCAGACAGAATCCATGACGCTGTAATCTAGGCGAGGTCTTATTTTAATATTCTGTTCCATTCCTCCATCTCTCTTCCTCTCTTTTGAATCGTCTGCAGAGCAACAGCTGCATCACAGAGGAGTGTTATGACACACACACGTCTGTCATAACAGATACCCTTAAATACCTAGCATCCCATATATTTAACTAACAGCAAACAGCCAGTGTCACGATCTGTGTCCATCATAACAAGAAAACATGTTTTTGTTAAAGCTGGAACAATAATAAGGGTAAGAATGTTAGCAGTTAGAATGGCTACTGTGATATACCAAACACAGAGAGTGAGAGAAACCACAAGTTACACATTACTTGGAAAGATAAGAGAAAGACGAGTGACACAGCAGCCGGGAGGGTTTCAGGCACACACGCGCATGGTTACTGTCTAATACACAACACGCTGGAGGGTTACACACGCCTCTAAACGACTGTGAAAGATAAAGCTAGTATATGCACTGAACAACAGGCACATCTATGCCCTTTTCTCCACACACATGGACATGTGTAAAAGGCTTAATTCACAATTTTTCTTCCTGTTGTTTAAGTCTTAGATGGAGGCCAGAGGTGACTATAGCCCCTTTCACACTGCACGTCGGACCCGGCATATTGCCGAAACATTGCCGGGTCGCCTTCTGTGTGAAAGATTGATTGATTCCCGCATTGAACCCGGGTCGGGGACATAGTAACATTGCCGGGACGAGCGCTGTATGAACAAAAGCCAGATCTAATGCCGTGTCGAAGTGATGACGCGTATTATCGCGCGACTCTTTTACCCGCTGTTTTGAAGGAAGATCAACGTTCGCGATGAAAAAATATGTGCAAACTGTAATGAAGCAGAGATCAGTTAGTTCCTCACTTTCCGCGCTGACGCAGAGATCGTTTGCTTGCTTCAGTGAATGTGTAACGTTCCTAATGTTTTTGACTCGTACATTACACGTCATGCTCTGATGTCACGTGTCGTTACGGGATCTTCACGGGTTGTGTGTGAGAGCACGCACATATCCCGGGTCATCACTGGCAGTGTGAAAGTGCAAAATCTAGCGACCCGGGAACAATTCCCGGAACACTTTACCCGTGTATTTGCCGGAATGGCAGTGTGAAAGGGGCTTCACAGGCGTATTATTGAAATAGCAAGTGTAGCTCTGGAGACTCAAAGTCTTGGTCGCTAACCTCATTACAGACCCAAGCAGGACTGATTATTTACAGAAAGACTCTTCTGCAGTGGGGGTGACAGAAGGACACAGCAGAGATTGTAGTCGCACCTGGAGAGCCGCAGTTTCAGATCCTGCTTCAAGGCTGCACCGAGGCTTCTGGGAACTTTTGTGAACTTAATGTTGATCTCTGCCAGGGCCACACATTAAACATCACTGTTATCTCTCTTCTGTCACTCAACAACTGTATATATACACTCTCCCTCTTAACAATTACAACGTCTCAGTGTGTCCCTCACTCTACCTATCAATGATGACCACTTACTGTATTTCTACCATCAATGACCCATCACCATGACAACTGCTAACCACTTCTCTGTTCTCCTGAATCCCTTTACCATGGCAACCTCAGACTTGGGGTGTAAAAACAGCTCTACATAATAATTAAAGGCGTCTCACTGCAGCCTTATTTAAAAAAAATGGTTCCAAAAATCTTAAACCTACAAAAACAAATACTGTGCAAAATCTTTATAGGCATACACATTTAAGTAAAAACATATAGCTGTTTACAGTAAATATAGGATTACAGAAATCAATACAACCACACGCCTTGTGCCTCTCAGAATTCTCTTCTGCCAGAAAGGTTGTGAGTCATTGTCAGTTGTTCAAGTGTTGGATACACAATAGTAGGCTCTGCCAAAGAAGCGATGTTTACGTGAGCCCACACAAACCCCCTCAGATTAGCATGCTAGCTGCAATGTGATCAAAAGCCGGTTATCTACGACTGTTTTACCTCTGCATTAATCACAATGCCTTTCAAGCACCAGAAGGTTGAGTGTTATATCAGACGTCCAAACGCTGTCTGGACACCAGTTTATGCGCAATAAAACTACTTGGATTATTTGAAATGGCAATCTGCTCAACAATTACTCCCAAAATGAGACTGTCACTTCAATTTCATTCTCACAAGAAAAACATAGATTTGACCATGGAAACGGCACAAAACTTTCCACAGTGACCTTTTTCAGCATTATTTCAACTCAGTTCCACCTTCCAAAAATATTTTTGCTTACTATAAAAAAAAAAAAAGAAATGATTACACCCCAAAAGTCAACCGTGAACGCATCATGTGCTGAGAGCGAGTGTAGCAGGCATGAGCCTCACGTGTTCATCTGCGAGACGGAGTGGTTTAGAAATGTCTGCCCACTGCTAACGCACTGTTGAGTCTAAACAGGAAGAGAAAGAGAGGTGTGTGTGTGTGTGTGTGTATGTATGTGTGTGGGTTGTGGTGTGTGGGGGGCTCGAAGGGGGAGGTTTGGTCTGCCACCTTCTGGAATAGAAGCAAAGGTATTTCAGAAGTGGTATTTGTGAAGTATGGTTATTGCATTCTTTTTACATATTGATAATGTATAAACCAAATCTCTCTCTTTTTCTTTTTGACAGAATCAATGGACAGTCTTAATCGCACTTCCTCTTCCCAGCAGCCCTCTCCTGCACCCTCTCCTCATGTTTCTCTCGTGGCCAATCAGGACACAGTTACCGTCGAAAACCACGATGTCCTAGACAGGGCCAGCGAATCAGAGATCAGTCCTCCACTCGACTACCTCTTTCTCTCTCAGTGTGAAACCGGCACGAAGAGCAACGTCAGGCAAGGCCCACTCTGCTTCTTATGATCACACGTTGCAAAAATAATATTTCTATGTTAATCTCCATACGGAAATGAGATTCGTTCCATGTAGCACATCAGCTTTTCCTCTAATCTGATTCAATAAAGGGGACTGAGAGAGAATAAATGAGAATAGAAAATCTCTCACGCTTTTCGCCTATGGTCACTGCAGCATAACACACGATGATTAGATTCAAATAAATCTTTAGCTACATGCATGCAAATATGCATAGGGACTTAATGGTTTTATACAAATGCACAATGATATTAGTAATGCAGTTTTGTGTTGCATCATTATGTAGAATAACAAAACTATGCAGGTATATTACAGTTCACAAAGTTTGGGGTCGGTATGATTTTTCAGTGTTTTTGAAAGCTCTGATTATCACCAGGGTTGCATTAATTTTTTTTCTAATAGAGTAAAAACAGTTATATTGTGAAATATTATTTCAGGTTTTTTATGTTGTGTATTTTAATATATTTTAAAATGTAATTCAATCTTGTGTTGGCGAAATTGAATTTTCAGCAGCCGTTACTCTTGTCAATGTCACATGATCCTTCAGAAATCATAATAATATACTGATGATCTGGTCCTAAAGAATCTTTTCTTATTATAATCACAGTTGGAAACGGTTGTGCTACTTAATATTTTTGAGAATTTTTTTTATGATTCTTTGATCAATAGAAAGAACATCTTGTATTTGAAATAGAAATATTTTGTAAGATTATAAATATTGTGACTGTCACCTCTTATCAATTCATCTTTTCTGAATATAAGTATTATTTCATTTCATGTTGACTTGTGTCTCAAAAACCTAAGGAAATGTTTCATTTTTAACATACTTAACATGTGTCATTAGTATACACTTGTTTATTTCGATTATGTCTTTCTAAGGCAGTTCAAAAGAAAGCACATTTTAAATTTGTTATGCAGATGTGTGATTTCTAAATCATTCAGCCATCATTCAGCAGAGGAAGCCTGTGTAAATAGAAATAGTTTCATTATGACAACACACCATTGTCCTTTCACTGAACAAAAAATATATTTTCCATAGAAGTTTGATATAACCGTGTTTTATATAACAGTACTTTCAATAAAATGATATGGTTATTGTTTTTGTGCATGCATGCTTATCTCTGTTTGTCCTTCCCTAGGTCTAACAGCATCTCTAACTCTGAACGCTCCTTTGAGCAGAGCTCGTCTGAGTACACAGAGGATGTGTTTAGCCCCACCCCACGTATTGACTCCTCCCCCTCCTCTTTCCTTTTGGGTGGGATGTGTGAGCCCCCATTCAGTGCCCCCAGTGGGCCGCTCTCTCTCTCTTCCTCCCATTCGTCCTGCCTCTCGTCTCCCATGTCTCTACGCCGGCCACAGGACATTTTCAGATTCGACAGGCCCTTCTACGGTACATCAGACCCACAGACCCCTCCTCCCCTCCCACCCAAACCTACACACCTGTCCGATCATCATGGTAATGAGGATACGGGCTGTAATCAGCCACAACCTGCTCTCCTCCCTCGCAGGACGTCACTTTCAGGAATAGACCACTTTAAGAGAGGTGAGAATGCACAAAAAAATAAAAAATACAAATTCTGCTGATTTGCAGGAAAAGACCTAATATTTCCATTTGATGAAGCTGATTGCACATATATCCATAAAAATGCTCCATCACATCAGTTTTTTTCTTTTTTTCTCACAAATGCACTTATATGTTTGCATTTTCTTCTGTCATTGGCCATAATTCTTACCTTCAAATCAGTACCAGCCGAGGCTTTAAATAATGTCATGCATATAACAAATAGCTGTAACCTGTTTCAGAGGAAGGTATGAATAATGCCTTTGTGACTGTTTTAATGGTGATCAGAGGATAATACAAGATTTCTTCAACTTATAAAATGGTTGTCATAAGCAAAAAAGCTACGAAATTCCCATATTTTAAGAGAAAGTGTGCAAAAAGTCACTATTTTTGGAATCACCCCGAAATCAGTAAGAAACCACTATTGGATTTAATTAAGCAAATATGATGCAGGACGATGTTATCAATCTCATTATAACTTTTCAACAATATTTGTTATATATTTTAATACTATACTTTCATGTTTTCAGTAGAGTATGACAATGCTGGAAGAAACTGGAACAAACGTCTAAGCCTCAACTTGGTAAAGAAATATTCAAATATGAAATAGTCAAATGAGCCTGGAGAAAGTTAAACAGGCACTGTAAATACGGATCAATTTGAATATTTACTGGCAGAAACCAGATGTGTCAGTGAGTTTCTCTCTCTCTATCTCTATTTCTAGCCAATATTTCTGAATCCCACAGTTACTGAAAACCACTCTGAGGATTCATATGTGCCCATGGCCTCCCCACCGATCGGCTCCTCTGATGTGACTTCAGACGGATACATACCCATGAGCCCCTCCACCCTCCCCATCTCCCTTCTCACTAACGGCAAAACAGAACTGCCTTCGCCTTCCAATTCTGACCTTGAGCCTCCTCCAGTCGACCGCAACCTTAAACCAAGAATACGGGGTAAATGTTTCTGGGTTAAAATGCAAGGTTCACCAGTACTACAACAAGTAACAACCAGAGTTTTGTGATTGTAGCATTATCATTTAGTTATTGAGACTAACCTGATGCCTTTAAATATAAATGTTTAAATAAGAAATGAGATTTACATTTATTTTATGTCCCAAAACAGCATTTGGACAATGCAATTCACATTAAGCCAATAAGATGCATCTATTCCAAGATGCATCTATTCCAAACACTTTTTACCACTTTAAACAAACTGTAACAATGACTAATGTCTAGCTCAAAGACAGGATGTGATGATGACATAGGTTTAGGAGCCTTGCTATTTCAGAACTCTTGGTTTTCGTTAGGTTTACAGTTTTTTAAAGGTATTTGCACAACAGAGCTATGTGATATATTGATGTGCAGTGTTAGCTATAACTGCTTTCATGAAGCAATTTCAATTACTAGAACAGCACTGGAGACGTAAGCTACGTCAGAAAACGAAAATAGAGAAATGGAAAAGATGATCTCATGTGAGGAGAGGTAGGTCTACAAAAGAATGACGCATGAATATGAGGAAGATGAGAAGCAGCAGAGCTCATGATCATGATCTGTCAGTGTGTCACACAGAATCCACATTTCGTGGTTGTTTTACTATTGCAGTCTTACCTCGAGATTGTAGAGAACAATACATTTCGAATTCTAACATGGTTTAACAGCCACTGTGTATTTAAAAATAAATAAAAAAAATTTTTATTTTTATTATAATGGTGCAGACTCTAGCGCGAAAATACAGTCCTTTGGAAAAGTGCTTTGCCTTAAAAAAAATCGATGAACAACGGTAAATGTGACCTTACCTTTAATCGCTGAGCTTGTCCAAGTAATAGAAAACAGTGTGTTTCTTCAATTAATCACTGTTTTTGAACGATTAGCTTCCTAATGAACTACCAAATAACTCGCTCATTGATTCTTTGCTGGATGAATCATCATGTTTGAACGATCAAGTCGATTCTTTTTCGTTGAATGACTCCATAAAATGACTCGCTCCTAAAATGAATCAGTCGCGAACTGGCGACGCTCTGGGCTGCGAAATGTGAATATTAATAGACATTACAAAAAGTATTTTGCTAGTCACTGTAATAGAAGTTATTCAGTCCTATGAATCAATCATACATTAAACCGATTCGTTCAAAAGACTGATTCATTCGGAGACGAAGAATCGTTGGCTCACTCGGTTCATTTATGAAGGTGGATTACTTTAGCAACAAAACACTGCAATGCTTTTACTTTTACTGTGGCTTTGTTTGTAGCTGTTTTCACTGGTGAAATTGATTAAAAACAGAGAATACAAACAATATTTTTTTCTAAAATAACACAGCACTAACGTCTTGTTGTATCAATATCACATTTGCAGTCCTGTAGGTATTTTGGGGGAAACAGCAATCTTGCTCATGTGATGTATTGCAAAACTCTCTCATATGATATAAATACAAAACAGTCACCAGATTGCAGTACGTCACTTCTCAGGCATTCCAAGGCACATTTCATTCTGAACAGGGGCATAATTCTTTAAGAGATTCTTTGCGGCATTTCAATTTAAATTCTTTCTCAACTGAGAATTTGCCAAGAGAGGAAGTGCGTGACTGTCAGAGACACAGAACAGACAGCATTGTGTCTTGAGTGGAGGCGCAGGGTTCCTACAGGCTTCACAGAAAGGAAATGCCTCATTAAAAGTGAAAGTGTTTGTTTGAGTGTGTGGTGAAAAAGATAAGGAGTGTTTGACTTTTCTGTGTTTGCTTTCACAGCTCGACCGCCTCCTTTAGACCTGCGGGGTCTGTCCACAATTTCTGAATGTCCTTTCCACGTTCCCCTCACACGCACAATGACAGAACCCAGGTGAGAATTGTGACAGACTAATATTTACACACCAAAATGACCCCAAACTCTGTTCTTCTTCTCAACCACTTCTGCCTGTGTCCTACATCTTCAACAAAGACGCTGTGTTTGTTTTGACACTGCTCTTCCTCAGGTCACCTGATCTCGATTTCCTGCCACTGCAGCCCACTCTGCACAAGTGGCTTGTTGTGCTTGTTTGTGATGTTTCTGAACGCCACACTGATGTTATGTTATTTGTTAATTGCAAGATATTTGTATATCTGTATGTTAAAGTTGCAGTGTTTTGTGTCGGTTTGTTTGTCTCTAGCACATCACTTCAGTCTGTTCCTCTGGACAGGCGGCGGGGATGGGGCCTAAACGGCTCTGAACAGGAAGGGAGCATCACGCCAACGGTAACGGGACTTTCTCTAACCCGTCTTCTCTCCTTAATAATTGATTGCTCTGTTTCTCCTTGAAATTAGCAATAGAAAGAGCAAAGAGGGCAACAGAAGGAGAAACTAAAGCAAAAGAATGATAAACCAATGCAAAAACAAAACAGTAAATGTCAAAATAGCAATGAAAATTGTTTCAGGAAAAAAAAAGACGCCAAAATGTATGTTAGTTCATGTTTAAATTCCAATTATAAACACTATAATTCAAATGCTTTTCCTTTTTGAAACGAAAATAATACTTCTGTTCAGCCAGGATGTATTAAATTGCTGAAAAGTGACAGTAAAGACATTTACAATGTGACAAAAGGTTTCTATTTTAAATAAATGCTGTTCTTTTGAACTTTTTATTAATCGACGAATCCAAAAAATATTAAGCAGCATATATATATGTATATATATATATATATATATATATATATATATATATATATATATATATGTGTGTGTGTGTGTGTGTATATATATATATATATATATATATATATATATATATATATATATATATATATATATATATATATATATATATATAAACAGATGTATTTATGTATAAATGCATGTATAGACATTATAATATTATTGATATAATTGTTGTGATATCTGATGTGATGGCACTATCTGAGTGAGCCATGCCTCCACACAACAATAAACCATAGTGTGTGTCAGTATTTTATATAAATATATTTTGGTTATATGTGTATGTGTTTTCCTTTGTTCAGGAATCTCGGCTCTTGTTCCCATCTTGTGAATCTGCTCCCTGGATGAGGCCGTCTCAGCTGGATTACTTGTCACTTGACTTTAATTCTGCCTCCCCGTCACCTGTTCAGAAGGTCAGTGGTAGGCATGAACTGTTTAAGAGCCTTATTTCTTACATGCACCCGACAAACGTTTGGTGAATGTTGGTGGGGTTTTAGTGGGTACTGCTATCTCTTGTAGTAATCGTTTGTGGCTTTATACATAAGAATGACTCAGCACTTCCTGTCCCAGTTACTGTTGCTGTGTAAGCCCTCAGCTCTAAAAATGACATGGCTTAAATCTGCCTGCTGGATTGATGCATTGCGGCCATGTGGATTAGTGTTTTGATTGTTTGTTGGGATTGTGTTTTTTGATGTTTTCAGAAAGCGCTGCTGGCAGACGAGTACAGGGTGGATTACGTGAAGGTAGACGAGAAGAAGACACAGGCTTTACAAAACACCAAGTTGGAGTGGAAGGATGTCCGTCAGTCAAAAGCCTAAGCCTTCTGGGGCGGGAAATAATCCATTTAAATTATTACATGGTTCAAAACTTGACTTGTTTTCATCTCCTACAATTTCAGGTACATGTTGGTTTTTTTACACTGTTATAAAAGGAGCCAATACAGAGCTGGAGAAGAAACCTTCTGAAATAAAATGACATATGATTCAGGAAATTATTCCAGAATAAAAGACCTCCAACACACTGATTCAAGAATAAAGCTTTGTTTTGTAGTTCTTTAACCGGGAAGAGAATTAGCATATCCTATTAATTTTGGTTTATGAGTAAAGTAAAATATGCAGTTGATGTTAATTGGATCATAAATTATATACAGCCATACCCCAAATGTGAATGGTGTTTTTTTTTTTTTTAAACAAATTGATAGTATGTAGCCTACTAAAAAGTGCTAAACCAACAGAAGGATGTGAGTTCATATGTATTATAAAGGTTCTAGTCCTAATTTGTTAGCTGCATAAACTATTTTTCAGAAAGTTGGGTTTGGTAAGATTTGTAATGCTTTTGAAAGAAATTTTTTCTGCTCACCAAGCCTGCAAAAAAAAAAAAAAAATACGAATACAGTTTAAAGTAACTGTTTACTTTCTGAATATGTTTGGTAATATGTGACATAATCAGGATTTTCAGGATTCGTTGATGAAAAGAACTTGATGATTTAAAAGTTTCTATCCATCTTTTTTAACATTATAAAGGTCTTAACCATTACTTTTGAGCAATTTAATATATCCTTGCTGAAAAAAAAACTATTATTCTTTAAAAATATATATATATTTTTGAATGACAGTGTATGTTTTTTTTTTCAAAACCGCAGCCACTTTGAAATTCATATTTAATATGACGGTGTGTAATTTATTGAAAAGCATAGAATTCTCTTCACCGACCTTAATTACTACTACTACTTAAATTTGTTCTAAAACTGAATTGGTAGTGAAATCCAAACAATGCTAACAGCATTAATCTCATGTAAAAACAATACAGTATGTCACCAAAGCTTGAATTTGTTTACCAGAGCACAAATCTTTCTACCAGAAATTATTTATAAAATTCACATGAATTTTTGATCATTTATTTAACTTGGAAAAAGTGACTGAGTTGCACTCCCTGGGATGTTATTTTGAAATAATTTCCATGAATATAACGGCACACTGATGCCACATTGCCTCCTTGTGAATTCTGAAATAATGTTTTCTAAGGTGTCACAAAGATATTATGAATGTTACATATTTATGACGTGTACAATCACTGAAGATTGAAAAAAAAAACAATTCTACTGATGAATGTGTTTCTTGCACACCTTCGAGATCATGTTCGATGAGAGTCAGACCACTGTAGACCACTGGAACCACACACTGTGATTGGATGCAAGAACAAAACTATGAAGGAGTTGAATGTTTTGTAGAAGGGAAATCTGCCTTTGCTTTTTAAGGATTGAATCCTGTGTGAATATTGAATGTTGAACATGTTAGACTACTGTCAGATTAATGACCTAACAGGGATATGAAGGTCTGCAAATATTTATCGGAATGTATTTTTCCCATCGACCTTTCACGATTATGAGGCATTACGAATGTATTTCTGTTTTAAGTTGTAGATTTTGTGTGCCATGTCATGCTGTGCTTATATGCCACTGTTCTTTTATGGTGGTCAGATTTTGCTGTACTGACGAGAGCACAAAAATCTCATGGGAAACTATCACTGTGACATCAACAGTTTCCTGCCAATCTTGATTTTCGCTTTATGTTTCACGAAAGAAATGTAATACACGAGTGAGAGAGAAAGATCGAGTGACTGAAAGAGAGAGAGTGTCTGTGTGTTTTGCTGAAATTCAGAGACCTTACTAACCTGTGTGAATTAATGGATGTTTATCCGTCAGCAGGTAAATTATTGTGATGCATAATGAACACATGAAATCACTTTAAAACAATTCAGCTCAATAAACTGAAAACAAAAAACCCTCAAAGACTCTTCTTTAATCTGTTCTTTTTACACTTTACATTTTACGTTTTGTAAAAAAAAACAGCAATATTGTCAAATATTATTATAATTTAAAAGCATATGTTCTATTTAGATATATTATAAAATGTAATCTATTCCTGTAATATTAAAGCTGATTTTTGAGCATCATTACTCCAGTCTTCAGTGTCACATGATCCTTCAGAAATCATTCTAATATGCTGATTTGGTGCTCAAGAAACAGATTTTTTTAGATTTTTGTGGATAATTTTATACAAAAATGTCTTGTAAATGCTTTTACTGTCATTTTCTTCATAATTTTAAATGGTAGTGTGCATCTGTTATATATTTGAATTCATCTTTGGGAATTCAATAAGCTATTTACCCATTTATGATATGAAATTTGTTCAAAATGAAACCAACATCACTGTGTTTAGCAAACAGGTGATAAACAAGACCAGAGGAAACATACTAATTTCAACTCTGTTTTTTCTCCATAATGAAGTTTATTATGAAATAATGATATAATGTTATTTCAATCAGATCACCGAATCAAAAATATTAAACTGATATTTTCCTTTGTAACATAATAATAGTTTCATGTGGCACTTAGTACACGTGTGTGACATATTTCTTCCATACTGTCCTCTTACATTTTTTTTATGCCCCAAAAGGGTCTTTAACACTCCAGCAGAAGCTCTAAAATATAGAAAGAGGATCAAGATGGAAAAAGAAATTCACACTATAATAGAATAAATAATGTTTTATAGCAATACTATAAATATTGTGATTGGACTAAATACTATCCTTTGAAAGTTATCAGACAAAACGAGAATATACCATAAATTAAATTTTGCACAAGTCCCTTTAATTCGGGAAAAAATAAATATAAATATATATACTGTATATATAGAGAGAGAGAGAACCAAAAACAATCCCAAAAAAAAAAAAATGTTACAAACTGAAACGCTATGTCATGCTAATCCTAGCAGCGATAACCAAATTTTACTGACTTAATTTTCGCCTGAGAAGTCACATGGCGGGGTACCAGCTCATGGGGTTGGCATTCGCACATGCCAATGCACCTGTTAGAGGAAAATTTGGCAACCAGACTATTTTGGCATTGTTAGAGATGAATTGGCACGTCATTACGAGGTTGATCAGTAGGATAAAAGTCATCCTGGTCCAGGTATCATTCCCCATAAAATCAAGACAGGGCTCAGAGGTGGCATTACATTTTTTTTTTTCTTCAGGTTTTCTGTTCTTCTGTCAGGAGAGAGGAAACGACGGTGAAGCTGCGACCGAGACCTCAGGATAAACAAGGCTCTGACGTAAACACGCTACAGAGGTCCACTGTTCTGAGCAAAACAGTTCCTCCTTTAGGTTTCTCTGCTCTGTGTTTTTATCAAGGTGCCTAAAAGCTCCAGCAAACCAAAATGACTTTTAGCTTGATTGACTGGAGGTTTCTCTGAATGTCAAAGTTGTTCCAATATCCGTATTTCCAGTATACCGCAATCGGTGTAAGCAACTGCTGTGACAAATTTGCAAATCGTGATCCACTGTTCTTTGAGACCCGTAGGAATAGAGTTACACAAATAAAAATACCTGCAATGAACTGAATCACATGCAAACAAACTAAAGAGTGCAGCAGGTCCCATTCAAGGAGAAATTGTCCAGGAAAACAAAAATCTTCAGCTCCGACCAGACTTGAAACTGTTGGAAAAACACGTGATAATGTGGAGTATGAGATTGAGAGAGAAAAAGAGAGATTGGGTGAGAGAGAATGCCCCGAATAGTCACAGTGCACGGAGGAACACCAGGGCGGCGCTAGAGAGCAAGAGTCATTACGTTGGTTTAGTGCTTCAAACGGTGAAAATTCGCTTTCCGTTGATTCGTATAGAGAAGAAGAAACTATATTTCATCATTTAAAACCTCTCTACAAAGAGAGTGCTGAGGGATAAAATGTATGTTTTGTGTGTGCGTTTGCGTGATTCTGTGAATTACAACATGTTGTGTACAGTATTCAGTGCAGCCAGCCCAGCGAGGTGTCCCCGTAACCCCAGTAAAAGAAATACGCCTGGTAAACCCCAGTAAAGCGAGGTCCGTCCTCTCTCCTGTAGTTTGTGTGTGTGTCGGTCCTCCTCAAGTCCCGCTGATGTATCTTAAGTAGAATAGTGCTTTTCCAAGTATACAGAGGCTGGTGTATCCGACCTCTGGTGGATGTGTGTTCTATTTTTTAAAGGGAGCTAACCGACTGAAGTTCTGCCAGAAGGGAGATGTGCTGCGTTTGGGCTCGTATTCGTATCCATCCGCCTGCCCGTATCCGTCGGGGAGAAGGTACTGCCCGGGGTTCATGGGGTCCAGTGGAGGTGGGTGTGCTGGGGGGCCTGACCGGCCCACACCTGAGAAGAGGAACGCAAAGGAAAACACAAAAATTAATGCATAAACGCAATGGGTTACTATGTTTAACATCACTTATTACTGCAGCATCACTTAGTACTGATGCACTTATTTCTTATTTACTGCAATTCCAATTTGTATCAGTTTATTTATGTTTTCTTAGCATGCACTTTTTCACCATGGTAACAGCAATACAATAGAACACAGTTTAATTTATTGGCCATTTGCATGGAAATGATGCTATGCAGAAGGATTATTCTGCCTAAAGCAGTGAGATACAACAACTTCTAAGAACATCTCAATTCTATGAGGAACATACTGGGCGATAAAATATTTAACATCAGTCAACATTGATAATTATCAGGATAAATTTGAAATCTTTATTTATTTCGAGTTTAAAAGGAAGATTTAAACTTGCTCCTAAGTGAAAGTTGAAGAAACCAAACCATTAATTATTTTCTTTTAATTAATTTTTTTATGTTTTATGTAAAGCTTGTCACGTTTTTACAGAACAACCCCACACCCCATGCCAGCGAATATTAACAAATAAATAAATATATAATGATAAAATAAAAAATAAAAAACACAACAATGATAAAATGTCTATATATACATATGTATAAGTGCATATATCAAACCATTAATTCTGACTCTGTATTGTCAGAACATGAAAACCTCTTGTTATCGTTTTACTGAGGAAATTATATCGTGATAATTATCGTTATTATTTTATCACACCCCTCTACTTTAAGAACAAGCTTCAAGTTTACATACCTTTCTGTTTGGTGACTCTCCTAACGGTCAAGGCAGCATGTCTCTTCTGATACTCAGAGATTTCAAAGCCTAAAGGGACAAAAAAATACAATTAAAACATTGAAATATTCAGTGTGAAAGTTTAGTAGCTTTGTGTAAAGAACAGAACAAAGTTTAAATCACTGTGAAGTGTGAGTAGTGACTATGAACTTGTATGGACAATGTCTTGAAAAAGCTGGAATAAACAAGCATTTAGAGTAAGTTAAATTTGAGACGACATGAGAAATAATGTCTGAACTCACCAATCTTCTCATCTTCCTGAACCATCTTCCTTTCCTCTTGAAACGCCCGAAGCCAACGGATTTTCTCCTCCAGCTTTTTGGGCAGGAACAGGTGGATCTCATCTGTCTCTCTGTTGGCCAGTTTGAAGGCATTCTTCACGCTAACATTAAAATCATCATCTCTGCCATCGATTGCATCAATGACCTCGTATCGATCCATGTCAATCCGACCCTTATAGTAGAGAATATCACGGCGAATGAGATCCTGTGGAAGGCGGAGAGACTTTATGGGTATGTCTGTAATCCAGACAGATTACTGATAGAATGAAACTGGATTGATTGATTATTCTGCTCCAGCTTGAAACATCCAATACATCATTCTCATCCTCCACCTCCTTTCCTCTCCACACACATCAAGGTATTTGCTACACCAGGAGGTTGTATTCTGTGTGATAGCAACTATGACTGGCCATGATCAAAAGACATAATACACAATAGTTTCTAATTTTATATTCTATATACTGTATATATTGTTCTAAATTTGGGACCAGAAAGATTTTTCTAAAGAAAGATATTAATATAAAAGATTCAGCAAAGATGGATTAAGTTGATCGAAAGTGATGGTAAAGACATTTATAATTACAATTGCAAAAGACTTTTATTTCAAATAAATGCTTTATTTTGTTGTTGTTGTTGTTGTTGGTTTTTACTTTCTATTCATCAAAGAAAAGGTATATCATGATTTATGTTTACATGGACCACAAAATAAGTCATAAGGGTACATTTTTTGAAATAGTGATGTATACATCATTTAAAAGCAGTGTGAATAAGCTTTCCATTGATGTACGGTTTGTGACAATATTTGGCTGAGATACAGCTATTTGAAAATCTGAAATCTGAGTGTCCAAAAAAAATCGAAATATTGAGAAAATCACATTTAACATTGTCCAAATTAAGTTCTTAGAAATGCATACTACTAATTAAAATTAAAGGGATAGTTCACCCAAAAATGAAAATTCTGTCATTAATTCCTCACCCTTATAAAGCCCAAACCTGTAAGTCTTCTCTTAAGTGTATCTTTGGAACACACATTGCATTCTGAATACATTCTGAAACCTCTGAATGCAAACAGCGTATGCTGTTCTGTGTCAGCCACACCACGCGGATACGTTTTCTACTTTCATTTACGTTTTGATTTGAATGAAAACAATGTATCCATTTGGTGCGGCTGACAAAAAACAGGGTACGCTGTTTGCATTCAGTGGATACTCTCCAAAATTGTGCTACGCTAACGCGGAGACTAATTTTTTAATAAAGTCATTATTTTAGTTTTCTTTGTGCACAAAAAGTCTTATCGTAGCTTGTAAAATTACAGTTGAGTCCCTGATGTCACATGAATTATTTTACAGATCTCCTTACTACCTTTCTGGACATTGATCGTGTTAATTACATTGCAGAAGGGTCAGAAAGCTCTCAGAATGCATCAAAAATATCTTAATTTGTGTTCTGAAGGTCTTACAGGTTTGGAACGACATGAGGCTAAGGAATTAATGACAGAATTAAAATTTTTGGGTGAACTATCCCTTTAAGTTGTATATATATTTATGGTAGGAAATTTATGAAATATCTTCATGGAACATGTTTTTACTTAATATCCTAATGATTTTTGCATTAAAAAAATCAATCATTTTGACCCATACAATGTATGCTTGGCTTCTACTACAAATATACCCATGCGACTTAGACTGGTTTTGTGATCCAGGGTCACATATGTCTCTGATTGTCTCTGTTTTTGTGTTGCTGAATTGTCTGTGCGTGTCAGATGGGGCTGAAGAAATCTGTTTTTGCACCTTTGTGGAAAGACTAAAAATGGGCCAAGTGCATTAAGCTTAAGGGTGTTTGGAGGACAGTTAAAACATAAAATAGCTCCTACCTCTGGATGGCATCCAAATCACAAGCTCTCAGTTGTGCTGCACTACCACAATTTAATCAGTTATGTGCTTCTGTGTGCCTGTCTGCTTCGGTTCTGCATCTTTGCTCTCAAAGTGAAAGCAAATGTGCAAAGATCAATCCCTACTCCTCTACAGTCTAAGTCTATCTATCTATCTATCTATCTATCTATCTATCTATCTATCTATCTATCTATCTATCATTCAATCAATCTATCTTTCTATCTATCTATCTATCTATCTATCTATCTATCTATCTATCTATCTATCAGAATCTTACTTTATCAAAAAATGAGTTTACGGTGTTAGCATTGCTTTCTTTCCTCACCTTCTTGCAGAGGACCATCTGATGATCGAATAGGAAGAAGATTCTGCTTTGGCTGCGTCCGTATGGTTGATATATCCAGGACATCTCCCCAGTGTACACAAGCTCTGAGCTCCTGTCCAGAATATCATCGCCCTGCACACACAATAACAAATGAATCACTACATCTGACACCACTGAGGCTCCGATCATCGCTCAGGTCTTAGTATGCAGCTCTCAAATCAAATGAAGGTTGCATGTAAATAACATGCATCACTGATTGGAGCTTGTAAAAGGAAATAACATCAGAGTGAGTGAATATTAATTACACTTATGGGTTAGAATAAGTTAAGTCTCTTATGCTAACCAAGGCAGCATTGGTCTGATCTAAAATACAGTACACAGTAATATAATCTAATTATTATTACAATTTCTCTAAATATTTTGATTTGTAATATCATTTTCAGAATAAATTATTCTTAAGCCATTAGAAATCATTTAAATATGCTGATCTGGTGCTCAAGAAACATTACTTATTATTATCAATGTTTAATTTTTTTGCTGCATGATATTTTTTTGGAAACCTGTGATGCTAATATTTAACAGTGTAGGGGAGGTATCATTTCTTAAATAATAATAATAATGAATACTTTTAATAATAAGGATGGATTAAATTGCTTTTTTTTTTTTTTTTTACTTTTTTTTTAAATGCTGTTCAACTTTCTATTAATTCCAAGATTTAGAGAAAGAATACTTTCCACAAAAATATTAGGCACCAAACACTGCTTCAAAAATTAATTATTATTAATTGAGCACCAAAAATAAATGAGCAACAAATCAGTAAATTGGCATAAGGGACTTCTTTCAAAGACCTATAAATCATATACACACAGTTGTGCTACTTATTTAATAATTTACTATTATGTATTTTTCCTGTTTAGCTTTTCCATTGCTCTCATTTATATCTTACTAATGATTTTGTCTGAAAAGCTTTAGCCACACACCTCCCAGTCCAGTACAGAGGCCTGCCACTGGGCAATTTTGTCAATGTTCTCAAGCCTTCGTTTGCGTTCGTTGATTTGCTGAGTGACATTTCTCATTACAGCTAGCGCCGCGGCTACGTACCGATAATCACTGGGAAAGAAAGAGAAAAGAATGAGTGAAACAGAAGAGTGAAAATGAGGGCTGTCAAAATGATAAGTGAAAGCCAGATATGTGTCGTTTACACAGTCATATATTTTGTGGACCTGAGTGACATTATCTGCACGATGCACCTGGAGTTAGCGCGTTTCGTGTGTACCTGTGTTCTTGTACTGTGTATTTCAGTAACTCTGCCAGCTGTAGAGGGTATTTGCAGATTTTCTGGACTGGTGTGAGCAGGTAGCCATCAATGGCGATGTCGATCATCTGCTGAACCAATCGGCAAGCTTCGAAGAAGTGCTGGTATCGTGCGTCTCGCATGAGACGTGTGAGCTCCATACAGGAGTCAACGTGATTGTTACAGTATTCCGAGTAGATCCAGAATCCATCTTGCTGTGAAAAAAAAAAAACATTAAAAAATCAGTATCCTCGACTCATTGTGTACACATGTGTGATTTTCTGTGTTTCAATACACACGTGTTCCAAAAAGCAAGGTCCGATCTCGCTCAGGTGAGGTTCTTCTGTGTTAAACTGTTTCTCCAGGTCTCTGACAAAGCTCAACTGGAATCTGTAAATGTCTTCGATATTTCCAAAGATCACTTTCAGCTGATCGTCGTTAAACATGTCTCTCCGCTTTTTACACTGACGGAGATACCCCTAAAAGGCACAACACACACACAAACTTACACTACCAATCAAACGTTTGGGGATTTTTATCAAGTCTCCTATGCTCACTAAGGCTGCATTTATTTAAATGCATTTAACGTGTTATGCTCACATTTAGTAAGATGACAAGCCAACAATTAAAATATCTGATTCATCTGAGCCATGCCTTTTACATAAACTGTACAATTTTAAACTCTTACTGTGTTAACATTTGCCTCAGTTTTAGTTTGTCTCCATTTTAGGGGAACCATATGAGACGACCAAATATGATGGTTAAACGAGAACTCGGTGAACTGAAGTCTCCTGAGCTTTGAAAGCATTGACATGTGTTTTTACCTCACAGATGTCCTTCAGGTGCTTGATGTAATGTCTTTCTGTGCTCATGATCTCATTGATGACATTGGCCCTCATCTGGTCCCGGTTCTGCGTGGGCTGGCCCAGACACAGGCAGTCAGTGCTGGGGTTCGGACTGGCCTCCGCATGGCCATTCTGCACCTCGCTGGAGCTTTCGGCAGCCTCGACCACGGTGTTTTCCTCCTGATTCACCCACAACTAGAACACACACATTAAGAGAGACCTGTTATTATCAGTTAAACTAATCATGATAATTGTGCTCACATTCGATTAGCATCCGGCTCAGAGCATCCGGAGTTAAGGGCTTAAAAGGTCTAGATAGGGCTTTTAAAGCTTCAGGGGTTAGATTACATTGACGTGAAATAAAAGGAGTCAGAGTGTGCCCTCTGGTGGCACCAGTCCCAATTGCATTTTTCCACATCAAAGGCATTGCAGTAAAATTTTTCACATGGACATAAATGAATCTGCATTTGGACCTGTCACAAAGCTGCCAAGAAACACACACAGAAGCCAGAAGGAGGGAGATACATTTAACTCAATTAAATTGAGTTCATCCAATGAATTCTTTTTGTGACTGTAGGAACACAGTATATGTGTGTTTGGTGGTTGAGAGGATCTGATGTGATTTTGTTTGCCCTGATTATGTAACCTATCATTTGCTTTCCCAGGTGAGCCAAATGATGTGAACACACACGCGAGCACACTTTCAAACTCTCTTTTTCACACACGCACAATAAAAACCCATGAATATGCACCCATTTTATATACTGAGCTATACGCCTAAATCACAGAAACAAAAGATGTACAAAAGGTAAAACTTAAAGGAACAGTTGATACAAAACATTTAAATTCTGTTATAATTCACCCATACATGTCGTTCCAAACCCTTATTTTCTTCTGTGAAACAAGAAGTGTTCTGCAAAAGAAAAAGTCATACAGGTTTGGAACAACGTGTAAATGATGACAGAAGTTACATTTTTTTGGGAGAACTGTCCCTTTATGAAAATAAATACTTTTTAAAAATATGTCAAATGCATTTAAAATGAGATGTAGACGCCGGTCATATCAGTAGCCTAATAAAAGCATTTTTTTAAATCACTTTATTAAAGGACAGATCACTCAAAAATGAAAACTCAGTCCTCATTTATTCACTTTCACATTATTACAAACCTGTAAGACTTTCTTTTGTGGACCACTAAAGGTGAAGTTTTGAAGAAAGCATTAGTCGCTCTTCTAGTTGAATTCAAGCTTCAGAAATTGTAAAGGTTGCTTTGTTTCTTCTCGATAGCTGAGTAACATTGGGTTTGCTTTGTTTCACAGAATTAATATATGCTGGCTTTTGCGTGAATATGCTTGTGTGTCACGTTCACTTGTTTGTTCATCTGCAATCATATTGTCATTCCCTTCAGCTATGATAAAGACACATTATTTCCACACACTCTATAAGACTGGAGCATCTAAACCTCCTCCACTGTCTGTTTCAAGCCTCAGCTCCCAAAATCTCTGCGTATGTATGTGTGGGGCGGAGCTATCAAAACAGGGGCGAGTGTGTTTGTTTTGGTGATTTGAAATATCAACATTGGCTACCAGAAATCACTTACCCCACCTTTAAGTCAGAATTGTGTGTTATAAAAGGGGTAATTCTGACTTTTTTTCACACAATTGCGTCTTTATATTTTGCAGTTCTGACTATTTTCCTCAGAATTGTAAGATATACACTTGCAATTGCGAGTTATAAAGTCCAGTTCCGAGGGGAAAAAAGACTGACATTTTCTCAGAATTCATGCAGTTCTTAGAAAGTTGCAAATGCGTGATATGAACTCACAACTGCGAGTTAAGTCAGAATTGTGAAATATAAACTTTATATCAAGTAATTCCGGATTTGTAACTTGCAACTGTGAATTTATATCTCATAATTCTGAGAAAAAAAGTCACAATTGTGAAATAAAATGTCGCAATTAACTTTTTTAATTTGTTATTCAGTGGCGGAAACAGGCTTCCATAGTCTTCCATTATTTTGGGGGGGGAATAAACAGAATTCATTTTGGAATAGCGTGAGAATGATTAAATAATAACAGAACTTTCATTTCAGCTAAACTGTCCCTTTAAGCCATATTCTTCATGGAAACTGCTGGCTGGTCCCCACAGTGTAGGTAATTTCAGGGTTTTTTATCCTTGTTAGGACATTGAGATAGCACAGGCATAGCAAAATCTTACCCACACATACACACAACACTGCTGACCTGATATGGACACAATTAAAAATAGATTTTCATAAATGCACAAGCCTGTCACAGATTCTGTTCACCCTGAAACCATGTCCTGCATAAGTCCCTCGCCCTCTCTCTCTCTCTCTCTCTCTCTCTCGCTCTCTCTTTCTGTCTCACACACTCTGTTTCTACACATAGTCATAGATACGATGTCTAATCTCTTGAAGGATGTTTCTCGGATTAAGATCTCATTAAAATCTCAAATTATACTTGTATAGCTAGAAATCTCTGCCTCAGCGCATTTTTCCAGTGCATTAGCCTTGCTAGCTGTCCGTTCTCATCCTCGTCAAGAGAAAGGCTTAGTTTAGTGATCCTGCTGGCCGGCTACACAACGTGTGTGTTGCTACGGTTGTCTGTTTCAAGAAATAGAGAAATTCAGAAGAACACCGATGACGCAGATGTCACACACACACACATACACACCTGCACACACTTCAATCTTCTCTTTCCTTCCTCTCAGTGTCCAATCTATTTTAGCCTCTCTATCTTTCTCTCTCACCCTCTCCTCCCAGAGCAATCTGGGTTTTTTTGTCTGTTCTTCTCTCCTGTACTCTAATGAAAAGTGACGTCTCATTTTATGCTTCATGACTCAACCTCACCGAACAGTGAAGAGAAACCCAAGACACAGCAGAACAGAGGATACAGTGTAAAGGTGTCAGCATCTTACACCAAGTCGTATTAAGTGACATTAATACGACATTTATCAATCTCTTTTAGTTGAGTACTTAGTATGATTATATTCACTCTCAGATGTACCATTTCAATAGTTCACAATATGCGATATAACGTTACCTGAACTCATTTGTTTGCAAACAGGATTCATTCGTGAAGCACCATAAATTGGATTCTTTGGTTTCAGTTTGCTGTGGACTCTGCCATTATTTGACTGCATTATTTAAGGTATTGCATTCTGTGCTGCTAATGGTGCAGAAATTACACACTTCAACTGGGATAAACGACAATTTATTTTCAAATAATAAAATGCTTACCTCACCTTTAAGCTGTGTTGGTCTTTATATATGTGAGGTTTCATAATTAAAACTCTATTAGCTCCAGCGTACGCTGCTGATTCTCGTACGCGGGCACAGTTAGTGTTGTGCGTGTGGAGTGTGAGTAAACAGTGAGCAATGATTTCTGATGACACGAGAGCTCCAGGTCTCAGCAGGAGAGAGATGCCAAACCTGCGGGCCAGCGCCACCAACTGGTTTGACATAATGCTTTCAGACTCTCCCGCATCCATCTCTCTCACACTCATTCTCTTCATGTCTGTTTCTCCTTGTCCTTTCTCAGTGTTGCATAAGAGATGCTCAAAGTGTCCGAATAAAGAGCGTGCTGTACAGACTGATATAGTGTGTGTGTGTGTGTGTGTGTGTGTGTGTGTGTGTGTGTGTGTGTGTGTGTGTTTTATTAAATATGTATCTGTCTGTGCGGACACAGGTGATATCTTCTGTACAGCGAAGAGATTTTCTCACACCTGTCATGCTCCAGAGAGTGGCTTACACAACCTGGCATCTGTGTGTGTGTTTGGGGAGGAAGTGGAAATAGATGACTGTTAGAAAAGAGGGGAAAGAGAAAGATAGGAAGAAAGCAAAAGGGGAACTGAGAAATGCACTTAGGAAACCCGATGTATGTAGCCAAAGTTAAGACCAAGTTACATAAAAGTCCCATTAAAGAGCACTCCACCTTTACGAACGCACTCCTCTTTCATAAGCACATCTCTGTCCTACACCTCCTTTTATCCTTTCACCCATGATCCCTACTAAAAGGGATTATGTTCATATTTCATATTGGGCACAACTGCAGTGGACTTACAATGCAGATGCATCATTAACAATACGATAGCGTTATTAACACTCTATTGCATTCATTATGAAAGAAAGTAAAACAAAAACATAAAATGGCACTAAAATTCCTGTTTAAAATTTTGGGTGTCCTTTTTAGTTATGTTGCCTGGAGGCAAAACTGTTACACAATAAAAAAAACATCAAAACATACCAAATGTTTCTTAGTTATTATATAAAATGTATAAATATTAAATATTGGTGATTATATATATATATATATATATATATATATATATATATATATATATATATATATATATATATATATATATAAAATATAATATTATCAATGTTGAAAACAGTTTTCCTGCTTTTTTTTTTTTTAAAGTTCAAAAGAACTGCATTTATTTGAAATATAAATCTTTTGCAACATTATAAATGTCTTTACTTTTTTCTCCTTGTCTAATAAAAGTAATAATTTATTTGCAAAAAATTTAATCCAAAAATTCCAGACTTCTGATTTAGATTGTGCACTACACAATCTATTTAATATGTAATTTATAATTTATATTTACGAAATTATAGTACAAAAAGATCCAATTGAAATAAAGCATAATATGATATGATCTAGATATGATCAAGTCATAAAAGTTAATTCATAAAAATGTAATGGGAAATTGCATTTATGTCAATTATCATATGCTTATGCAATGTGAAGAGAACAGGTTTGTTACCTAGAGGGAATGTTGTGCAACAGAGGGTTAATCTTTAGTTATGTGCAGGGACATCACCCCCCGGGTGGCTAGCGGCAAATCTGCATGTATATGCAAATTATCAAGCCTGATTGTGCTTGCACACGATTAATATTTCAGTTTTACTGTGCAACTTGATCATATCGCCTCCTTTAGTTTTATTCACAACATTTCAACACACTTTACTCATGATATTAGATCCAGGTTTTAAATTTATATATATATATGCGTGTGTGTGTGTGTGTGTGTGTGTCTGTGTGTGTGTGTGTGTGTATATATATAAATGTGATTAAAAATAGATCTTTAGCAGTCGGAGAGGCTCAAATTAAGACCAACATCTGCTCAAGTCCCAATAAAAAAGAAAAAGACAAGATACTGTCAGAAAAGAGGGAAATATTGATAGTAATCATCGTTAAATGTCACAACTGAGTCAGCATAACATTAACAAAATCTTTTTCCCATTTCAGTGTTTTCTGCCAGACCCGGGCATGAAGACAAGTTGCCATGGAAGCGAAGCGCGGCGACTGTGGCGGAAACGAAACGTTGGAACACAGCGACAACATGTGAGCAGTAAGCAATGGGATGCATTCAACGGTCAAACGGTAAGCAGTGGTTTTGAAAAAAACGCACCTTAGCCGTGGCGTTTGTGAGGCGTGATGCAGCGACAGGGTTGATATAAAAAAGCTGTTTGGTTTGAGGGGGGTGGGACTCCACCTTAGAGAAACAACAACAGCAACACAAACAAGAGTTTGGGTTCAAGATGGAGGTTAAAGGGAAGAATGTGACCTCTTCTGACTGGGCTGTGACTCACTGTATGTCTTTAATATTGAATCATTTACCTGAAAATCTGTTATACTGTTCATTTCTCGACAGGCGTGCATGTTGCATCTCTTTAAAACAGCTCTATCTGACTTCTATTGAGTTAGAAAGGGTATTGGGTATGAAAACAGCTGTGTTAAACAGATGTGGTGTCTTAGACAGGTGGCCATCAGACAGGTATATGTCAGAGATTGGCTCACCCTGACGAAGCTGGCAGGAAACCAGCCCTCCTCCTCGTCGATTTGACCCCACCACCAGTCCTTATTCGAGGCGTCCAACACCTTGATGACATCGCCGGCCTTGAAGGCCAGCTCCCGGTCAGCCATGGTCACATGGTCCCATACTGCCTCGGCATTCACTACAGAGCCCCCGCTGACCAACTGCAGAAAGAGAGATGGAGGAGATGCAGGATGAGCTACAGGAGGACAACAGTTACATAACATCCGAAGCATTCTGGATTAACATCAAACAGTCACATGCTGGCTTCCATTCCACAGTCAGCTCTGTGGAAACAAAACTGACAGGGGTGTCGAGAAATAGCGTTGCATCTCATTTGGGTTTGCCCTGTTTTTCTGACTGCTTCATCTCAGGTGGAAACAAAAGGTGCAGATTAAGTTTCTGGGATAGACACAATAGCCCTAATTTTAGAGAGAAGTTGATAGGCCTAATTAGGGTAGCATTTTATTCCTCATGTACATACTATGTAGTAATTACAGTAAATAGTTAATACCTAGGTACTAACCATGAACCTAACGCTACCTGAATACATGAACTGTAAAATAATGTGCAACCCTTATTAGTATTAACAGCAAATACAATTAATAGAGGTTTCTTAATGTTTTTGAAAGATGTCTCACCAAAGCTACATTTATTTAATCAGAAATACAGTAAAACTTAAATTTTATCATATATGAGGGCAGTTCACAAGTTAAATACACATACGCACACACACACACAAAGAATTTATGTTATTTATATAATAATGACAAACAACTAGATATTGACTTCCATGCCATACAAACAGAATACCTCATCCAAACTACCTCCACACCTGTTCATCCAAACCTCATCCATACCTGCTCTAAACATTCAGTTGTGAGTGTTAATTTAATGAAATATACAGAATTTAAAACAGAATGTCTTTTTAAAACCAGCTCCAAATCAGATCTGAAATGAACTGGATCCCACGGTTCAGTTGTGCTCATATAGGAAGGAAGTGGCAATGTACAAGGTCACAGAGCTATAGAGAAGCTGTGCTTGAGTAACCATGGCTTCCATGCTCGAGTACGAGATGCGTTATAGTACTGCTTCCAGCTGACTTTCATATATACAAGCCCATGACAACAACTTGAGATGATGGCTTGGTAATTCTCTACACAGAAACACTCATACATAATCAGCTCCAGGATTTCACCCCCACAACTCCAGGCACTTTTCCTCTCTCTCTGTCTCAGAGGCAGCCAGGCTGTAAAAAATTCTCTTTTGCGCACTTAAAGAGAAAAAAAATGTTATGTTGTCAGCAGAAAGAGTAAAATCTGTTTGATTTGTATAAAGCAACTGCATTTGATACACATCATGGCAGTTGTTATCTCAGTGTCACAACACACTGTGGGTAAATGCGAGAGTTCTCCGCTGCTCTGATATCTAAACTCCATTACTGTTGTTCAAGTGTACAGGGCACTGAATTACCCAACATAAATGCATGTGTACTTGTTTATGCTACATTGTGAGAACCAAAATCTGTTTATCTGAAAGTGAAACAATGCAAAAAAGGTAAGGGGTAGGTTTAGGGTTAGGGTTGGGGATTGAAAATATTGTTAAATCAGTATAAAAGAAATAGAAGTCTATGGAAAGTCCTCAAAATTCTTAGAAACAAATTAAAATGTTGTGGAAAAGGTCATTTATTTCAGTAATTCAACTCAAATTGTGAAACTTGCGTATTAAATAAATTCAATGCACACATACTGAAGTAGTTTACATCTTTTGTTCTTTTAATTGTGATGATTTTGGCACACATTTAACAAAAACCCACTCACTATCTCAACAAATTAGAATATGGTGACATGCCAATCAAACACCTGCAAAGGTTTCCTGAGCCTTCAAAATGGTCTCTCAGTTTGGTTTACTAGGCCACACAATCATGGGGAAGACTGCTGATCTCACAGTTGTCCAGAAGACAATCATTGACACCCTTTACAAGGAGGGTTAGCCACAAACATTCATTGCCAATGAAGCTGGCTGTTCACAGAGTGCTGTATCCAAGCATGTTAACAGAAAGTTGAGTGAAAGAAAACTGTGGAAGAAAAACATGTACAACCAACCAAGAGAACCACAGCCTTATGAGGATTGTCAAAAAAATCGATTCAAGAATTTGAGTGAACTTCACAAGAAATGGACTGAAGCTGAAGTCAAGGCATAGAGAGCCAAGACACACAGACCTGTCAAGGAATTTGCTGAACCACAGACAACGACAGAGACGTCTTACCTGGGCTAAGGAGAATAAGAACTGGACTGTTTAACTGGTCCTAGAGTCTGGAGGAAGGGTGGAGAAGCTCATAGCCCAAGTTGCTTGAAGTCCAGTGTTAAGTTTCTACAGTCTGTGATGATTTAGGGTGCAATGTCATCTGTTGGTGTTGGTCTATTGTGTTTTTTGAAACACAAAGTCACTGCACCCATTTACCAAAAAGTTTTGGAGGACATTTTGTAGATGCTGATTTCATTTTTCAGCAGGATTTGGCACCTGCCCACACTGCCAAAAGCACCAAAAGTTGGTTAAATGACCACGGTGTTGGTGTGCTTGACTGGCCAGCAAACTCACCAGACCTGAAGCCCATAGAGAATCTATGAGGTATTGTCAGGAAGAAAATGAGAAACAAGAGACCCAAAAATGCAGATGAGCTGAAGGCCACTGTCAAAGAATTCTGGGCTTCCATACTACCTCAGCAGTGCCAACAAACTGATCACCTCCATCCCACGCTGAATTGAGCCAGCAATTGTTGGGAAGTTGTGGCCTAATGGTTAGAGAGTTTGACTCCTAACCATAAGGTTGTGGGTTCAAGTCTTGGGCTAGCAATACCACGACTGAGGTGCCCTTGAGCAAGGCACTAAATCCCCAACTGCTCCCTGGGTGCTGCAGCATAAATGGCTGCCCACTGCTCTGGTTGTGTGTTCATGGTTTGTGTTTGCACTATGGATGGGTTAAATGCAGAGCATGAATTCTAAGTATGGGTCACCATACTTGGCTGTATGTCAATTCACTTTATTGAATATTTAATGAATATTCTGCCGAAGCTATATGTATCGGTATGTGTGTAAATGCATTACTTGTGTCTTGTTCATGTTTGTAATCTGATATGATGACTGTTTCTGTATTACATGCTCGACAGCTGTGTGTACAGATCTGAAATTTCAACCATTACTGGGTGAAAATCTTGCATTAGTGATGGGGATCTTTCAAAGACGATTTCATGTGTATCACATTGTTTTACCTGTAGGTGGCAACAAATGACTGCCTTCATATATGAATCACTAAATTATTAATTTAACCCTTTAGTATTAGTAGTAACACTCTGTTTCTTGCAGGATAAAAGTGTTTGTTTATGTAAGTGAATCATTGTATGATTCACTCAATTCATTCAAGCAACAAAATGGAAATTGTAGAAATAAAAGTGACGTTTTGCTGTCATTAATTCTGCTATTGTCTGCTTGGAACTGTTTTAATTAGCAATGCAAAAAAATTATAAAATTACTGGCAATAATGTCTAGAATGTATGTTATTCAAAACAATCTCTTGCTCACTGAATTGTTTTATAAAAGCAATATCTGTCGGAATTATGCCGTTGTAAATATTAAGATAGCTGTGATTGCCTGAGATGTTCTTGCTTGTGTGATACTGCTTCATTAATTTATAAGTTTCATGAATAAATATACAAATTATAATTTCCTACAAGACCGTTGTATTCGACACAATCGAAAGGTGAGAACATATCAACTTAAAAACATGGCAAATGAGGATAATATTGGGGGAAAAAAGACCTATGTTGTGCTGCATATCCATGACAACTAAAGATTGGCGGGAAAACTGAACAAAGAAAGACAGGAAACTAGTGAAAACAAACTAAAAGTCCATGATAATGAAATGATAATGAAACACTAAGTCACAGTAGGCTACTGTTGGTTGTTTGTACCGTGATTCAACTCTTAAAAAAATAAAGGAATTATAACATTTGTTTATGTAATACATAATAAAAGTTCATTTAAAACTGGATTTTAATGTTTTCATAAAATACTATTTACTAAACCAACTGTCATAGCGTAAAGTCATACCATATTCCCTTAATTCACTGTAAATGTTTTTACTAACATCTCACTAATCAGTTCCTGGCTCATTAGGCAAAAAGACAGTTAAACGAGTCAGTGAATCATTCATACTTCAGTTCAACCAATTCATCACTAGTAACAGAATACAAATGAGTTTGATTTATTAAGTTAAAAGTTAAGAAGAATTGTCTCTGTGTCATCTCAATAATGTTGCAACGTGCTTTTTCCTCTCTCTCTCTCTCTGAAGGGAACAGTAGGCAGTAGGATTATGCAAATCAGTCAGAAAAACTGCAGTGGAAAAGCAGTGTTCCTGTCCAAGCTAGCATCAGATCACACTAAAACACGAAAAGAGAACAGCTGATGAGGATCATGTACAACCCTTAAACATCTCATTTCATCTGCAGCTTACTCTCATGTGAGATATTATTATGTGGCACCGCGTGTATCAGAGCTGTAGGCTATCAACCACACAGTGAAATATTACACGATAAAATGATGTAACAGCCCTGGAGATTATCAGATTGGATGGTGATGAATTTAGCGGGATGAAATCCTGTCTATAAGAGCCAAACCGAGGCAATCTGTTCATAAACAGTGAGAATAGAGCAGTAGAGTAACACTAGCATTAGAGGGCCATGACTTTGTGTGTGTGTGTTATCTGTCGTCACTTCATTCCTCCTGCCTTTATTCCTGCATGAATGAACTGTACTCAGGAACATTCTTCCTCTTTCTCTCTCTTTCTTGCTCAGTCTCTCATTCTCTGTGTGAATGCCTTGGTGCACATATCAACAAAACTGATGTCCTTCTGTCAACACCCTTACACACTATCATTAAATTGATTATGGACTGATTATTGATTATGGATCACAGGTTAATTGAATGGGCATTTGTTAAACATTTGAGCCAAATCACTGAGCTTTCTCAAGAGGAAGCGTTGACAAGAGATGATCTTTACTTGCTGTTTAGACCATTCTGGCTTCTGTCTTTAGATAAACATAATGTGGATCCTATCCAGGGCTCAAAAGTGAAGTGAAAATCACTTTGTTAAATGTTTAAATGTCTGAATAAATCTGAATCTGAGATCTGAGAATATAAGGTAAAATAAAATAAATATGGTAATAAGGTAAAGTAAAATCAAAAATGAATTTAAATGTACACTGTGCTACTTTTGGCGCTCTTGAGGTTAATAAACTAAACCGTATGCATATGGTTGTTGTCAAGACAGATCTAAAATAATCTGAATATAAACACTTAATACAGACATATCTAAATGTTCAAGATAACATAAAAACATAGTTTGAAAAATGGATTTATGTACTTGCTCATTAAATAAAGCTTGAACATTTGGAAATAAAGAAGGTTACATATTGTAGCTTTAAATTCATTATAATTTTTTACTTGTCCAGACTAGCTTTGAATGTAGCCTTTTATCAAATTTGGGAAAGAGTTTTAAACTTTGAAGGTTTAGGCCATATGGACAACATTTCTATCTTATAACATTATTGCATTGAGAAATACTTAATTTTTAGCTACTTACATCTTACCTCACAATCTTTCACCATTACAAACTGAAGCATCACACCTGAATTCACGTTCGATATCTACAGTAGCGTCAGCCTTTTCTTTAATTTGATTGCCTATCTCAATTTCTTTTGCCACTAACAAGTGGTCTTATTTCTGAGGTTGGCCAGCATAAAAATATACATTTAAAAACTATCTGTCATCTTGACAATAAAAAAAACTGAGTTTCATCAAGAATATCAAATAGTGAGGGGATGATACATGTGTAACAGCTAGTAAAAGCGATGTGGGTAAACCTCAAGGTGCTGCCATCTCTACAATTCTAGCCAATCATCACATTATTTGAATCTAGATATAAGTTTTGTTACAGCTTTTGTTTTTAGGAAGGAAATGACCCCTCACTAGCTCACTAGCACAGATGTCAGCTCCCTCTGCTCTAAGAAAGCTGCGGTTCTTTGGACAAATGGCACAGCAGAGGCTAAAAACACTCACCAGGGTGTCTACCTCAACATCTGGTCCAAATGACCCATTAGGCCCTCTAACAACATTCCATGTCCAATAATCGAATATCTCCACCCCTCCAGCAGAACAGCTGCTGTAGGTCAGCACTTCAGCTCTCAGGGACTGCCATCACTCTTTCATTCACTATCATTATTACTGCACTACAGAAAGAACAGCCCTATAAGGGCTATAGCTTGGCAAAAAAGGGGGAAAAGGAAACCAGAACATCTAAGAGACCAGAGGATGCTGCCTCACCATAGACACACACGCACACACACCTGACTGGGGAGGACGATTATGTAATCTGAGTACAGTGGGCTAGGAGTCTAAGAGCGAGAACTGGAGAAAGCACGTGGAGAGAGAAGATTGCATTAAAATAGACTGCTATGCTATGGATTAAGCTCTCATAACTGCATAAACACACCAACAAACTCATATAGTCATTAATTCTCATCATATCTTGCAGGGAGAGATAATAAAAGAAATGAAATGTGCAGACAGCGAAGTAACATTATGAACCCATTTTTTTAAGCAACTACTTGAATCTGAGCTGCTTAGCCGTATGATGCCGCTTGAGCCTGTTATTCCCTCCACGTTGATATGAATCATCCTGATAAAACATTTTGCACTTTTTTCTTGAGGTCTAAATTTAGAATATAAATGCTTTAAACTCATGCAGCATTGCCTGCCCACACGGTTCCTAAAACAAACACGAGCGGAGAAAATGCACAAAAGCCTTTCAGCCATGAAAGATGCAAAAGATACATGTGTGTACGTGTGTGTGTGTGTGTGTGTGTGTGTGTGTGTGTGCATGTGCATGTGCATGTGTGTGTTTGTGTGTGTGGGTGGGTGGATTCCCTGCCTACGCTCCCAGTGCAGATGTTTCTAAATCTGGCCATTCTCTTGGTTTTCCCGCTCTTTCCCACACTTACGGCGTCATATTTTTGGATGCACATGCCTCTCCATGTGAATGTCGTACAGCAGCTCGGTGGAACGGTCCTGAAACCTCAAGCCGCTAAATTGAAAGGCCAGAACGCACCCCTAAAATGTTCACCATGAGGTCAGAAGCACCATACTATCTAGAAAACCTCCATACCTCAGTTGTTCTGCAATCACCTTTTATGTAACATTTTCCGAGCTGAATCTAGTGCATTTTAAGATGGCTACAGAGGACAGGATTAAAGGCTGCTGGCGTCACGAGAGTAGGATGTAAAGTGAATCCGTAAGCTTCTGTTTTAACGAATACGCCAACATGCGCATATACACTTGTGCGAGATTGCGCACTTAAAGAAGGCAGAGAATCTGTCTCCAGGGCATATAATGCAAACTACATGATGTCATTTGTGACATTAAGTCCGAGTCACTCTCTTGCACTGGCAGTACATTTCCCAGACTTCCCTTCATTGTTAACAGGTGCATCAGATCTGTTAGAAGAGAAGGACTGCATGCTGATGCAAAAGGGAAATATCCCACCATAGCTTGGCAGTACAGAATGAGTCTGTGTTCAACATCCCACACCGGTGCTAACTGATGTCTCAATGCATAATTGCAGTGTGTGCGTACAACCGCTTTACATGTGACAATATGTGAACATTTCCCGTCTGGTATTTCTAATATTATATGACAGAACATAAACACAGTGCCTAATATGTGTCAGTGGCTTCTTATGACAAGCCAGTTACAGCAATTAATGTTTACTTTGCTTTAAAGAAGAAAAAACACAGCTAATAAAGCAGTCACAGGGTTCAAACCCTTGTGTTTTAAAATGAAAACGGTCATTAAAGATACAAAGCTGTCAAAAGGTACACCTATTGACAGTATTTTAAAACCTTTGTACCTTATTTACCCATAAGAGACGCTTATTTGTATCATGAAGGTACACATTAGTACCTAAAGTGTTTATTAGTATCTAAATAGTACATTTTCTTTTGAAAAGGTACCCCTCGAGTCACAGCTTTTTGAGTGTGTGTGTGTGTGTGTGTGTTGAGATGATGCACTGTGGCTTTGAGTGTCCAGCAGAAGTATTACAGAGTTTGATGCAGCACGCCATCAGTGAAGTTTTTGGGAGCAATATTGTTTCTCCTTAGAGAGAGTGAGTCAACGGTTTCAGCACTTCAGTGGGATGCATCCGAACCATTATGCTCCAACGCACAACATAACCCCAGTCTGCAAATATGCGCTTGCAGCGCGAACACACGAAACGCTAAGGCTGATGGTTTGAACAACATGAGTTCTCGGGAATGATTCAGCTGATTCATGTTTTAGCTGACGGCAGTGATTCCGTAATCATCTTTAATGAGAATAGCCAAACGCATGTCTGTCCTCTAGAAGGGGTCAGGTTAGGGATAAGAATGTTGGAACACCATCAGTTTAGCCAATAAGAAATGATGAAATCCTTGTCATGCATGAGCAACACTGCTCTGAGGCGGAAGTAGAGTCCGTAAGTCTCTGTATAAAAATATCTCAAATTCACAGGAAATTTAAAAAACCTATTGTGAGGTATGAATATTTTGCACCTATGATTTATAATTTGTGACCCTGGACCCCAAAATCAGTCATAAGTCGCTGGGGTATATTAATAGCAATAGTCAACAATACATTGTATGGGTCAAAATTATAGATTTTTCTTTTATGCCAAAAATCACTAGAATATTAAGTAAAGATCATGTTCCATGAAGATATATTGTACATTTCCTACTGTGAATATATTCAAACTTAATTTGTGATTAGTAATATCCATTGCTAAGAACTTTCTTCGCACAAGTTTAAAGGCAATTTTCCAGATTTTCAAATAGTTTTATCTCCGCCAAATGTTGTCCTATCCTAATAAACCATACATCAATGGAAAGCTAATTTATTCATCCTGCAGATGATGTATAAATCTCAATTTCAGAAATTTGACTCTTACGACCGGTTCTGTGGTCCAGGGTCACATTTCAGCTGGCGTAATATCCCCGAAGCTGGGACTTGTTTCATTTTAAATATAACGTCCACACAAAAGTTTCATCTTCATTTAGAAACAAAGAAGAATAATGTCTGACCAACTTCTACTGATGTTAAAGTCACGTCTGTGACGATTACATGTGAACACAAATAAACAATGTCAGTAGACAAACAGTTTCATTTATTTCTATATTTGATGATATTTTGGTTTAAAGTTCAGATCTGATTTTCTTTTCTTTTTTTACCATTTGGAAATAAAGTGCAAGACATAATCATTTTTAAAAAGTATATATTTGATATATGTAAAAAAAAAATTAAATGTCCACTGTGTTTTACACAGTTTAGGGACAAACTGTTCTGCAAAAACACTGAGTTGCAGGCTTTAAAACTAAATTCATTACAAATTACAACACTCCCCTACTACAGTCCAGCATCTACCTGCACAAGAAGCATGTGAAATCTAATTAAAACAAACCATGCAAAGGAATGTCACTGGTTTAACACCAACTTCTCTCATGTTTGTAGCCTAAACCTTGGATGAATGGGGTGTGCAATAAGCCTTGGCCTCAGTGTATGATCATTCAGATGCAACTGCCTGGATACATTGTTTGATAGCACAATACATCCATGCTTGTTCAAATGTCCCTCAATAGCAAAAAAAAAAAAAAAGTGTAGTTTGCTCAAATGTCAACAGATGATAAGTGGCTTCTCTATAATAGACCAGAACTGTTTAACATCAGAGAAACCAGAGATGGTGTAGGATGGTGCATTAGAAATGAAAGATGTGAGAGGCACAGGACACGGTTGCCAGGCACCTGTGATCATCGGAGCGTCTCATTGCGATCAGCTCGAGGACACACCTCAAGGAAACAAAATACGCGAGCATTCTTTCAATTCTTTCATTTTGTCCGGGTTTTATCCTCTCAACGGAGGCCAAAGCCGCGTCATCGCAGGCCTAGCTTGCAAGTCTCGTCCTCGACCGCGAAATCCGCGTGTGCGCGTTTGACACCGATAAACTGCGCACAAACGATCATGTCTGTAAAAATAAACGAAGCGGACGCACGCGTGCTCGCGCGCGCGCATCCCGGCGCTTGACTACACAAGGCCGGTCGCTCATGATCAATAAACGAGAAAACGCGGACTCGCGTCAGAATCAGCCACGACGAAGCAACGGAGGCAGAAAACCGAACAGCTTTTGCGCACGCACATGCATCGCGATTAAATCAAAGTTGAACAGTTTCTAACGGACACCGTGACACATTTAGGAGAGCGCAAAATGTACCAACGTCATTGACATGCCCGAGGCGGCGCTGAGGTGCTGGGTATCCCCCTCTGTCGTGCGCTTGCTCCATCTCTCCCGTTTCCATAGCACTGGAACGGTGCGAGTCTCTCCGCGCAGGCGGATGGAGAGCGGCGCGAGGGGGAGCGTCCATTAACTCGCTGCCTCCCAGGTGAATAAAACGAAGAATGCTTCACGATGCCGAGATGTCATTTCACGCTTCCGCGACCTTTGTATCCACCATAGCCAAAAAATAACCACCCCCGTCATTTTCGTATCCGTTAACAGAGATCGTCGGTAAACCAGAAGAATGACGCTCACGGGAGCATCACAGTCAGCCTCACCTTCATCATCCTCAGGATCAGTCCCGGTCCTGGATCCGTGTCCTTTCCGCAGGTTCGAGCCCCCGACGCCAGCTGCAACCCTGTATTCGCGCCCCGTGAGCAACGCGCGGCGTGTGGAAGAGAAACGTAAGTCCGGTTAGACGCTGTTCTGTTCTCACGGCGAGGTGGGAGTCTGCGTCTCTCTCTCTCTCTCTCTCTCTCTCTCTCTCTTTCTCTCTCTCTCTCTCTCTCCCTCTCTCTCTCTCTATGAATAGAGCTGAAGTATGGGCGGTGCACACACACACACACACACACACACTGAGGAGCCAACCATCAGTCAAAAGAAGGGGTGCTTCACTTTGCTATTGAGGAGGCTACAAACATTACATAATCCAACAAAAAAAAAAGACACAAAATAATGCTGAACTATTGGCTTAGGGAACTCGCACCTTCGTCGTCCCAGTACAGAAAGGAACATGTCCAATAAGCAAAAACAAAGGAAAGAAATAGACAAAATTGCACTCTGTTTTACATCGTTCAGACTGAGGCAAACAGGCAGTATCTATCTAACACTGCCTGGAAAAAATATACAACCCCTGCAATGTGTCCCATCTTAAAACATCAAATGCAAAAGAATCCTAATTATTGTAAACAAAAAAAAAAAATCACAACTCTTTCAAATTAAATTTTTGCTATTCTAAGCACTTTTAACAAAGCTGTCAGATTTAACCCTATAGTTTTTCCTTTTTAATATATCTGTTGCCATGCTTTTTTAAGTGAACTAATTAGTTTTTTTAACAAACACTTCAATGGAATATGACAGAATTGAGCTATGTTTATTTTTAGCAAAATCAGAATACATTCAACGTGCAGGTGTTGTTTTCGAATATGAATCTCAGTACTTCAGATGTGTTTAATTATGTATGCATCATGCAGACAATACAGTCCTGTACACCATTCATTTTTAAATAGTTTATTATTATTTAACCATCATAGGCAGGCTTAATGTAATATGATACTGAAAACATTGATATCATGGGTGAGAGGAGATTATTCTCTGCCATCAGGCATAATTATATACAGTGTGTGTTTGAAATCACACAGACAACAGACACATACACATCCACACAAGAGACGAGGAGCTAATGTGATGTTTGAATCACTGCTTCATTTCTGTAGTGAGATCAAGTGCCTGAATAAACACTTCTGTTAAAAACTTTGGGGTCAGTGACACTTTTTTTTTTTTTTAATGTTTTGAATGTCTCTTATGCCCACCAAGCTTAATTTTATTTGATCAAAAATACAGTAAAACATAAATATTGTGAAATATTATTACAGTTAAAAAATATATACAGTATATTCATATATATTTTCAAATGGAATTTATTCCTGTGATGGCAAAGCTGAATTTTCAGTCTTCAGTGTCACGTGATCCTTCAGAAATCATTCTTAAATGCTGATTTGCTCCTAAAAAATAATAATAATAATAATAAAAAAAAAAAAAATATATATATATATATATATATATATATATATATATATATATATATATACATATTCATGTAGCTTACTAAAATGCATTTTCTTAATTAAATATTCCATGTACTCTCTCAATATGAGGTGCAAAAATAATTATGTATGCATTAATAAACTAACGTTCATATATGGATGTGATTCCCATAGAAATTCACACCTTAAATACAGTGCAAGTCATTATGAAAAAAGTACAGGCTTATTCTATCCCACTGCAGGAGCACTGTGTCAACTTTCCATGTACATTCTTGTTGTAATACTTAAAAGCGAAGCCAAAACATCTATCCAATCACCGTCTCCATCACCCTTTCTTAAAATGATTAGGGGACAAATGAACCCTGCAACAAAGCACTAATCTGAAATTCCTGTACTAAAACAGAAAGACACACAGAACACCAATCCTGCGGTACTGTCCTGTTGTCAGAGTCTTTCTAGCTGACCTTCACATATATATTTTTGCTTCATTATGCAATGAAGCAGGAGAGATGATGTAACAAGCATTCTGGGGATCACAAGACCCCCTCCCCCTGACTCTCCTCTGTGTGTCCCGAGGTTTACTGTGATGTAGCTCTTGCATACGTAACAGTGTATTCATAGTTTAAAACCAAGGCAGGACAGTGTGCGAGTTGGGATGTCACTAATGGACTCAATGTTTGGGGGCATATGTGTGTGCATAACAGAGTGGGTGTGTATGTGTATAAAAGCTTTTGGAGACAATATGTCCTGTCCAGCTCATGCAATTTTAAACTTAAGGCATCTTATGTATATATACACACATATACACAGTCCTCATAAGCTTTACCTCATTCCCAAGGCACTATTTAGAATAGTGTATTTTGTGGCATATGTGTGTGAGTCATGAATAAATCAGATGAGAAGAGAGCTCAAAGTTTCATAAATAAAACATGGTGCTATACTGCTATTATTATGTGGAATACATAAGTGAAGTGCTGCTCTATATCTGTAGATAAAAGGAGGTTTTGAAGTCTTGAGCTCCAGGCTAATGACACATACACAGGTATGAATAATTAGTGATTGTGACTTCTTTTATATCTCTAAAAATACTAAAACATATGTACAGTCTAAAATATTCTATTAGATTGCTTTTAAGAATCTAAAATTTAATTTTTAAATATTGCGCAAAGCAGTACACAAAAGTACAAAGGTACTTTGATGTAAAGCATAATGATACTAAATGCTCTCCATATGCACTGCTTATTTACAGGGTTCTCCATGTTTTCTAAAAGCATTATTCAAATTATAGCTTTAACCTAAAATCTAAAAAATACTATTAAACATATTATTTCTGAAATAAAAAAAATGCTGCTGTACAAATGCACTCAATATAATCATACTAAATTCCCTCCATATTCATACACCGTCTACCTGCATGGTTCTCCATGTTTTCTAAAAATATTTATATGAATATATCTAAAAATTGTATTTATGGTTTAAATTTATTAACTTCTAAAATACAGTGCAAAGTGGTACATAACAGTTCGGTTGCACTTTGATGTATATATGATCTCCATATTCATACACTGCTTGTTTACTTGGTTCTCCAAGTTGTCTAAAAATACTTTAGCTTCAATCTAAAAATCACTGTTAAATTATGATTCAAATTAAATATTAAAGATTGCTTCAAAAATACAGTGCAGAGCAGTACACAAATGGATCTTTGATGTATATAATAGTACTAGATTATCTCCATATTCATACACCGTTTATTGACATGGCTTCAAAGTACTTCACAGAATACCATGGTATTTCCATAATAGTACTGTTGTCCAAAAGCAGGATACTGGCTCCAAGTTCAAAGGACTTGTTTCTTTTTAATAGGTTTTCCCTCTCTTTCAAGATGAAGAAGAAGAGACAATCGCAAAAATGACAACAGTACAAGCTTGTCTATACAAACTCTCTAATATCCATTTCGGATGAATGCCAAGGTTGTTAAGGCATCGAGAGATAGAGACTGAAGGCTTATGTAATATACTCTCTCCTGAGAAAAAGACTCACCACACAGCTCAGTGCCAGTGGAGGAATCATCAACATGCTCACACAAACCACGTAGAAATGGGTCATTTTGAAATCTGGCCACTGTATGGTTCTGGTTGTTGGCCAAAACTAGTGTGGGTCTTGTGGAATACACCTTTCTCCAAATGACCTTACACTGTGTGCACTTGTAACAGAGTTCAGTAAACCAGCCATCTGTTTCGATTCAGATAAACAGATGATAATGACAGTCATTCCCAGTCAAGAAAAACATTTCAATGCGCAGAGAGGGTAATAAACAAACTCTGGATCACATGGTCTTATTCTACGTAATACAAGATTGCCATTGCATAGCAACCCTGGGAGTGCATCCTGCAGGGATGTGATGGAATGCTGCGTGCTGATTGGTTGAGGTCAGGACAGAAGTAAACAGACAATCAGTGTGCTGCAAATGCTGTTAAAAGTTCACTTTGTAACTATGCATCCATAAATCTATATCAGCAAGTTGTGCTGTGTGACTCACCTGCATGATTAAGCTTCTAAGTTGTTTTATCACCAAAATTATAACAACAACATAAATGCAGTCCTGTTGTTTTAGTTGTGTTTTATGCTGAGAGTGCCCCCTAATGCAGTGGTGGACTAGCACACAAAAAAAAAATCAGAGCAGAGATGGAAGTTTTTTAACATGAAGATATTAAGAATGATTTCATGTGTTCCTCGTTTGTGAGCCGCTTTGTGTAACAGCAAATGCTAAATAAATATAAATGCATAAACCTGTGCAATTTTATACTAAATGAATTGAGCGACAGGGTGAAATGCAAGATATTAACAAACTTGTCTGAGAGGTTTTGCACACAGTGTGTTAATTACACTAAATTTAGACTAAATTGTCATCACGTGTAATCATAGTAAGGCCCACAGATGGATACAATTAGAATAAAATCAACAACAAGATGGTTTAGAATGATTAATAACTTTTTATGTTTGATAGTTTAAAACAATATTAAAACTATTTATGACACGAGGAATCAAAACATAGTGGTTGGACACAATCTACCCAGAAGAGGGAGCCAACACCGCTCAAGTGATCGCTGATCCGTTTTCTTATACGTTTACTGATGTATATCATTTACATACTGACAAAAAAGAAAAGCGAGAGGGGAGGTTGGAAAACACAATATGACACATCAATTGCTGTCAGTCCCGAATTGCCTACATTTATTTTGCTCTTCCCAGCTCATAACAGTAAGACGTGCATGACAGCTTCAACCAGTTTCCATGACAACTGCAGCCTCCTTGACTTAAGAACGGAGACCACCTGTCAATCAAATACAGCATCAGCTCTACTAACAAGGCAATGCCTAATAGCTCAAAATAATAATAATAAGGCCCTAATGCTATTTCACCTATAAGTGCCACATCTAAAATCCATTTGTCCATTTAGGTTTTCACTAAATAATAAAAAACAGAATTACAGTGCACATGTCGGGGCATGATAAGCTTACACACAGTTTGCTTTAAGTCAAAATATTCCATTTCTCTTTTGTCAAAATAGATAGTACAGTCTTAATATGTCCAAAAGAGTTCCATTTTCTCGCTAACATATTAAGATCATTTCTGTTTTCTGCTAATCCTAAGAATACTCACAGTACAAGAGCACAAGAAAATAATAATAACATCCAAAGTCATGGTGGTCCCAAATACCAGAAGCTCTTCAAGTTTTTTAAGCACACTCCAAAAAAATATATATATATATTTTAGGGTTTACTGAGTGTCAGTAAACCCTAAAATATATATATATATATATATATTATTAGTATTCATATACTAATAATGACCTAAAGCTGCACTATTAACAAATCATCTAACATTGGAAACGACAGCACTTTAGATGTTACTAAAAAAAACACTCACAAACGTGCAGTAGTGATGCCTATTAAGGGTTTATTTCCAATCAGTGTTGATTTATGTGTGGAAAGAGATTGTTTTGAGTGTGTTGTGATTGACACGTTTAAACCTTTTGAAAATGACAACTTTGAGGCTATGAAGGTCAAGTGTTTCTGAGATGTTCTAACATTCTTTGTCTTTGTATGTACATGCTTGTGTATTAAAACACAAAAATATGGGAAAAAAATGCTTTTGGTTTTCTGATACCACAAAAAAATGGGGTATGGACCATTAATCACACAAATGTCCCAAATAGAACACAACATTAATTATAGAACAGCACTGGATTTATCTGCAAGGAAACACAAAGGTTTGAATCATTCTTAAGAGCTGAATATACGCACCGGTAAAAATGGTAAGTGCATTAATCTGACTTTGGCATTCTGATAAGGATAGATGACCGTGACTGTGGAATAACAGCACAGAACAATCAGATAACATCGTTAAAGGCTTTACTGACATTCTGTCTCAAATGACTCAAGATAGTACCCTTTGACTACCAACTACATAAATCATATTTACTGAAGACTTTAGGCCAGATCGGTCTCAAATGTACACAGAGAATACTCAGTAATAATTTGCAGATATCCATACAGTTAATACAGTACATTATGTAATCCCAAATAATCACATAATGTTTAGCAGCACTATAAAGAAATAAACTAGATTCTATACTCCGATCGTTAAGCCTTCGGTAAATAAAGAAGTTAATCAAAGATGTTAACAGGCATTTTTCCTATGAAAGTAGCATGTGCTATTCCAAAACCAGAAAATACCATATTAAAAGAAATGTGTAACTAGCTAAACAAGAAAAAGTTCCAAGATCTAAACATTAAAACCTTGAAACATACAGCATATTTTCGATTTCCCAAAAAAGTGTTGTATTAAAAAAAGTATTTGCTCTTACGGAATTTGATAGATGAACAAATACTAAGATGATATTGGTTTCAATGTTCTAATGAAGGTTTTCATTCTTATGCTAAAATAAGTCATTTATAGCTTGTTGTGTTTTTGCAAATATACCAAAAACATATCTAAACCAATACCTGGCTACATAAATGCAAAGCAATATGGCATCTATATACAAACAGCACCTGCGGAGTAATGCTGTAGCAAATACAGGTACAAATACACGTCCTCTTAAACTCACAGAAACTAAAACATAGCTCCGAAACTACACAGTACATCACAAAAGAATACTATAGCTTATCTGGCAGTAACAGCAACTACAGTGTGTGTGAGTGGGATACAATTCAAGACTGTCAGTAAACATCCAGCATCGTCTTTGGTGACGAGACATGTCTATTTGTATCATTGTTTTACTTGGAATGGGAGAGATTGTTTATAATTTGGGTGGTGCAGGGGTGAAGCCACCCTGAAGTTCCCCCCTCCTGTTCTTTATGGGAATTTCTCGATGGTCTGCCGACTGCTCAGAGCGAAGGTGGGGCACACCTTGAGTGACACCCACAGGTCGATTCTTCCATTGCATACCTGTAGGGGGGTAACTGCAGGGGTAAAGCGCATCACCTCCCCCTAACAAAATCTCGCCATCGCCATCGGCTCTAGCGGATCCAGGGAGGTTACGATAACGGCAGTTGTTCTTTAGAGGGAGATGTGAAGGTCTTGTAGTTGACTGGCTCACGTGTGGCAACTTCGCTTCTTGCTGAGAAGAGTTGGAGGACTCAAAACTCCGCCCATAGCCCCGCCTCCAACTATCAACAGTGATCCCACAGGGTTGTTGCGTTAATGCCTTATCACTACAATCAGCAGTCCTACGCTGTGAAAACACAGAGTCACAGTTGGTGTAAAGTTCACTTGTCTGAAACTCCAGACTGTCCGTGTCAAGGGAGCGACTGCGACGGTTTAGTGCTAATGGGGCGGGGACGGGAGGACAAGGTCGACCCAAACTGAGATGGCGAGGAAGGCTAGCAATGCCCCAAGCGTTACTTAGCAAGAGACTCTGTTCGTAGGCATCAAAAGTACGCTGGTCACACTCAGCAAAGGCATCTTGCTGAAGGTAACAGCCATCATCCTCGAAGGGTTCGTAAGGAGATGCCAACTCTTCCTCCTCCTCCTCAACAAGCTCGGTCTGCTGCTCACATTCACCTTCATTCTCCATGTCGACCACGTCGAATGTGACAATGGCGGGCAGGGCACTCAGACTCGGTCCGAAAGGAGAACTCGACTCTGAGCCATCAAGACTCTCAGTTGAGTTGCGGTAAAGCCGGGTGTTCTTTGTGAAATCTACGAGTGCTTGGGAGAAGCAGACCATCAGCTCTTCTTGAGACTGACTGCAGCCTCTGGTGGGTAGTACTGGGCTCTGATCCTCAGATTGAGGTTGTCTTCTGGTTGTCTCAGCGACATGTGGACTAAACCCTGATTCGGCAAACAATGGAGTTTTCTGGATCTGACCCCTGCTGAGAGGTAATGGCTCTTTTACAGCTTGGGATCTCGGTGGTGATTGGGGATTGCACTGATTCATGGCTTCTTTCAAAACCATCTTCCCCTTGCCTGTGGAAAGGCTTGAATCATCGTAGAAGCAGTCTGTGTGGAACAGAAGCTGATCTTTGGATGGGCTTCTGAGTTTCTGGAGCTCGCAGCACAGAAGGGCATGCTGGATCTTGCTCAGACGCTCCTCCTCCGTCTCCATTGTTCCGGTCTCTAGGGCAGAGGATGCCAGGACGTACAGAGGGTTTGTTTTACTCTTATCCGCACCAACAAATGAATGGGCATCCTTGGGAGGAAGAACAGGGCTGAGTAGATGATCGTCAGGTTCAAAAAGTTCATAAAGGGCATCACCACTGTAGCTGTCCCGTGGAAGCCTTTCCTGTTGTGGACGCTCTCTACTCTCCTCCTCCATACCTGGCGTGGTGGAGTCATAGTATCCCTCATCGCTGTTGGGAACCGATTCCTGCCGATCACTCTGAGGGCTCAAGAGGTCAACAGGAGTGAGGGCTGTTTCTGTGATTCCCAGTGGGCTGCTGCTGGAGGTGGCATGGATCGAGCTGATTTGCTGATCAGGAGTAAGCGAAGTGCTATCCGAGCCCATGTCTGAGGGGACATAGCAGACTTCATTACTAGTTTCAGATTCCCATAAGCTCTGCAAGTAATCCGCGTCTATCTCATCGGGAGTTGCCATCTCTTCCCCTCCCCCTTGATATGTGACAAAACATGAGCTCCGTTTTCCTGCGTTTCGGCTGCCTCTCTCGGCAGACACAGAGCTCTCGGCGACACTGACATCATCCTGGTCTGCAATGATGTCTCCGCATCCGGTCAACGAATCAAAGCTTTTCAATGACGAAACGTCACCATAGATTAGGTTTTCAGAGGAGCAGGATACAGCTGGAGGTTCACCATCAGGAACGTCCACATTCTGCTCAGCCAAACGGTCCAGTTCTGACTCGGCGCACAGCGGTTGATGATATGTCGTCAGTTCTTCCCGTTTTGCATTTTGTATCTCCTTCCCCTTTTTCTCCTCTTCTTTTGCTCTCTTCCTCTTATCCACCTCCACTCTGCTCCTCCTTTTCTCAGGCACTAGCGTTACATCTTTCGTACATTCAGTGGCAGCCAATGGCAGTTTGCATTCACTGCCTGTGGATTGATTAGGCACATCTGGCACCAACTCTTCGCTACGGTCACTGACACTCGACAGGGCACCAGGCACTGTTTCGGCATGGAAGCTTGAAGACATTTCATGTGTCTCATGCTTTTCTAGTTCAACATTTTTGTTTTTCCTGTGCCTCCGAATGCTGCTGAAAAGCCCCCGGAGGCCTCTACGCTGTCGTGGTAGAGACTGAGACTTCCCGTGATCCTCATGTGATTTCTGAGGGTCACTGGAGGCACAAAACTCAAAGTCCCCTGAGGCAGCTTCACTGCTTCCTCTACCCAAATCTTCCCAGCATGCTCTGCTCACCCCATCGTATGTCTGGCTTTTCGTAACACCTGTTTTTGATGATCCCTTTCTTTGACTTCTGCCACGGCCACTGAAAAAGCTGGGCAGAACGCATATGCTCTTCCGACCACCAAAAAACCTAAAAGCCGCCTTCCGTATTTTCACAGAAGGGGGTGACTGAGGTTGAGGGCTGTCATGGGAAACAGAGTCTGACTGTGGACCCCCTTCTGCACCTACAACCTCACTTCCTGTGGTGGTGTCCATACTGACACAGCTGACTGTGGCTAATGGAGCATGTCTGTAGTAAATACTCCACCCTGACAGGCGGGCTGGAAAGTATGGGGACTGTGCTTATCAAACATCTTATACCTGTGAAAGAACAAAAATTGAGATGCATCGTTAGGAACAGTCAAAATAAGTAAAAACTAATCTAGCACATAGTTATTAATAAACATTTACAATGACAATTTATTCAAACACTGAAAGATGTAGCTGTATATTTATGTTCAAAATGTCCATTTCCATACATCCCAAATATGATAATATAAACTTTAAAGGCATAGTTCACCCAAAAAATGAAAATGTCATCATTAACTCGCTCTCATTTCATTCCAAACACAAAAGAAGATATTTTGAAAAATCAAACAGTTAATGATCTCCATTGACTTCTATAGTATTTCTTTACCTACTATGAAAGCCAATGAGGACCAACAACTGTTTGGTTCTTCTAAATATCTTTTTTGTGTTCAACATAAGGGTGAACTATCCTTTTAAGGAATGAATTACTTTTTAGGGCTTATAAAAAGTATAACACAAAATATAATCCTGGCACCAACTAGGCTGAATCTCCGTTTGTCCTGACCTTATTCAGGTATTGACTGAAATTTGGTCTTTCAGTAATCAATAATAAATGCATGGTTTACCCACAATTATATTTGTAAAAAAATACAATATATAATACTTATCTGTTACTTTATCATATTTTAATGAGCATTTGCATTGTTGTCTTCCCACTGTTTATAGCTATCCCCAAGAAGAAAATGTTTTATCATGCACATTATTATCACTGGGCTATGAAGTAAAGAGTAAATTACATTTGCTCATGTAGGTGTGAATAATACTTACAGAGGCAGAAAGGCTGACCTACAACATTACATAAACAAAATCGATGATAGTACAGTGTTACAACCTGAAGGAGTCCTTCAATGCAACACATAACGTGAGTGAAGTTCCGCTAGATTAAACCTACAATCAAAACAAAAGCTGACTGAAGGCAACGGGCCTGAACACTCACTGTATGTGCATCATAAACAAAGGAGAAACACATACAGTCCAAAGAACTACACCCCATGGATCAATTACACCTATTACTGCACAGAAAATGTTACTGGCATCGAATAGAACTTCTATTAAAAGACTACACGCAGTGTCCCCAGCTGGACACCATCACTGCGAATGAGCTGGCGCGCGCTAGCCCAGACGCTAACCAGCTCGCGTCCGCTTCACTGATACACATAAATTGCACAAGTAAACATCTGTTTATGCTTATACACTCACGTACGTTAACAGTCAAATAGCGAAAATTCACACATATAGAAACATTAACGATACTCGCCTTATTTTTCCATCTTTTCCGAAAGCGCGTGCAGTGATGTGCTCTGTCCTCGCGCAGCGCTGCAGGAGCTCGCGGCTGTGATTCACTTTGTTCATTGAGCGCTGGCTGGCTGGCGGCTTTTCCCTTTACTGTCTATGGCTTTTCCGTGCAATGTGCATTTTGGGAAGTGTAGTTACCATGGTGTCTACTTCAACGTACAATCTTTGCATGCACTATAAAAAGCAGTGACATGAAAAAAAGAGGTAACGGTAATTAAAGTAATAATAGCAATAGGTTAGGCTACATAACCCTGAAATAAAATAATATAATATACACAATTAACACTAGGTATTGCTGACTTAACTTAATGTTTCGACAACTCCCGCGAATTAAAAAAGTGTAGTTAATGCAGTAGAAATATTAATATATTAAAATAAAAATCTTTACTTATCACTCACAAATTGTGCGACACAAGCAAGAGTTCTTACTAGAACCAGAAAGTATGACCAAATTAGCCCGGTCCTGTCAACATTGCACTGGTTCCCTATCAAACATCACATAGATTTTAAAATATTACTTATAAAGTCCTGAATGGTTTAGCACCTCAGTATTTGAATGAGCTCCTTTATAATCCTCCACATCATTTGAGTCAGTTATGGGGATCGCGAATGAGTCAGTTTGGGAGTTCGGAGCGGCTTCGCGGATCATTTTAATCAGTTCGGGAGTTCAAAGTGGGTTCGCGAATCATTTGAATCATTTCGGGAGTTCGTACCATAGACAGTAAAAGAAATGGACACAGTGACCCCATTGGAACTCAATTGAGACAAGTGAAGCCCATTTTTAGCATTTTTTGGCACTTCCGTTTCTGACGCGCAGACTCAAGCTTGACGACGTCAGCAACCTGTCTGACAGATGTAAATCTTCTAGCTGTGCGTGAAAACTGCCATCGTTAATCTTGCAGAGACGGCGAGCTTGAGCGGGGAGTTCTTTGGCGTGAGTGAGCAGGAGTAAGTATTCCGATTAATTATTTTGTATAGTATTTTAAAATGTAACGCCAGTACGCCATGTTAAGTTAATTGCCTACGAGCTTCTCCTCCTGTCTGTACGGTAATGCGACAGAGAGCCGAGTGGTTATGACGCAATCGTTAGCCTATTTTTTACAAAAACTGTTTATACAATCCTTTGAGTCAGTTTGGGAGTTCGGAGCGGGATCACGAATCATGAAAGATTCGCGCTCGTAAATTTTCAAATTGGCCATAACTTTTAATTAGTTGCTGCCAACTCGGGTGGCAGCAGGGGTGGCAAGGCTTTCTTTTAGGGTGTCCTATGCCACCCCAGTAGATCCGCCCCTGCCCGGTTCCAGTACGTATCCAGACCAGATGGTGGATCAGCACCTAGAAAGGACCTCTACATCCCTGAAAGACAGCGGTGAAGAGGACAACTAGAGCCCCAGATACAGATCCCCTGTAAAGAGCTTGTCTCAGAGAACCACCAGGACAAGACCACAGGAAACAGATGATTCTTCTGCACAATCTGACTTTGCTGCAGCCTGGAACTGAACTGTTGTTTTCATCTGGTCAGAGGAGAACTGGCCCCCCAACTGAGCCTGGTTTCTCTCAAGGTTTTTTTCTCCATTCTGTCATCGATGGAGTTTCAGTTCCTTGCCGCTGTCGCCTCTGGCTTGCTTAGTTGGGGTCACGTAATTTACAGCGATATTGTTGACTTGATTGCAAATAAATGCACAGACACTATTTAAACTGAACAGAGATGACATCACTGAATTAAATGATGAACTGCCTTTATCATTTTGCATTATTGACACACTGTTTTCCTAATAAATGTTGTTCAGTTGCTTTGACGTAATGTATTTTGTATAAAGCGCTATATAGATAAAGGTGACTTGACATGACAAATTCTAGCCTATGTCTTGAAAATATTTTACCCAAATAAGAATTTTCACCATATATCGTCATCTGAACTAGTAATGTAAGTCTGCCACGTTTGTTCTGACCAACTGATGTAAAAAAACATAACAATAAATCGCGTTAGCAATGGTGATTTTTTCTGTCAAAACTGAGAGATGGGTTTGCTCATAGCACATCACACCATGCAAATTATTATTATTATTGATATATTTTAGTCTCAAATTATTAATGTTAACAACATCAGCATTGCCCCAACCCTGGTCTGGAGGCATCCCAACACTTCACGTTTTGCATGTATCCTTAATCAAACACAACTGATTCAGGTCATCAGTCTCCAAGATCTGAAATTGGTGTGTCAGAGAAAGGAGATAAGAAAAATGTCCAGTGTTGGGGTGCCTCCAGGACCAGGGTTGGAAACCACGGGTCTAAAGTGTGTAGATTTCAATTTCTGTACAATATAATTTCTAAATGACACATGCAATAGCCTTGGAGATGGGACAACTTCTTTACAGACGTGAATTTCCCACGAAAACCTATTTGCTAACGCTGTTAGGGCGATCATTTTGAACACTGTCTGGTTATGTACTTGCTCAAATATTGATTTCGGATTATTTTTAACTGAAAAAAGTCCTACAGTGACAAAAAGCCAGTTATTTAATTTTGCAGCATTTATTTTAGAAGGGGACGAGGGGTCCTTGACATCAAAAAGTGTTTAAACTAAAACTTAATTAAAAATATTTTGTTCATTTAGATTACATGAAAAACTCAACTGAAATAAATGACCAAAACAGAAATAATTATCAAAAAATAATGACAAAAGAACACCAAACTACTGAAATTAAATAAAAATAAAATAAATAAAAGCTAATATTTAGATATTTTAGAGACTTCAAGCTAAATATTCATAAATTATATAACATCATATAATACTAAAATAACACTAGTCTGTATTTGGTAAGGTCTTGTCTATATCTGCCTTTTCAGATACTGGTAATTGTTAGTTCTCTGAGTTTTTCACATCAGTGCAATAATCCTATTTTATGAAATGGAAATAAATCTCTGTATGGAAACTGGCACCTAAAACTATACCCCATAAATTTCAATAAAGAGAAGACAACACGGAGAAACATTATGGTGTTCAGCGGTTCAATTTTATGAACAAAACTACAAGCCAGATGTTATTCATAGCAGAATTGTGTTTTCAATATACACCTGCACATATTCTGTGTATCCAGTTAAGCATAGACTGATTACTTCGTAATCCTCAGGCAAGATACATCAATACCTCTGCTATAATTCCTATCGAAGAATTGCTCTGCAACTGATGATGTCTTTAACCTCACAGGAACAAAATGATATCCAATACATGTTATCTGCACAATGGAGGTTACACAACATCTTTTGGAAGAGTCCATCTGCTCTAAACGAGGGATTCATAGACACAAGTACATCACACTGGATTTTACACATCATATTAAGATCAATAAGTCATTTACCAACATGTTTACATCCTTCAACAAGCCGTTTCTGATAAACAAACAAAAAAAATCAATAAAAAAACAAATTGTTCAATTTAGAATGAGAAACCTCCAGATGATCTTGCAAAAGCAGAACAGGCTGTATGACAATGCATAGTTCTAGAGCATTTGCAGCAACACTTCTGGGAATATTAGACAGTCAAATTTGAAAGATATTAAAGCTAATTAATTTACATGGATGTTCAAGTTTAATACACTTTATATATGTAAACCAGGGTTGTTAGTAACAGTATATCGGTCCATCTATGAGTTTGCATACGAGTGATTCCAGGTCATTAGTTCAGATCTTCTGTCTGTTTCCTTCTCTCTAGATGTGTGTATTGTCTACCTGTACAGTCAATATGTGAGTGAATGAGTCTGTCCTTAAGTAAAGACACAGTGGAGTGTGATCGGTTTTGTCAGTAAACCAGTGCACTCTTGTGTGGATTGTGTTTGAGATAATCGATGAGCCTGGGTGGAATCTCCAGAGAGTCCAAAGACTGAATCTTGTTCACCTGAATCAGGTGTTTACGAATGGCCAATCTACACTGAGATGCCAGAGTCTTCGGGCACCCTGTGAAAAAGAGAGATTAAAAAAGTTATTTAACAATGACAAATCAGTTTTATTTCACTAATAGTATTCATTCATTTTAAATTAATTTGGAATTAGCTTTAATTTGGATTTTTTTTATTTAATTTGAGTATTATGTGATTTTGTCTTTTTCTTTAGTTTGATTTTTAAAAAATTCTATTTAGCTTTAATTTATTTTCCATTTAAATTTTAGTTCTTCAGTTTTAAATGCATTTATTTCAGTTAGTTGCCAAGGCAAAACTTCTAATTTTACATTTAACTGTAACATTTAAAAATATACAACTTTGTATATTTATATTTTATTTTCAGATTTATTTACATTTTATAAAATATATTTAATAGTTTAAATACCAACACCTTGGAAGCTTGTTTCCCTAATGTTATAAATATCAATAAAAAAGGTAATTGCAAGTTTTTTTAAATCTCACATTTCTGATTTTTTTCCCCTTGCAATACTGAGTGTACATCTAACAATTAGAATTTTTTCTTTCAATTCTGAATTGTAAGATATAATCTCTAAATTCCAAAGTAAAAACTCACAATTCTGAGAAAAACTATTCAGAGTTGAGAGGGGGGAAAAAATCTGAATGGCAAGATTTAAACTAAGAATTTGTGAAGAAAAATTCTATATAAATATACCTTGCAATTCTGGAATTATACCTTGAAATTTGGACCTTTTTGTCTCAGAATTGCAGGCGGAAAAAACACTTTTTTTTATTTTTTATTCCATGGTAGAAACAGATTTCCATACAACACCAATGACAATAAAAAAAAACAATGCTATAATGCCACTAAAGCTTCTCTCACCTCGCTCTTTCAGCAACAGCTCAACAGCTTCGTTCTGTTTGGTGCTCTTCTCTATAATGAGGGTCGGCAAGTAGACGTTTGCCCCAAAGTCAATGAGCAGCTGAATGTATTCGACTGCACAGCCGTGTCTCAAACACAACTCCAGGACCGTCTTCTGCTGCGTGGCTCTGCCGTTCACATTATCTTCTGGGCTGTTATAGTTCGGATCTGCCCCATATAACAGCAACATTTTGAAGCAATCCAGGTGTCCATATATGGCTGACAGGTAAAGTGGGCCGCTGCACACAGCAAACCCTGAGGCCCACAGTGTCACCTTTGACCTGGCGTTGACCTCTGCCCCGTGCTGAAGCAGCTGGCAGAGGATCTTGGGGTCGCCCTCTCGGGCAGCGGTGAGCACAGGCGAGCTGTTGTTCAGGTGGCTTCCATTCGGATTAGCTCCGGCACGGAGAAGTGCAATCACACAGCTCAAGTAACGCCCGCACACAGCGGTGAAAAGAGGGGTCTGGGCTTTAACATCAAGCCGGTCTACATCCGCCCCATGGGACAAGAGCAACTGCAGACACCTCAGGTGACCTACAGCGGAAAAAAACTGCTGTGTTAAAAATTACTGCGAAGCCCTACAGAGAGCAGTGTGTCTCAATCGCATCATCAAAGACTTCAATCGCCCTGGTAACTCTCTGTCCACCCTGTTCCCATCTGGAAAGGCCAAAACTGAGAGACTTTGGGATATATATATCTCCGGGAACACATGATAGGTAATAAATTGAATGCACTGCAAGTTGTTTTGGATTAAAGCGTCTGCTAAATGCATAAATTTAATTCAATTAAATTTTACATTTAATATATATATATATATATATATATATATATATATATATATATATATATATATATATATATAAGCTTTCCATGATGCATGGTTTGTTAGGATATGACAGGACAATTTTTGGCCGAGTTACAACTATTTGAAAATGTGGAATCCGAAGGTGCAAATTAATCAAAACATTCAAAACATAGTCCTTAGCTATGCATATAGGAAATGTACAAAATATCTTAATTGAACATTTTTATTTAATATCCTAATGATTTTTGGCATAAAAGAGAAATAATTTTGGCCCATACAATGTATTGTTGGTTATTGCTACAAATATACCCATGCACATATATATATATAACGGAGTATGTGACAAATACAATCTTGAATCTTGTGGTCGTGGTGGACAACAAACTCAGATGTGACACCATGGAACGTACCTTTAGACGCAGCCATGCGTAACGGTGTACCTGGGATCCCCCAGCCGCTCTGCTGATTAATGCACTTCCTGTAGCGTTCTTGTGACAGTAGCTCGGCCAGCAGGAAATGGTCATTTTTAGCCACAGCTCGGTTCAGCACCAGACTCTCAGCGGCTGCTTCATCCTCCTCCACTGGCCTCAGCTGGAGCATAGATGAGAACTGCAGAGAAAAACAAACAGTTGATGCACAGATGAGGGCCTCTGCATGACATTAGTGAGCTGCCTATCTAGACTACAACAAAAATGCTGTCCAGGTTTTCAGCTCACTAGGCTGTATTCAGGATGAATTGCACTCACTTCATGACATGAACTGTTGTGTTGAACTTTCAGTACAGTTTTGCATAATAACAAATCAACCTTATATCGGGATATGATTGTTATCAATGAGTAAATTATGATATATTAATGTAATATATTTGACATCGTTTACATTCATGCAATGCTTTGTCATGATAAGAGTTTATCTGCATTAGCTTTAACGAGAACTAGTAAACATACACGGTCAGTTAGTATGATAGCAAACGAGATAAACACCAAAAAACAAGCAAAACTACACTTTAAAGCTTTCAAGTCGCATTCAAACAAGCGGATATTTATTCCCAGGCTATCGGAGCTCGGTCGGTGTATTTAACTCCAGTAACGCTATCTGTAACATAAATACAGCAGCGTTTGACTCTCTCCTTCTGACCTGCTGTCAACCAAACACGCATTTTTTAAGGTATAGACTACAATAAATATACAACACGAGCATATAGTAGATATTTTATATGTGTTTTCGCCTCAAGGACACTCACCAAGCCCAAACACCGACGAGCAGCAAACAGCGGAAGCTGAACTTGTGTCACTCTGAGCGACCAGAGGGGGCGCTGTGCGCGTCCACACACAGCGCCAATGGGATCCAGTCATATCTGTTTATGTAATGAGCGAGTTTAGTGTTGTCTACAAACATAATGCAATATAATCACATAACATAACTCACATTTGTTCACTTAAATTTTTTTTATTTAGAGAAAATGTAATGATGTACAAAAGAGGTACAAATCAGTGCAATGATCAAAACAAGCGTGTATAAAATTAGCTGACACAATACACAGAGCAAAACTCCTCTGTTTTAAAAACAGATGTAATGTAACCACGGTCATTTTCAAGTGGTATCCCTCTCATTTCTTATTTCAAAATGCCCTTTTTACTATTGCTGTACATTTTATCAATAGATTTTATTTCTAATTTAAACAAAAAATAATAATGTAAACAAATGCTTCTCAATAAAGGAAGCATTTTTAAACATTGGTTTGCTTTTCACATAATAAGAAAAACTTGTCTGGAGTTCCATAGCTGCCACATCTGGTAGACATCATTAAAAATAGTATTGCTTTGCAAAACTACATGCAATTTAAAAGGATCGTTTAAAAGGAAATAAGTAATATTCCTAGAATATTTTTATGCACATCAAATTTTTCTTTAGCATTAGAGCTTGGCTCAAACAATGTGGCATCCTATTGCAATCAATCAGCTGTGTTCCTTTTCATGAGAAATTTACAGCGTTTGAATTAAGGAACAATACAAATATAATACTAATCCCTTTGTGCAAAAAACTGATAATCAATTTGATCCATGTTTCAACAATATCTTCCCTTTATCAACATGAATTTCACATCAGCTGCTTGTGTTTCTCAATGAACCATTATCAAAATATGGCTTTAAAATGTAGAGAAAGAGAAAGACATAAGGCAACATTTGATCAGAACGGCATTTAAACAAAATGAAGATGATTCTGTGTCTACGCTCAAAGCATGTAGCTTCAATCCTCATGGTCTGAAGGCCATCAAACACACTGAAGTCCACAAAAAACAAAGAGCATTGCAGAAATGTTCAGAACAGGTATAACAGGGCACAAGAATAGAAATCTAATAATCAGCAATATAAACAATCACAAACGAGTGTGCTGCAGCTTCAGCTGTGGAAACAGTACTTTATAAATCTTTTCAATAATCCAGACATTTGTTCTTTGGGGTCTCAGTCAGAATGTCCTGTTCTGTTACTATGGAGACTCGAGAGGATTCTTGTACCTCCTCTTTCGAATGTTCTGTTTCCACAGAAACAGGTTTGTCCTCAAAGGAGGTCAGATCGTGTTCGGTGGCTCATGACTCCGCCCCTTCTTCCTCATTGCACTTCTCAGCTCCTGGGACCGCCTCTTCTGCGTCTCCATTAATTAAAGGAGCGCAGCTTCCATTTGATTGGACGACAGGAGCGGTGGGAGTCTTCTCACATGGACTGTCCTGTTTCGTAGGTGTGCTGATTAGTCCGGATGGATCGGGGAGAACTCCATCTGCAACAGCCAGCTGCTGTAAACAGAGAAGAGAGAGACAGCGTCATGTCAATCGAATACTTCTCCACACTGACAAAACTACCACAAACCACTTACTCGCTGTAATTCAGTCATGGTTCTCTCTCCTTCCACCTGCTTCTGTGTGAGGGAGAGCAGCTGGTCTAGAACAGACTGTTTTGGGTGCATGCCTCCGTCATAGTGGTTATACATCCCACACCAGAACCTGGGAAACACATACAGACATACACATTTGGTGCAAAACTATAGATAAAAATCGAATTACTTTGGTTTTACTAGTTTAATTCTTTTTCTTTAAGTGTCATCTTTAAATGTTAGTTTGCAGTGGCAGAGCTGGTTTATTCATATGTTTAAGAGTGTATGCGTACTTGAAGTGCAGTGGTAAAGTGCTGGGTCTCAGAACAGTGCTCTCTAATGAACGCCGGTACAAGGGGTTTCGATACAGATGCTGGTTCTTCAGAAGATGTGGCCACAAGGAAAACGTCTTTTCATGCAACCTAAAATCCCACAAAAGAACACTGAAGCAAAGCATTTTCAAATCGTTCAAATCACTGCATGTTCGATTTCATCTTTAATAATAAAGAACATTTGCTTTTCATTTTGAAGCATACATGTTCAGTGCCGACTGCATCATTTTTTTTGTACATACATGTATGTTTGTGTCTTTCCTCACCTCATGTCCAGCCTCTCTTTCTGACAGTTGCCGATGAAGTTTCCATACTGGCAGGCGTAGACTTGATTGTGTATTTCTATTAGGTAACGTTCGTTGAACTCAAACACACAGGGGAATTGTTCAGACAGCTGCCACACACACTCCAGGAACTGGGTGAAGACCGGAGACACTTCTTTGGGGTCGGAGTCCAGATGGCCACACCTACAGCACACATACATACAGTACAAATGAACATGTGATGTCACAAAAATTGACTTGGTGTTGATCGTAATGGCTCACTATTATAAAGTGAGCCTTTTTATAGTATATAACAGGTAACTGTAATGTTTTACCATTTTAATATTTGCAATATTCTTAAGAATTAAGGTTATTACGGTTTATTATTATTAAAAAATATTGTTAACTATTAAAATATTTAACATTAACTTAAAATGCTTTTATTGTTATTATAAATATATCTTATTTCCATATTTGGAGTAATGGAAAGCTCTGATAATGTTTGGGGGGGTATTTTTTATTAGATGCAACAACAGTGAAAGTTTTTACCTGTGACTGAATTTATGACCAAAAGAGATCCACTCCTTTTCTATTAAAACCTGCATTAAAAAAAATTCAAATAATGATTTTAACCAACAGCCTGATTTCTTGTACACGAAAAATTCAACACAGTCAAAACCTTAAATTCTATTATTTTGCCATATTTCAATCTGGGTGTTTAGGGTCAGTAAGAAAAAAAAAAAGTGTAACACTTTCAGGTATTTAACACAGTGATGATGATTTTTTTTATCGTTGCATAAACTTTATCAAATAAATCCTGTTTGTTTAAACTTTCCAGTCATGTTCTTAAGCACCAAAATCAGCATGTTAGAAGGATTTCTGAAGACTGTAATGACTGCTGAAGATTCAGCTTTGCCATAACAGAAATCACATTTTTAAATTTTAAAAATGAAATATTAAAGTGTTCAATTTTACCAACCACAAACCCATATAATATATAATAAAGTTACACAGGAACAGTTAATGACTTGACTTGAAAAGCCATGACCTGCTCAACAGTGTGACAGAAATGTGAGTGTGAACTAAGTTCACGGTGTTGAGGGTAGAGGTTATAGGTTACTGGGTCATTACCATGAGGCCTTTAATAGTTCTGTAGTATGGGTCCAGCAGTATACAAGCCAAGGAGCACACCTGAGCCGTTCTGTCCCAACCATCAGAACAATGCACTAACACACTCGCCCTCTCTTCACTGACAGCCTAGAGAACAAACAACATGACTGAGCTCATCATTGCTGATATACTCCTGATGGTGTGTCTCTCTAAGCAATTATAGTATGGAGATCAGTACCTTGGCGAGGAACACACCTGCATCCATTACAGATTTGATGTGCCTCATCCAACCAGAGTTCTCCAGACCTGTCAGATAGTCACTCATGGAAGGAGACTTCATAGAGCACACTGGAAGAGCAATGGTACAACCAACCATCATTTTATCTACTGATTTAAAAGGACCAGACAACACTCAACTGAGCCACTAACAGAAATAAACCTAATCAGATACTGCATCTACCAGGACTACTAAACAAACGAAATAAAGTGTTCTCTCACCCTCCAGCAATTTTTGTAGGCTGTTTCTCATGACGTGGATGTTTTCGATTCCTTGGAACTGGAACCTGATATTGGAGTAGTTGTCCTCATTCTCATAGCCTTTACCAGCTGCGCGGTTGGCCATTGCGTTCAACTGACAAAGACAAACACAAATGTATGCATACATAGCTCCAGAGGGTCAGGTCAAGGTTTACGATCTCCTAGATAATAGGGAAAGGAATGAAATGTTGTTTCTCCAGTTACACTGATGAAACATGAGGTGGGCAACGATAAACTGAAGAGCACATTAATATTTGCAACACATACAAAAATAAAATTCATTCTAAAACCTCATTCTGGTGGTACAGAAAGACCTTACTGTGACAAGAATGGAATGGTTAACTAGTCACTACATAAATAGAAGAGTAGTTGGGGTCAGAGGGCGAAAGATTACACATTATGTGTCTCCTGCATTCATGCCACAGGAGTTAGGGTTAAAAGTTTAAAGATAAACATGTTAAAAGTACCATTCTGGACATGTCCTCTTATGTTTATAGAAAGGTTAAGGTTAAAGGTCACACCTTAGGCCGTGTGTCCACTACATATATAAAAGGGCAGTTGGGGTTCGCTTGGCTGATGGCTTGAAGCATCTGTTCATCTTCCACACAGCGAGACGTCAAACCCGACAAAGGCTGACTGCAGCGACAGATCGCAGCCTGTAAGACAATAACACAAGATGCAAAGAAAAAATAATGTTGTTAGTGGCACAACTTCTTACCATTCCTGTTTAAACCAACTGTAAAAATGCAGTTAAGAGTATCTAGGTAAATCTGATTTAAACTATTCTTATTCGTTGCTTTGCAGTATTGAATAAAATAAGTATATATTGTAGTAATAATTAGCTTTTCTTTTGTTGCAGTGATTTTGGGACTGTGTTATCGGTGAAGGGTACATTAGAATTTGGTCACACGTTTTAGAAGGAAGTTTAATTAGGATGTCTACTGTTTGGAAAAGCCAGCCTGTCTGGATTTTGTGGGTGCTGACTTGGTTGTGTAACAGAGCCATTATGTGTATTCATGATGTGCATGTGCTTGTATACCTTAGTGTCTTTGTGATAGTAAGACAGAACAGGCAATCGCCCTCGGCTCCTAAACTTGGCACTGCCTGTTACTACCGCAACACTGGCATTTTTAGGGAGTCCTAGGATAGATGGATAAGTGCTACAGATCTATGTGAAAGAGAGACATTGAAAGATCCAAGAGACCAAACAAAATAGGAGTTAGAATTATAACTTAATTTATACACAATATACACAATTAAAAAAAAGAATATTCTGATCAAATTATGGGTGCATATACTACTGTTCAAAAGTTTGGAGCTGATAAGATTCATTTTTTGAAAGAAGTTGTCTTCTGCATTTTTCCGATCAAAGTATTACAGTTTTACTGTGTTTGTGATGTATTGTTACAATTTAAAATAACTAAAGTTTTCTATTTTAATCTAATAAGCTAATTTTGCACTCCAATTTTTTTTAATCATTATCAATTATCAAGCATTTATTTAAAATACAGTACAAACAAAAAAGTTTCTTAATATTATAAATGTCTTCACTGTCTTGCTGAGAAAAAAAAGTATGAATTTCTTAACAGAAAAACAACTTTTACCCCAAACTTCTGAAGGGTAGTATATGGGTGTTTGTATCTAGAACATATGAATCATTGTGATCAGTAGACAATAAGAGTTAGGCTGCTTATTGTGAAATGGTCCTAAACAGGAAGCATATTAGGATATATAGGAAGACGTTACCTCATAGTTCTTGTTGAGGGGGCTGATTTCCCAATATTCATTGGAGAGACCCATCCTGCTGAAGTCGTTCGCCACACTGATGAATTCCCAACCCTGTCTTCTGTCCTCCTGGTTTTGGTGTGGAGTATAGAGAAAGGCATACAGCTCATCTTCTTTGACTGAAATGACACAAAAGCAGAGTTAAGAGTCTGAGAGCAAACGTGTGCAGTTGGGTCAGTCTCCACAATATTACTGCATTTTTCAGAATTAAATAAACATTACTGGAAGATTACTGGACTGGGCACTAAATAAGAATACTTAAAAAAAAAAAAAAAAAAAAAAAAAAAAAACGGTGTTGTTTGTCTAATTGGGCCAGTCACCATGTTCAATACTTAAAACTATAACAAATAATTTTACTTAACTGGAATAAAGTTTAAAATAAATGAAATACAAATATTACGCAAAAGGGTAAACTTAAAAACTTAAAAATTATAAATATGCCCTTGGCAACTAACAGAAATAAATGTTAAAATCAAGCACAAAGAGCACAAATACTAAAATTAAATATAAAATCTGATGCAATTTCACTTTTTCCTTTCTCTTTGGAGTGTTACAAGCTCTTGCAAAGAAATGCAAAGACTAAAGTCTCAAATCTGAAGAGTTATTCTTTATAAAAAGTTTTTTTTTTTATTAGATTGTATTTATTGTGGTATTTTTGCACTTTCAGACACATAAACAGTACAATCAGAATCAGGACAAAACACAGCTACACAAGCAAGAAGGAAAAAAAAACTCCTTCAATTAGATTCAGTTTAGCAGATAACCACATCAGCAAATAAAGACAAAGGGGTTCAAGGCAAGTTTTTGCACAATATGACATCATAGACAAGGTGAAATAATATTGTAATAATAACAATTATAAAATAGTAATAATAGAATAGATAACAACCTAGGCCTTTTTATCTCACAAGGGCATTACTTAATGAAAATGACCAAAATAACAGAGAGCGTATATATCTTCAACAGTGTCAACACTGTCGCTAGTTTTGACAAATAATTGAGGATAACAAAGTCAAATGTTAAAATGACTTAAAAAAAAAAAAATCCTGAGCATATTAAAATTGACACGGAAGCTGAAGATAGAAATTACAAGAAAGAAAAACTACATTTCACATAGTATCACCATTATTAGAGGTTTTTAACAGGTGATTGAAAAGAGGCCTCCAAGAAGCATTAAACTGATCTATATTTCCAGAAATGTTCTATCTAAGTCTTTCCACATGTAAGGTAGAGGAGAGTTCTGACAACCAAGTTTTGAATATAGCGGTTTCGACTTTTTCTTCCACATGCAAAGAACAGATTTTTTGGCAATCATCATACCATACTGTATAGGCACTCGGAAAGCATGGCTAAGACACTGCAAGGAAGCTGACCAGCCAAGAACCGCAGTCACAGGATCTAAAGCAAGCTAACACGGATGAGCATCAGAGAGAATGTCTACATGTCTACCTCAATGTGGGAAGATTTGCGTAACGCAGCCCAAATGTTCACTCAAAGAAAGAAGGCACTTTTATTCTCGCTGTAGTATTGTTGTTCCTGCCGCCGGCACCCTGTCGTGAAGACGCTGTGTGTTTCATTGTGAAAGTGAAACTACTTTGTTTGGCCATCCAAAAGAAGACACAACTAGATATCAGTGGTTAAGTTGTATTTAAAATTGCCTCATTCTAGGCAATTCTAAGTTGCCTAGAATGAGACTGTGCTCAAATAAAGTGGAGCAGTTCCAACTTTGCAAGGTCTGGCGCTTCTGAAACCCAGCCTGTAAGTACCTTTTTTTTTTTTTTTATCATTATAAAATCATTTTAAATGATCAATTGCCTCATTTGTTATGGGTTTTATTAGTTTTGTCTCAATGCACTGGGACACACGGAAACACAGCATGGTAAGAGGTGAAATATTTCAGTCACATGCTTGAGCAATCTCAACACACTGGACAGCTGGCCAATCAGCGGACACCTCACTTTTTTAGAACGATGAGCTTTGTAAAAATCTACACGTTTCAGAAAGGCGGGGCATAGAGAAGAAACACTAATGTACAGTATGTGGAATAATTTTTTTTTGACATTTTTGAACCTTAAACCACATATACACATTGCATTACACCAAATAATGATCTTTTTAGTAATGTCATATGACCCCTTTATATTAAAATATTGCTTTAACTATACTTATGGTGTCCAAATGCCATCACTTATATTGTGAAATACTACGAAAACCCACTAGTGAGGGTTTAACTAGTATTTGACTGGTCCTAACTAGGTAAAAGGCTAATAAATCAACAAAAGATCTAATCTAAGGGTATTTGGGTTAGGTGATAGAAAAAAATCATTAACCTAATATAGAATCAAAGGAAGTCTATCTGCAATGTCCTCACTAAGATAAGTTAGTGAAGCAAACGTGTGTGTGTGTGTGTGTGTGTGTGTGTGGGCATGTTTTTGTGACATATCAGGACACAACTTTGTATAATGACATGGGTATGACACAGGTATTACAAGGAGAGGGTGACGTATGAAGACATAACCCATGTCCCCATTTTTCAAAAGCTTATAAATCATACAAAATGAGGTTTTTTAGAGAAAGTAAAAATGCACAAAGTTTCCTGTGAGGGTTAGGGTTGGTGAAGGGCGATAGAATATACAGTTTCTACATTATAAAAACCATTACGCCTATGGGATGTCCCCACTTTTCACAAAAACAAACGTGTGTGTGTGTGTGTGTGTGTGTGTGTGTGTGTGTGTGGAGTGCACCTGGTTGAGAGAGGTGCAGAAGTGACTGATAGACATCCTGACAATCTCTCTCTTTTTGGAACAGCAGATGAAGCAGCTGGAAGGTTTTACAGCGGATCAGGAGCGGACAACCGGGTGCAGTCAATGGAAGCTTCTCTACCGACATGATGTGATGATGCAGCACCTTCAAACAGATGCGATTGGTACATCCACTGTTGTGACATCTAGACATCTGTGTTTCTAAAAGATCCTACTGTAACACTTTGTTACACATGATAAATCTACTTACTATTGCAATAACAATAAATTATTCATAATTACATGCAAGTATCCCTAAGCCTAACCCATTTAGTAAGTAGTTAATTAATATTACTTAATACTTAATTGTATAATTATTAAAATGGTAATGAAGACACTTTAATATAAAGTTTAACTGATCCTACAACAGATAAGTGGAAGACCATTATGAATTTTGTTCCCAGTGGTCTACATTACCCATGTTTCTGCGCGTGAATTGTTAGTTTGTTCCACATAGATAAGGTGAGTAGCGGTCAAGTAGAGAGTGCCCAGAGCTGACTTCTTTTCAGGATACTTGTTCAGTAGTTTCACGTGCTCCACCTGCAAAAAAAAATTACATTAGTGCAGAATTATTGACTCAACAATCTGCAAATAATAAAGCACTAGCCAGCAACCACAAGGGTTAGTGACACAATCAAGTCCGAGCGTTTGGATGCGCCCCTCAGGGAGCAGAACCCATCATCAAGTCCGTGTTTAGCACAATGGAGAGGAAATCCTACAGAACCTCTTCAGACTATGGTCAGCACATCCTGTTCCTCCAGCTCTTGTCATTTTGGTTACTTAGTTACAAGCAATGAAACAACTAGATGCCACTTCAGCCCTAAGTAAAATTTCCCCTCGAGTCAAAGTCTAATGTATTCTGCTCGTTTATACTTGATAAACAACATGAAAATTCATCTTTTCAGTAAATGATTAGAATGATCCCTTCAGGGCTTTAGGACAGCAAATGCAAGTTAGCATTCTCTAATGTCTTTATTTAATGAACATGTTAATGTATTTAACCAAGACAAGAAACTCAAGGTAAGCCAAGATCAAGATTCAAACCTATAATTCTTTATTAACAGGCAGAGGTGTCAGCTTCCTGTAGTATTGCTGATTCAACATGTGACATCCCTTGAGCAGAGCCCTCCATGTCCCGCCAGAAACATCCAAAAAGGCCAAACGCTGCAGCATTCATTATTTCATACTTTTTATGATGATCATATGACCATATAATATTATGTGATGAAAGTGCCCATGCAGAACTGTGCGTTTTGAAGGTCCCTCTGTGTAGTTAAGGTCTTGGAAGGCTCTTCTAATGAGATGATGTTAATCAAGTGTGTTAAATAAGATGATGGCAACGATGGGAGACTATATTTTTGACCAGGGTTTTTCAAATTTGCATCCAAGGAACACTTCAAATTTGGGTATTTGGAAAACTTTAGAGAAGAATTCTATAAATAGATAAAAAAATACATTAATTAAAATTATGTTGGAGGAAAGAAAGTAAATTAAAGCCAATGAAATAAATAAATACAGTACTGTAACAGTACAGTACTAAAATTAGTAAAGAGCAATATGATGATTTAACTTTATAGAAAATACATATTTTCCTAATTCTATTTTAGATATATTTAAAATATTATGTTTGTCACTGTATAAATGGGGTCTTTATACAAGAACTATATAAATATCTTCAGTACAATGGGGTCTCTTACATGAGAATGATCATAGGTGTATGCGGCATCTAAAAAGATAAAGACTTGTACATAATTTCCCTCTTTTTTGCCTCCATGTTCACTTGAGCAAAGTTACATCTGATTTTTGGATGAAATAACGTTAAGGTAACGTTACTCTTTTACAGTAACGTTAATGAAGTGAGAACTGAAAACTCCTTCAAGTTCATTCCAATCACGTGTTACGTTTAGTAAACAACATTAAAACGAATTTGGATTTAACAGCAGATTAAGTAAAACCTAACAACTTAACAAACCCCATTTAAACGCTTCCTTCTGTATGTTTTTAAATCTATCGACATTTTAGAGTATAATTAAATAACGTACTGAATCTGACATTAAGCACGAGATCTGCCAAATTTACCCGAGCACACCTGTTGATTCAGACTTACCTTTGGCGTTATAATGTGTTCCATGTTTTTAGTGGTTTATCATCCAAATGTCCAAGTTAAACTTTCGATGTCAGTTATCATGTTTGTTCCAGGAACTCATATCATGTTGTTGCGTTCCTCCCTGACCTGAGGACTACAATCATGTCAGCTGACGGGAGCAAATATCGCGATAACTCGAAGCTCGACGTGTTTTCAGTCGCCTACTTGATGTATGGGCTCTGGTATGAGTTTAAAGCAGTTTATTCCTGAAGGACGCTGTTGTAATAATTTAAACCACTGCAGTCCGTCTTTCAACAAAAGATATTAATTAAATAAAAATAAATAATAATTGTTTAGTAACACAATGTTAAGGGTAAAAATCAGTCTAAACCTATACCTAATCTCCCCTAGATTTAATATATAACTAGCCTGTGCATAAAGGCACAAATTAAAGCAATAAAATATTAAAATAAATAAATGCAATTTGATTAAAATAAGTTCGGTTAAAATAAAAAAATAACAATAATAACTTTAATAAGTACCTTTAAATAAATAAATACAATTATTAACAAATTTGTGAAAGTACAGTAAATTAGTAGAAAAAAAACACAATGATGTAACATAATAGGAACTAAATATTTTCAAAATAATATTTTACACACATTTTTTATATTAGTTTTGATTAAAATAATACATTCAATTCAAGGATGGGGTGCATCGCATAAGGATAATCGTATTTGGGGGTCTGTGGCATCTAAAAGATTGAAAATCCCTGATCTAGACAAGCCTAACATATCTGGAAACCTCATTAGGCCTTACCTACACCCAGACACATGCAGCACAGGGGGGTTGCTCCTGCAGGGTGGCCCAACCAGATTTTCCTAATTGCTGGGGAGGACCCCCATCGCTTGACCCATTGTCTCCATAACGACCTCCAGACCCTTAGGCTCAGTTATCTGATAACAGCACACTAATGAAGAACATTAACATACAGCTCACTCGGATTAAGTCAAATTCCCTCTCGAATACCTGCCAGTGTCCTGTAAACACAAAAGCACAAAATACACTTAGTGTAGAATGTGAGACAACAATCATTGACTGCATTTAAGCGCAAAGGTGAGTTTTATTGGAATCAAGGCAGAGTTTACTCAGAAACATACATTTACTGCATCTGAATATGCATACAAAAAAGTGAGCCCTGCAGCCCAGGTGTTCATTTAGCTTTCAGATGCTGTAGAATCTAATTTGTTTATAATAAAGCAAAAATTAGGAGGATAAATTTTCTCTTAAAACCTCTTTACAAAGCTGCCGAAACAAACTTTTACTAAGGAATAGATAGAAGACTTAAGCTAAGAGAAAGGGCAGGGTTTACCTCGTTGCTATGGATGATGTCAGAATGCTTACTAACTATGCACACAGTGATTCATAGAAATTTTGTAGAGCACGATATGTTGCCATATTCAGATAAAGATTTCAAAATAAAATAAAAAGATGCACATTCAAATAAAGATTTTAAAATGAATGCAGGCTAAGTGTCACTGATTAGTATATGTACAGTTCATTGTCAGCCTCTTACATGTGTGCTCGTCATACACACTTGATATGCATATAAACTTTTAATTAACAGAGTAGAATAATCATGTATGGGCATGTAAACATAAAAAATAAACTAGACACAAGAACAGTTGTTACTTCTTGTCCAACTGATTGAACAAGGATGTAATAAAAAGGAAATTTTGAATTGAGATAACATCTAAAACCAAAGGTGATACCTTTTTAAAAGTTCATTATCGTCAGATGTTTCTAAAATGTTTATATTCTGAGTTGGTCTTAGTTACTTAGGAGTCTTCTTCACTACTAATGTTTCACAGATTTAGGAGCTAGTTTAGTGTTAAAACGCTTTGTGAAACTCTTAGGAATCCTAAATTCAGGACAGACATGCCCATTGTTTTTACGTTTTTTTTTCCTAAATCGGCGAGTTATGAGCTACTTTTAGCCTTAAGATGTTTTGTGAATACAGGCCCAGATAAACGACATGGCCTTTGGGAAAAGGATCAAATCTGCAGATGGATCTTTACCCACAGATCTGAATGCTTTCTAAGACTTAACTCCACTCCATCTGAGCCGTATCATTTCATGTATCTCATTCCTGCAAATGTGAGCATTACCAGGTTTGGGCATGTCAACAGGTTCAGCTACAAAGGACAGATATGTTTGTCTGATTTTGATTAGCCAGTTCAAAAGTACCTGAACTAGTATTGTAATGGTATTCATGAAAAATAACATAAATATGTTTAGAAGCTATAAAAGTTATTTGGAATCTTATGCTCATTAAGGTACATTTATTTGATCAAATATGAAATATGATTTCTTTGATGGTGAAGCTGAATTTTCAACAGCCATTACTTGAATTCCTACAAAATACGAAGCTGTTTTCAGAAATGTTTCTTAAGCACCAAGTTTTACTTGAAGGAAATATATTTAATACAACCTGAAGTTCCAGTTTTCTGTTTATTGCACTCTCAGTCTCTCTTTCGGGTTCCTCTCACTTTCTCTCTTTCCAACTGTCTAATCTTCTATTGTTTCTTATTGTATCCAGTTTCTGTAAACCACCAAATGGTGTCACATTAGCAGTTATTTTGTTTTTCAGAAATACATTTGCCATCTGGAGCTTACACACATGTAGGCCCTACATGCTCGTATGCACACACACACACACACACACAAGCGTTACTCCTGGTCTCAGTCTCTGAGATGTATGCAATTCTTTAGCACCTAGTTAAAGTTAATGACTCAGACATATTCAATAAGCCAAGCCTATCACACCCTCAGGAGACAGGCTTTGTTGACCTGATGCTAATGTCTTAGTTCTCAGACAATGGCAATTTACTGTCTCTTGTGTGAGGACTAATCTCTGTTAATAGCTTGACACAATCAGGTCTGCCCAGCTGCAACAGAGATTTATCTGAATGACGATGTGTGTTGTTTTTTGGGATACAGTCAAAGATAGGTAGTTGCAATGAACGCAGTAGGGCATATGACGGATGTTACATGTATGTATTTGAATAACCTGTGATTAGTGAACAAATTAATTATGTTATTTCTTTAACATTTAAATTACAGCACCAAAAATATTTACTATGTTCCTCTATAGTGGAAATATAGTATTTTGGGGGATCTAGAGTTAGATGTTTCACATGAGTGGTTAAACACAAGCAGATTAAAACATTGAAATAATGGAAATAAAATGCAATGAATAAGAGAAGCAAAATGAATAAATATGACCAAGACTACATTTAATTAAAGTTCACTTACAGTAAGAATAAACAAATTTTGTTTTATGGCTGTCAAAACCATAAAATCATAAAAATTCTAGAAAGATTAATTTATTTACTTTATTTTTTTTTTATTCGTTTTTTATTTATGTCATGGTAACGTTAATGCATAATGTTGCAGTTAAAAAGAATACACATCAATGTTTGATTTTCTTGCAGTTATATAATAAGTTATAAACAGTAAGCAGTTCTGGTGCTGTTTCATCACTTATTGGTGTCTCTGAATAAGGCTTCTGATGCAAGACTATAGAACCACAGCAGAATGAGTTAAATAAGTGTGTGTGTTTAGATGTGCATTGATAGTGAATTGACCTCCCTGTCTCAGATAAAGTAAACAGAGACAGACAAGCACAGTCTGTAACCTTTAACCCCACATACACTCACATACAAAAGGCTCCATCCGTCTCCAGACGTGAATAGGCATGCTATTTGTATATCTGAGTTATGTATCTGATATCATCATGAATATTTAGGTTTGTCTATAGCTCTTTTTTATTATTACTTAAAAATGTAATTCAAATATTTAGTTGTAAAGTCCTCAGTTAAGCTGATGATACACGGGGCAACTTTTTGAGCAATGTTGTTGTCTTTGGGCAACCAGGTGAGGAACAGGGCCCACAACCGATATAAAGTATCCACATAAAAATTTGTAGCCAATTCTCAGTGGTAAAAGTGCCAAAGCAACACTGCTAAAAAAAATACAATGTTTTTTTGTCACTTTTAAAAAATGACAAGATGTATGGTTAAAGTTTTGATTTGTGGCCCAGTGAGCTTATGTCATTTAGAGTGAGATCATCAACTCGTCATATCTTGTATACAGTAATTAGCAGCACAAACATACAAATAAACAACCCTGCCCAATCAAGAAACCTCGCCTTACTTTAGATGCAGATGAGCGATAACAAGGGCCTGATGGGAGGAGGTGTGTGTGTCTATCTGTGTGTGTTTGGAGGGGGATGTGGGTCCAGCAAACACATAAATGACGCCTGCAGACACAGGATCAGATGCAATTGGCTTGCTGGATCTTCGAAGTAACTTCACATTCAAACTGAGTTCTGCTGCGCAAAGGATTTAAACATACACAACAATGACTTCATCTGTATCATGTGCGCTCTTTATATTAGTATCAGTCGTTCTCCCGGTGTCCTTTGCGCTATCGGGGGAATATTGTCACGGTTGGACGGACACATTTAATTCTTGGCACCGGGGATTCCAATGTCCGGAGCGCTTTGACGGCGAGGACGCGCGCTACTGCTGCGGTACGTGCGCGCTCAGGTACTGCTGTACTTACGCGGAGGCGCGCCTCGATCAGAGCACCTGCGATACCGACTCCGAGCCTGAGAACACGGGTGACGTGAGAAAGATAACAGAGAGTGGTGAGTCTTTATAAAAACGTCTGTAATTGTCTTGCCTTTTGGGGTTTGTATTTTTTCGTTTTGTACACTTAAAAAAAGTGTTTAGATTTACTTTGAAACAGTCCTCACTCAGAAATGGCTTCATTTAAAAAGTGGACCACAAAAGCAGTCATATGAGTCAATATGTTGAAACTGAAATGTATACATCATCTGAAAGTTTAATAAATGAGCTTTCTGTTAATGTATGGGATTTTGTTTCGATAGGACAATATTTGGCTAATATGCAGCTATTTGAAAATCTGCATTCTGGGGGTGCAAAACATCAAATTATTGAGAAAATAGCTTTTAAAGTTGTACAAATGAAGTTCTTAGCAATGCATAATACAAATATGAAAAAAAATATGGTTTGAGATACTTACGGTAGGAAGTTTACAATCTTGGAACATGGCCTAATATTCTTATGAATTTTGGCATAAACAAATCAATGATTTTGATCCATTTTTCCTATTGCTACAAAATATACCTGTGTTACTTTGGCTATGACTGGCTTTGTGGTCCAGTGTCACAAATAAGTTTCAAAGAAGTGGCAAGAAACACATTGAATGAAACAGGAAATTTCAAATGAGAAAGACTCAAATAGCATTTTCTTGTAATACATAGTACAATATTTGTTTTATTATCAACTTTGAAAAAAAAAATATTTAAATAATATTTTTTACAGTGTAGTGCATGAGTCATTTAAAGAAATTGTAATTTATTTATGTTAAATTTGAATAATTGCATGGAACAAATTCACTGGCCACTGCTGGCATGTGTGCCCTTCAAATTTGCCTTTACAGCTAATTATTTGAATGACATGGTATCAATAGAAACATTAATAAATTAGGCTACATATTAGTAATAACAAAATATATTTTCCCTAGACTTAATGTCTGGGCCATTTTTACCTTGTTATTTATTTTAAAAAATTCTGAGCATATTCAAGATTCAATAACATTATTATCTACAACCAAACCACATTTAATCTCTAAAATAAATAATAAGAAATCTAAGATAAAAGATCATGATAAAACTGCTTGCAATTATTTCTAATGTTAGATAACCTCCTGATTACTATGGGTAATATTGAAATACTTAGGACTAGATCATTTTGAATTATAAATAAATTTCTTTGTGTGTGGGGGCATTTTTGTAACTTTCAGAGGAATTTTTCATCTACCCCAGATATGCATATTTGTATAACCCTCATGTTTAATTCTGTCTCTTCTCTCTCCCTCCCCAGTTCCAACCTATTTGCCCTTTGTGATTGTGGTGAGTGCGTTCCTGTCGTTCGTTCTAGTTGGCACGGTTGTCTCTATCTGCTGCTGCCAGTGTGTGAAACCCAAAGCGAGCGAGCGGCCAGCAGGGCCATCCGCTGCTCAAACCAGCCTGTTGGAGTCTGGAGGGCCCTCTGTGGACAGCTCTACCCCGTCCCGCACCTCCACTTCAGGCTCATCCATGACAAACGCTCGCCCTCCACCATCCGAGCTCAGCGTGAACCTCTACGGCCCGATGGGAAACGCATTCCCTCCCTCTCAGTCCCAGCAGTATGTTCCTCCACTTCCACAGGGGGCGCCACAGTTCTACCAGCCCTACATGAATTATGCTCTCCCCCCAGAGCGCAGCATGCTGATGGCCCCTGCGTTCCTGGATGCCCGTTCTGCATTTGGGAAGGTGCACGGGCAGCCTTTTCCTCAGGCCCCCATGTGCACAGAGCCCCTTTATCCCCCTGTCGCTATCTGATAATGCTTAAAAAACTATGAATGGACTATAAAACTGTGTGAGACTACACAAGGAGTAGGAATGTCTCAGGGATACTTTCTTTTTGCTTTATCCACAAACACAATTATGACTGATATGATGTTGGTCATGATGTATTAATACTTCTCATAGGAGTGTGTTTGCATGAACACTTTTGCTGTTGCTGTTGCTCAGCAATCACTGATTGTATTGTTATTTATTAACAGATTAGAGAATAAATGTATTTTCATAGGCAATTTGTTTGACTCTCCTCATTCTTATAAAAAATATATATATGAATATTTCAGTCATGTTTAAGACACGTTTGTGAAACTACACTACACTATTCAAAATAAAGCATCCAAAAGGGGGTTTTCACGACAATGCCATAGACTTTGGATTCTTTAAAGAATCACTTTTTCTTACTGCAAAAAATATTTTAACAATCTAAAGAACGTTTCTCGGCTGCAAAGAATATGCATTGGATGTGAATGAAACCATCAATGCCAATAAAATACATTTATTTTTTAAGAAAGTAGGACTCGTGAAAAACTCAAGCAGCATGTGTTTAATTAGCTGGAACTAGTTTAATTTACTGAAATTAAGTGCCTATATTTTTACTGTAACTGAAGTTCAAGAGATCTTCAAGCCATCTGAACAATAAGTGTCTCTTTGTCCTGCAAAGAGCTTTGGGATTTCCTTTACAGGACTTTGTGATTGTAAAGCTCTCCAGCCGATACAGCTGCTTATGTGTGTGGCTGAGCTGGTTTTGTGTGTTTGTGTGTGGAAACGGCAGGAGGGCAGAGGACAAAAGATGCAGATCTCCTCACGCCCCTGAGAGTGCTATTAGTGCAGGTAAAGAGGGGTGTGTGAGTGAGATTAGGCTCTGGATGGCCCAGCTGGAGTTTAAGCAGAAGTTATGAGTTCATTAACGAGCTGCAGACGAGCCTGCTGAGATTCGACTCAAATCCTGTTATGATGTAAAACATGTAATGTGAAGCTAAAGACACATGAATAAATACAGCCATGCAGCTAAATACATCTGCTCAGGTACAACTGTAAATAAAACATTCTGCTTTTCTCCACTCACACACAAACTCTTGTTTTTTTTTTTTTTACTCAAAATGCTAAAACAAGAAAAGTAAGACACATGAGATGTATACTGTTTTAGTTTTGCATTGATTAGTAATATGTATTGCTAAAGACCTTGCTTAGACAGCTTTAAAGGCAATTTTTCTCAGTATTTAGATGTTTTTGCATCCTATTTCAGATATTCAAATAGTTTCTCAGCCAAATATTGCCCTGTCCTTTACTATTATAGGAAAGCTTATTTATTCAGCTTTCATTTAATGTATAAATATCAATTTTGAAAAACTACTCTTATGACTGGTTTTGTGGTCCAGGGTCACACATGAAATACTGTAAAACTCATTCACTTTACAAAAACGATTTCCTAAAATACAATCAAATATGCACAATTCAAAAATTGGGTGCATTCATTAGGCCCCTCATATTCTGATGCATTAACTCAAACCTTATAGTTTTAGGGCACATGGTAATATGTCAAGTCAGCTAGTTCTAACTTACAGAGGCCTATGTTAATGTTCGTAAAAAAAAAAATAAAAAAAAATGCATCAGCAATCAACAACAATGGTGGCCTCAACAAATGTAAATAGTCGATTTCGCCTCAATGGTAAACCCCACCAAAAGTCACTTTTAAATCATATGATAAAAGAACACTAAACACTAACAGATCCCTCCATATTCGTATGTCAAAACACATCAAATAACATTTTATTTCAACATCTACTCTACATACAGATACTGCAGCAAAGCATGCTGGGAACTAGAAATCAGCTCTTAGCCAATCTATTTGAGCTCTACTAATATAATCAGTTTTTGAAAAAATTTTACAATGCTTGAGTGAAATTGATTCATTTAATAAATTTCAATACAAAATAAATTTCAGTCATTTTTTTAATAAGAGTCAAGAATCTGATTCTGTATGATTTTCAATAAAAAGTAATCGTTATTTTACTTTTTTAGTTTTCATTATAATTATTTAAATAAAACTACCATTTAAGTCAGCCAGTCAGCCTCTTAAGTTTCCTGAGGCCTATTGGTTAAGAACCAATGTTATGATATAAAGTAGAAAGTGTCTTTGTTTGTGTTCGTTAAATTTCAAATTGACTGTTGCAGAAAAACATGCCAGGAATGCTGTCCATGCAGCACAATTTGTATCGTCACTTTCCTGGAGTGTAAATATCGCCCCCTCAGGATCAAGAGTGCAGTGCAAAAAGAATGCAGAACATTTTGCTGGAAAAGAGATTAGCAAAAAAAAAAAAAAGATTGATTACTGTATTGTTAGGGGTCATGGGTGAAAGGTCAAATTCCTGATACATATCAAGCCAATCACAGACAGAAAGCAAATCAATCAGAAGACGCAACCAACAGAAGTGAATTGTATTATTCTACAATTTAATTTGGACAAAAGTTACACAAGTTTACAGGTATCTACCTTATTAGTTCACAGGTTTCAATTATTAAAAAACGGACTCTCATAAAAGATGAGACATAAACACAATGATTCAATACTGAAGATTCTAACAAGCTCTTAATGCCCCTTGGGTCAAATTCCAAAACACAAATACCAGCTCATTTGCACAAATTGAATGATAGTTCTAGAAGAACTCAAGGTTTAGAATTCTCATTCAACTTGTGTTTCATAATTACTCTACTACTAAAGGGCTGTTCACACATGTATTTGCATTTAGTCTGCATTGATTGTTGGCTTCTGTATCTAGAGTATTTGTTTCGATGGCCATCTTTTCAGCGTCTCCTGCCATTAGCACCACGTTTTTAAAGATGCTTCAACTTCTCATCCATTACAATGCACTCCATCTACATCTTGTGTGAACGGCCCTCAAGACATTCAAAACACTGACGTTACATAATACAAGAGAAAATCGTGTTTTCATGATGGAAAAACATTAAAAGACATAGGCAAAATCATACCATTATTAATGAATTAAAATGATTAAAGATCAGTTTAAGCGTTAACTGAATACCATACAAACAGTTCTGGAGAAATTAGGATCTAATGCACTAGAATTAAACCCCACACAGAATAGTACACTTCAGTATTCCTAAACCAGCATTCATTTCCTCTACAGACTAAACACAGACACAATACAAACAAAATATCAATATAAAAATGAATGAAAAACTGAGACCTCGGGACTGGTCTGGGTTTATAGATGAGCAATAAGCGTGTGGCGACTGTCAGTGAGTGTATGTGTGGAAATGTGCTTGCATGCATTTATGTAAGTAAATTGTTTTCTTTTGGGGTTATGGGTGTTGGTCAAGCTTTCTCTGAGGTTGTTAGTAGCTGTGCATGCTACTCATCGGGTTTTCTCTTGGGTTTTTTAGGGTTGCGTGAGCGACTTTTGGCTTTGCAGAGAGGACAAATCGGAGCGTTCCGATGGATTTGCTGGTGGCAGGACAGACAGGCCTGGAAACAGATAACAAATGAAATCAATATACCACCTCTTTAACTTTATACATACTGTTAAAGAGATCTGAGCAAAAAATGCATTAAACCCTGTGTGTGCAAATCTATATTTACAACCAGACAATCATGTGTATGTCTGTATACATATCTAGGTATGATGTATACATACTGTTTAGAAATTTTGCTGTCTAGTTTCTTTCCACAATGAGCAGGTCCAAAGTTAGAGGTCAATAACATTTGTATATTTTATTAAAGATGCATTCAATTGATTAAAAGTGACATTAAATACATTTAGAATGTTACCAAAGATTCATATTGCAAATGTAGTCTGTCCTTCTCTATTTGTCAAAAAATCCTGACAAGAATGTAAATGTTTTTTGAACACCAAAGCATATTAGAAAGACTTCTGAAGGATCATGTGACACACCAGTACAAAATTAAGGAATAAATTATATTAGATTTTTTTTTTTTTATTGTAATAGTATTTTACAATTTCACAGTCATTTGTATCAAATAAATGCAGCCTTGGTGAGCAGAAGAGACTTCTTCCGGAAGCATTTAAAAAAAATTGTACTGACCACAAACTTTAGAATAGTAAGGTACATGTAAACCAGTTTGAATTAGAAACAAAATATCATGGTAGCAGTTCATGAGTATAGTTTAAAAAGTGACTCAGATGTTAATTCAGTTCCGGTGGATTACAGTGAAGGAATCTTTAGCCTGAATGAAACTGATAACATGGGATTTTTTGGACTTACGACTTGTCTTTTACATAAATTAAAAAGAACCAGTTTCCAAAGACCCGGGTCATGCATTGGTGAATCAGACCACAGTGGAACAACAAAGACAATGTGACGGAAAGTTGACATTTTGTGGGACCAGGTCCATCAGAATGCAAGCTCACATCTAAGATAAAACATTTTTATCTTGTCTGCAATATATAAAAACTGTCAAATAAGCGTTATATATTGTGTGTGTACACCCATACAGCTGCAGTGAACTAAAAGTCTATTCACCTTCATAGGTGGTGGCTGCTGGCGGAACGTCGCTGTCTGTCTGGCATCCTGTTTCCGTGCAGCTTGCAGTTGCTGGGCTGCAGCCGCTGCCGCCGCTAAGGATTCTGGGATAGGAGGCTCCTGAGGTTCTGTCTGCCACTCAGCCTTTTGCTTTTCAAAGTAGCTGAAAGAGGATGAAGAGCACATAAACAAACAGTAAGCAATTTAGCCTTCCCATACACAATTACACGCTCTCTGTCTCGCAAATTCTCTGACTCAGCTTTAAGAATTACTTTCTTGCGAACACACACTCCTACACTGCGGTGACTCATTTTGAGGAGTTCCCCCAGTCAAACACACACACACACACACACACAGGAACAGCATTACTAACTCCAGTGAGAGCTTCTCCTCTTCCTGGCTGAGGTCGGGGAGTCTCTGTAAGCCGAGGGTCATCCTCAGGGCATCCACGTGCTCTTTCAGTGGCTTGTATTCATCGTGGAGACGTCTGGTGGACTCCAGCAGCTTGTTCAAGTCACTTTCAGACTGTTTGATAGTGTTTTCCATCTGGGAGAAGAAATACAGCCACTCCATAAATCACAATGGTGTCAACCTAATGGTTAGACATCTGACCTAACACAGATGTTACTGGATCAGATCCTTGACATCACAAAACAAAAGTGCTGGTAGAGCTCATAAAACCTAGAACATACTACCATATTACCATTTTCCATTTATGAAAGAAACTTTTTGATCATATAGTAATATTTTATTACTGGAAATATGGTAAAAACAGTATAATTGTGAAATATTATTACAATTTAAAATAATTGTTTTCTATTTTAGTATATTTTAAACTGCAATTTATTCATGTGAAGGCAAAGATGAATGAATTTTACTCTAGTTTTCAGCGTCACATGATCTTTCAGAAATCATTAATATTCTGATTTGGTGCTTAAGAAACATTTCTTATTATTGTACAAGTACAGTTGAGCTGCTAATATTTTTCTAGAAACCATGATGCATTTTATTTCAGGATTATTTGATGGATATACGTTTTTTTAGAACATCTGATCATTTTAATGCACCCTTGCTAAAGTTATTCTTACTTAACCTAAATTTTGAATGGTAGTTTATTACCTTTGAATATGTGCATTAAGTCACAGTCCGTGTGAATGTGAAGAATATATGTATACTTTATAAAAGTGATAAATAGTGCAGTGCAATGTGTTATGTTTTTTGCTTCTTTACCACATTAATATCAGCATGTATAAGACGCAGCTCCTCTACATGAGCCATTTTCTCCTGCAGCAGAAGATCCATTTCCTGTTTGTACTCTCTCAGGTGCTTCTCCTCTGACTCCAGAGCTTCAAACTCACTCCTCAGTCGAGATTTGATCTTCTCCATCTGAATTGTCTTATTCCTGCAGAACCACACACAACACTGTAAACATCCAGCCAATGCATGCCAGCATGTGACAATGCAATGCAAAGACTTCTGATCTGGTGCATGTGGTTTTAAGCTAATAGGACATCTGTTATGGTTCGATCACAAAACGCACTAGACGCCGTGTGTGTGCAAAGCTATATACAATCTGAGGTGTGTATAAATGATTAAAAACCGTTCTGCAGGAAATGAACCGTTTGCTCTGCAGTTTGGTGTCTAACCACAACAGGATGTTTTTCACACTCATCTTCGTCAAAAATAACGGTTAATGCAGAATTAGTGTGATATGTTTTCAGATTTAGTGCATAGCTGTTTATCTGTATAGTTTAAACCGGTTGCTTTAGCATCACGACCGATTAAAAAAGCCTGTCAAAAGAGAAGTATCTTACATAATGTTTTCAGGTTGACTTTACATGCAATTCATGCATTGCTTATGAATTGAAAGGATTAAGGGGAAATACGCCGGGTTTTTGCAATATAGGTGGAACTGGCCAGATGTTGAAGACAGGCTAGCGTGTCTGCTTTGGGCTCAATCTCAGCTTTTCTTACCTTATTTCTTTGATGTTTTCTAGCTTGCACATTATCTCTTGTTCGTCCGCCATGGTGGACTGTGAAACTGTGATAGTTCTGTTGGAATAAGAAAGGAGTTAAAGGTTGCAGCGGATATACCTCTCATAAGAAAGACAATAGAAATGCTAACCAGCTGTGGACAACAGCAACACGACGCTTTGACTACATTTCCCACAATCCTCGGCGAGGCTTAAAGGGAGAGTGTTCAATTAAAAGTACACACGAGTTTGTCGGTCGTTTATGATATTTCTTATAGGAAATATTTGGGAAACTATTGAAAAATTTAGCAATCTAAAATTCCACCTACATTTTAGTGTCATCTGGTAGAGGCAAATGTACTTGAAAAAAATAACATGCTACATTTAAGCATATTCATATTTTTGAAAGTATGAAATAGAAACAGTCAGTAATGTGGTTTATTACGGCTTTATTATAAAACAAAGAAAAACATTCCACTAAAACAGGAAACAACTTCATTGCCAGTTGTTATATGGATTTATTCACATGCAGCAGACTTGTCCAAGTATTTAAATATACATATAATAATACAATAAATTGCATATTCATGTACTGTGGTATTTACACGATACTCCATAGTACAGTAGAATAGAATATGTCCAAAACAGTAGTTATTTATTCATACATAAGTGCTATGCTGATCAGAAATGTCTCAAGCTGCACTTAAAGACCTTATTGAGCTTAATAAAGAACCATGAATAAGGTCGCATAGTGTGCATCTGGAGCTTTGGTTTCGACTGCCTGTAGTTAAACGCTCACTTCCCCTCTGTTATTTAGCCTTCCATTATCCAGTAAGTTAACTGATTTTGAGAAAGCAAATGATTCATTTCGCAACTGAACCTTTCGAACGATTTAGACTGGAACGCGATGCGCTTTTGAGAGATTCATCGAAAAGAGTCGACTCAAATGAATGATTCATTCGCGAATCAGGAATCGCCGCCTTTTTTTCAAAACAGACAAACAACAGAAAACAAAAGGCACGAGGCTTGAAAACTGTTACTGTCAGGGAAATGCATTTCTAAACAGACCTTTGCTACTGGAAAGCGACATGAGCCTCAACGTTATCAGATAGCTACCAAAAGTATAGTTAAACTAACAGTTTAATCAGTCGAGGCATTGTTCAAAGGTTGATAGTTCGTTGCAAAGGATGCCAGGATAATAACAACAACTACTGAATAACTGTATCAACCTTCTGAGTGTGGACGTCATATCGCACAGCGCTCTCGCGCGCGTCCGATGTATTTTTAACCCTCTGTTTCTGCATTACCGGAGTCCCGTCCACCCACGTGCTTCAAAACGCGGAGACGGAGGCAGCAAAAACGCACTTTCTGCGGCTCCGAGCGCAGCGACAGGGGGCGTCCGACGCGTTGCCGAGGCGCAGGCGGTGGGTGCAGTCGGGGCCGCTATAGGGAGGGAGGGAAGAGAGGAAAGGGAGGGCGAGAGGAGAAGGAGGGATGGAGATGGATGATAGATGCTTGTGAAGCGCGTTCGCCGTTATGCTCGGCCGCAGACAAACTTGCATCCTCCCGTGACTTTCCTTCCCATGCCGCTCCACCCATGAAGCGGGACGCAGGGCGAATGCGTGCCAGTGTTCCGGAGCGCGTCGTGATCGCTTGTTTATCCGTCTGATAAATGGTTTTGGAGCTCGTCGCGCCCGCCAGTGCAGGCCCTGCGCTCCAGCGCTGCATCCAGCACATCCAGCGGGTTTTCCGGGTCAGAGTGAGCTGCAGCACCGCCGAGTCCAGCTGCGAGAGCCCCAACGCCGGCTCCTGTATCATCGTAAACATCGAGGACGGCAAGGAAGAAGACTGCACTAAAGCTAAAGTGAGTATGTGCGCGAGAGAGCGCGTGTCGCAGGAGAGCCGTGTGAGCACGACCGACATTCGCTATTCAAGCTCTTCATTTTATTACATTTTCTCGGGTCTATTTTTACTTTCACTGGCCAAATGAGGAACTATGGTTTTTTCCTCTGTGATTCTGAAAAATACATCCCATGTAAGTGTTTCAGGCGAGGCTAAATGCTCTTTAAATCACGCGCAGAACTGATGCTCACGACTCACGTTTCACAGAGATTCACCGAGAGCAGTTTGACAGACGCTCGTGGACTTTTGAAGATGCTAGGACCTTTCATAAACAGTATTTATTTTATTTTTATTTTAAGATAATAGAATACATTACTTTAAACCTGACCCTCGCATAAACCTGTTGACTTTATAAGAGCTGAAGCAAAACATAATTTATGATCCGTTCAAGATGCTTCAAATGCCAACAAGCAAGTCTTTGACACTTGTCATTATAGGGTACTTTCAAACATTTGACATTTACAAGTGTTTGGACATGCACATTAATCTTTTAAAATGGCACATTTCCCTATTTTTATGCAGGTTATCTTCAATATTAAACTTTTTTTCTACTCTTTATGCACTGAAAGCATGATGTATTGCACTTGCAGGATGCTGGTCATGAGAAATGAAATGTCCTTGCTTGGGCCAAACAAAGTCAAGGCAGTTGGAGGGTCCTCACACACACACACACACACACACACACACACACACACTCTTGTTTGGCATCCTGCATGTATAACAGTGTTATCGCACCAGCCTGTTGCTGCGGCTGCATTTGTCTGTGTTTGAGTTTGGCATGCACCCAAAGCATTGAAAGCATCTTCAAGTGTGCAACTTCAGGTAAGAAGTGGCCTTCTGTCTGTGCATCTTTATGTGAGTGCATGCTTTCACCTCCTGCTGACTATTTTTTTGGCATAACTGCACTATAAGATGCTGCCACCCACCGTGTCTTTAGTCCGAGCGCCTGAGCTCAGAGATGCACCGTGGGCCTTAACTGGGCTTCATATGAGCTCCAGCAGAGACTCCACTTGTTGCTATGAGACGAACCAGCATGAAGCTGTGTGTGTGCTCGAGTGCATGGTGGCCTTGCTGATTGTAAGCCTGTGTTGTGGAGGAGGTGAGGAGAAGAGAAAGGAAAAAGAGAAGCAAAACAAGGCAGAAAAGAAAGGGGAAGAAAAGAAGAAGGCGGGAGACTTTTAAGAGGAGGATGCATTCTGTTGTTGGGCTTGTTTGTGGTGCGTCTGTTGAATACACGTGCTATTTTGCTGCCGGCTGTTTGAGTCACCGAGTATTGTGTGATTTTTAGGACGAGAGATATGACCTGTGTGTTTACAAAAGCCTGAAATTCGGTGGGCCGCTTGTCTCTCTGAAAGCTGACTGGGTGCTTGTTTGTCCAGAAGTTAGCCATTCTGGCTCACCGTGCTGCAGTTTCCCAGAGTCAAATGTTTGGTGTGACAGAGTATGGAGCTCTCCTGTATTTGTTCACCTGGATCTTTTATGTTTAATATGACGTCTTGCCTTCGCAAAAAGCCGATTTTGTCCAATTTTTGCTCTTTGTTTTCTAACAGAGGAATGGGCTCACACCTTTTCACCCAAGGAGGAATATTTCAACGTTCCCCTCTTTTCTTCCTTGTGTTTTCATGGGCTCCATGCACACAGATCTCTCCCACCCACTCAGCAGCAGTTTCCCAATCAGTTCCAAAGCTGGCCGGGTAATTAACAGAGAAAGCATAAATTGACGTCAAACACGTCCTAATGAACAGAGGCGTGTGAACGAGCAGCTGACCTTTATTTATTTAAAACCTGGCATGAGTCTTGATTGGTTTACATCATTATTTCAGTTACCTTGTCCTCAGTTGTTACTGATTTTGGCCTCTTATATCTAATTATTCAGGGTTTCTGTCGGCCGGTTTACTGATCTCAGAACAGTTTCTCAGTCTGCTGTGGTGGACTGCTGGCACTGACAGCGTGATGCAGCTGATTTGCATAATTTGATGCATACAAAACATTTTAAAGATGTTCATATAATAAAGTGTATTTTAATTATTATTATTATTATTATTATTATTATTATTATTATTATTATTATTATTATGTTATTACATTATAATATATGGTTTATATTTAAATATATTAGTAATATATTTGAACATTTTATTATATCAATTATATTTATTATTAAGTTATTAATATGTTATATTAGTATTATCATTGTCATAAATGTAAAAAAAATCATATAATAAAACCTATAATTATTGTTGTTAATAGTAATTATTATTATGGTATTATAAATAGTAATTATATTTACATTTAAATGTATTAGAAATATATTTTACACTTTATATTTTATGATAATAATATTATTATGATTAATGATGATAATAATAATAATAATAATAATATATTAAAGTTGCTAATATCATTATATATCATCATAAAGATGTTAAATATCATTCTTTCAATGTGATATATATTTTTAGAATCTTAATTAAAATTATTATCATGTTATTATTAAATTATAATAATATATTTATATTTAAATAATTTAGTAATATAATTAATTTCATCTTATAAAATAGCAACAACAACAATAATATTGTTGTTATTAATAGTGTATATATTTATATTAAAAATATTAGTAATTTATTTTATTTTTATCTTATAAATGCTTTTTAACATCTCTAAAGATAATCGTTAATAAAAACAATAGTAATAATAATAACAACAATATTTTATGATAAAGAGGATAAAAAGCATTCATATGATATTTGTTTTTTATCATAATAATTAATTATTATTATTATTATTATTATTATTATTATTATTATTATTAAATATTAAAAATATCACGTTTACCACAAGCCTGTGGTATCAAAGAAAATCAGAGGATGTTTGCCTCATACATTCCACTTTTGAATCTCAATGATATTAACAGAAAACTTGTGTCTACTATAGAAAGGGAAATTGTGTTCCTGTAGTGTCCTGCTGTAATATGCACCTCTCTTTTCAAGCTATAGTGATTATTAAAGCCATCATCTCTTAGGTTTACTGCAGGCTGTTTGACTGATCTCAGAACAGCTCCTCAGTCCGCTGTGGTGGAGCAGCCGTCGCTGACTGCCTGACGCAGCTGATCTGAGACCTGCTGCTGAAGCTGTGATCTCCAGCTCGGGCCCATGGCTTGTGAGTGCAGATGATGCGGTTCAGTGCCCAGGGGAACATGCTGCTGGAGTCAGCATCACGACTCCGAACAGCAGCTGTCACGCTGGGGAGGAAATTCTTCAATACGCCACATCTGCAGAGAGAGAGAGAGCGAGAGAGGGGGAAGATTGTATTCACTGTCAGTTTAAAGTGATATTATTCTTCTCAAACACACACACACACACACTCTCTCTCTCTCTCCCGGAGAGCTGGTTCTGCGCGTAGGTGTTTATTAGTGAAGCATGCATGTGTGCTGTTTATGCGTGTGTTTCGGAATTGCACATTAAATGCTGTGTGGATTTGAGTGTTGTCGATGTAATATGTGTGTCGTGTGTTTGCGTGTGTGTGTTCCAGGCTTTCCCAGAGAACACTGCGTTGTGTTAGTCGTGACTGCTAAAAAGCAGTTAGCTGATGACAGGGCTGCGTTGCTAGGCAACCGGTGTCATGAGCACAGAGGAGCATCTCGTAGCTGGATGGTGCTATCGGTTTTCTCTACACACACATGCACTCGCACACACTCCCAGCCTACACATACACACATCCCTCTCACCCCACACAAAAACAAACAGAGATGCACACACATGCACAAGTATTCTCACTCATGCACACTTTCATCAGACATTGCATATCAACCTTGATAGAACTACCAGTGTTTGATTCCAATATAAGCTTGAGTTGCAGAAGTTTTTGGGGAATAGCAGGGAAAATTACGGCAGGTGTGCAGGAATCTGCTGAAGGGGAAGTGAATGAACTGAGGTTTGGTTTTAAGAAAACGCGAGCTTCTCAGAGGTTGTGTGCTTTGAAAGAAGTTCAGTATCGTTTCTCCTCAAGGAAGTTCAACCTTAGCCCCACCCAAAGTAGCTTCTCGTTTTGTCATATTGAAAAGTTTACAATACTGAAATGTTCTGTCATGAGAATTCAAGAATGCACTGATATGTTTTCCCAGCAGCACATTGATGTAGAGAAAGATGTATTTTTATATATATATATATATATATATATATATATATATATATGTATGTATGTATGTATGAACAGTATATGTATAATAGATAGAAGTATCTGCCATGACGCACAACACATAATTTGGGACAGTTTGTGACATATGGGCACATGCGTCATGCCGATTGTCTTCTAAGAATATGCTCACCTCTGTAAACCGACTTAAAGACAGTACAATGAGTTAGCTGTATACAAACAGGAGGACCTCAGAGCAAACGTGCATGTGTTAGATGAAATAAGAAAAAAAAACATTAAAAACAGTTATGAAAAGCTTATTTTATCCCTTGGAGACCCAGCAATTTATTATATTAAGAAACATAATTAAAAAAAAAAGTATTTGTATTTGTATTATGTGTTATTATTTATTAATAACATTATTAATATTACTGTTCATAGGTTTGGGGTCTTAATTTAAAAAAACTGGTATGAATGAAGTCTCTCAGTTCACCACAGCTGTGGACATCTGATCCAAAATATAGAAATAATAATACTGTCAAACTATATATATATATATATATATATATAAATTCAAAGCAGAATCTTCAGCAGCCATTTTTTTTTTCAATTGCATCCTTGCTGAATTAAAAATATTATTTTATTAAAAAAAAAAAAAAAAGTAAATAAAATAAAAATGAAATACTAACCCTGACTATTTTACCTGTAGTGCATTTGTTAAATATTAATATTATCACAGTGGCCATAAACACTTATAATATATAATTGAAAATCTCATAATATCCACATTAAGATCGAACAGTGGAATGTATTATAGTTTCAACAAAAGCTTATGTCTGCTATGTAGGAAGGTATATTGTGCTCCTGTAATATCCAGTCTATTTCTAATGCTGTAGTTCAGAACTTACTGTGTCATTTCAAGCTGTAGTGATTGTTTGGTGAGCTGAGTGGTCACAACAAGTGCAGCACTACAGTAGTGCTACAGTTTATTGGAAAAACGGTTACAGGAAAATCAGGAGCATTTTCAGACTTGTAGTGTAATATTGCTCGCTTTGTTGCTGCTACCAATTAGATATCAAGTTCAGACTGTCCTGTTCGGTCAATTACATGTGAGAAGAGCAAGGTGCTCCAGCATCCTTTGAGTCATAATTACTGTACAGTGTGTTTTAACCCTTAATTAATTCATTTATTTTTTGATTATGACTGATGAAAGTAACTAATAATAAAAACGGTAGATTACAGCTTTAGTGGCCAAACTCATCTGTTCTCTGTTTGAAATCTGTTTCAACAAAAACATTTCAAACAGACAGTTTTGACCACTACTAATTAAACTACTAACTACCAAAAAAAAAAAAAAAAATGAACAATGCCACCATTTATGCAATGCTTTGATTTAGTTATGTATAAAACAGTAATTTAGAAAAAAGTTATTAGGTTGGTTTGGATGTGTACTGCATAAAAAATGTTTTGGAGTCTCACCCCACAAAAAAGTATTTGAACGTAAATTATAAAAAAATTATTATGCATGTAAACGATCTTTTGTCTTTCCCTCAGGAGTACATTGTGTCGCTGATCAGTCCAGTGCATAAGCACCGTGAGCGTTTGACTCTTTGGCTGCAGCGGCGACTGCATGCCCTGCGTGCAGCTATTGAGTACGAGAGCTGTGCCGTGGTGCAGGTGAGGGACCATGCACTGGAGCTTCAGGGAGGTCATGCACAGGTAACAGCTGCATGCGCCATGCTGCAGCGCCTGAAGATGGAGCACCGCGGCTGCCGAGAACCCCAGGCCTTGCCCGCTGCCACCGGCCATGACTCTCCAGAAGAAGAGGATGAGGAGGATGATGAAGAAGCCAGGGAAGATGGGAGCAGTTCTGAGAGTGATGGTGAGGCACGGTCACGGAGCAGGAGTTCTGGAGGCGTTGTCAGCACGGCGGGGTCAGAAGAAGGATTGACCGGAAAGAGGCAGGACCAACTCACAGCTACCAAACCTCACCGGCAGCTGTGTCGCTCATCCTGTTTGGACCGTCCCAGCTTCAGCCAGAGCAGCATCTTACAGGAGTTGCGCGCAGATGACACCCAGAGAGCCCAAATGCCCTTGCGTCAAACCAGCGATCGAGATTACCAAACCAAAATGGACTTTGCTCTGAAACTGGGCTACTCCGGAGAGCAGGTGGAGTCTGTGCTGAGTAAACTGGGGTCCAGTGCACTAATCAATGATGTATTGGCCGAGCTGGTACGCTTAGGGAATAAAGGAGATCCAGAGAGCCAGACAGCAGCGGGCACTGCAGGTTTAACACCACGGGCGATGGGTGCCAAAGAAACCGTCAGCCATGAAACATCGCTGGAGGAAGACGCATCAGACACATATGACAACCTCAGACCAATTGTGATTGATGGATCCAATGTTGCCATGAGGTAAATGCTAATGAGAACCAAACTCTTTCCACATATATTGTTTAAAAACATACAATTTCTGTAACTCCTGACAAGGTCTACATACGCATGTTTTGAGCCTAGCAGTCAAAGTTAACCTGAGACACTGTTTGCAACCCATTTTACACTATAATCCAATATATTTCACGCTAAAAATGTCAGGCTGAACTTCATGATCTATCATGGGATGTTTGGACTGTGAAAAGTTGTTAGACAAAATAATTTTAGAGCTAGAGCGAGTTGTTTTAGAGCCAGAGAAATGTATACAATATGTACAGTATGTTACAAATAATATGAGAAACGTTATCTGCTGAAAAGTGAACATGAATGTTCGTTTAGAAAGTAAAAGGGTCAATTCAAGGGATGCTCTGGCTAAATAATTACAATTCTGAACATTCTACATGATTACAAAATAAAACACTAGAAGCTAAAATCAATCATTTTAAATGCTAAAAGTGCATTGAGGCATCACATCATTATAATGCCCAAGAGTGAAAACTGCATATTTGGTAAAGATCAGATTTAAGACTGTTGTTAAATTCTTAGCTGTTTTATTATTAACACAATTAGATAACAAACAATGAACACTGATACCAAAATCACATCGGCTGTTATACTGTGCATCCCTTCCCTAATCAGTTTTGATTTCATGGTGACTTAAAGGCTCTGGACTGATAACATGCTGATGAGAGAACTAGTCAGAACCTGGGGAACTGTGAACTAGAGAGTCATCAGATTCTCACTGTTGTTGTTTACTTCTGGAATGTACGCTGTTGCAGGAAGTCTTTTGGTAAAATGATCTTTATGTTCCTGTTTTGAAATGTTTTTAATATTGAGAAATATCCAATCAGTGAGAGAACTGTGTGTGTGTGTGCATGTGTGTAATTTGATGTTGGTAATATTTTTTTTGTAGCCATGGAAACAAAGATGTGTTCTCATGCCTGGGCATTCAGCTGGCTGTTGATTGGTTCCTGGAGAAAGGCCACAAAGACATCACAGTTTTCGTCCCAGCATGGAGGAAAGAGCAGTCAAGACCTGATGCGCCAATCAAAGGTACCACAAAACCTTCAGAAAAAGATTTTTCCATGATGAGTTAACACTTCCATGAAGTGCCAGTGTGTGTCTTGAGTATTTCCAGTTAGTTCAAAAATCTGAGACCACCAGTTAAAATGCTTCTATGTCTAATTTGTTTTCTAATTTAATGTATGTATTTTTAAATATAACAGTGTGAGTAAAAAGTTGAATTAAAAATAAATGTATTCGTATTGTTTATTCTTCTTTTGCTTTAATAAAACAATCTCTCAAGCTGCATGAACACCACAAGTTTGTGTAAATCCTGGTTAATCATGTTCTCAAGTGTGATTTTGAGAATGATCCAAACAGCATCATGTGCTTCAATTGAGAGAAATAAAAACATTTATTTTTCTGTTTTTACAAAGTGTACATGATCTGTGTCACAGGTTTATGTCTTTGGTTATTGACATAGATATTTTCTTAATCATCATAATGTTTCTTTATTAAAAAATCCCCAAATTCTTAAATTTTGACCATACTGTATGTTGCTGAGCTGTTTTTATTTTCCTGTATGAACTTCTCAGTGGAGTCGCCATGTGTCCAGTGAGATCGTCCATCTGTGCTGTGATGTTTATACAAGTTTGCGTATGTCTGTGAATGAGGTCACAGGAAGTGATGATGTGTGATGTCACCTTCTTCCTCAGATCAGGAGATCCTACGGAAATTAGAGAAGGAAAAGATCCTCGTCTTCACGCCGTCTCGCAGAGTCCAAGGACGACGAGTGGTTTGCTACGACGACCGTTTTATCGTCAAGCTGGCCTGCGACTCAGACGGGATCATCGTGTCCAACGACAACTACCGAGACTTGCAGAATGAGAAACCAGAGTGGAAGAAATTTATTGAGGAACGACTCCTCATGTACAGCTTCGTCAACGACAAGTATGCTCGCACACGGTTACCATGGTGATGGGGTTTTCTCTCTCACTCATCTGTGTCTTCTGCTTTCCACCCTCGCACCCGTATGGCGTTCCTCTTTCTCTCTGTTTTTCTTCTTTCACTTTTTATTGCTTGGTCACTTGTTTCAAGTCTCTCTTGTTCTTTGTAAATAAGCTTTAATTAATTAAGCTCCCACAGTTAGGCCTGTTGTGATTACATAATTACATATTATCTAAGCCACACATTGCTATCCAAATAAAGTCATTTTAAGTGATATATAGAAATGCAATAATTTGACATTTTTGTCTCATTTTCCGATGCAGTTGTGCAGAAGAAACGCTCTCGTCATGCACATAATGTTCACCATTTGTGGTGGTTCACGTCGCACTCATACAAAACTATTTATGTTGCCTTGACATACATTATGAATGCAGAGTGCCCTGGTTTCACTTTATTTTAATATTTGCATTATGGCTGCAAGTAATAAAGAATTTAGAACAGTAGTATTTTACCATACTTCTGTATAATATATGAAATCTCATATTTATAATATAAATAATGATAACATTTAGATATTGTTTCATTAAATGTTTTAGATTTAAAGCATTCTTCTTTCCATAGAGTTGTGCTTATTTGTGTCTGTTGGACTGATTTGTAGGTTTATGCCTCCTGATGATCCTTTAGGCAGACATGGACCTAGTCTTGAAAATTTTCTCCGCAAACGACCAGTGGTTCCAGAGCACAAGAAGCAGCCGTGTCCTTATGGTCAGTACAGCAAAAGTAGGAAATTAATTTATGTCTTTATTCCAGAACATCACAGCATATTAAAAATATATTTACTGCATCAACACTGTAATGTAAAATAAGATAAATGTCAAGTTCTGTCATGAAACTCTAGATGGTGCAGGCTGATGGTTCGTTAATTCAAACTGATGATATTCACAGCGTTAAAATACTTGGCATAAGCTGATTGGGTTTATGTTGCATACGAAGCCAGTGAGCTTGCTTCTTTACATATAAATGGCTGATCAGCATTCACTAGAGCATTTTGCAGCACGCTTTGAAATTTACTCTGAAACCCTCCGCCTCCCCATCTCCACCTGTGTAGATCTTATACAGGTTATTATATATGCTATTTGTGCAGCAGCTAGTGTTGTCAAAAAGTACTGATGTGATACTGAAATTCAATCAGTCGGTACTGAAATTTTAAAAATGTCCATTTTCAGTTAACATTTGAGCACTGTTGAGCGGATTCTCAAACATTGCCGATTGGCCATTTGTGTTCACGCGTTCAACAGATGTGACTGTGATTGGCTACAATGATCATCTCTTTACACTCTTCACTGAGCGCTCACACAGAAACACATGGGAGCATTTAATACTTAATCTTAAATACTCAAAGCACCATATCGGTGTATGTATATTAGTAGTAATTTCTTGAACTAGTTTTTCTTTGCAGCAGCGATAATATATAACAACAGAAATAACCAACAACCGCAATTCAGCAGTGTAGCAGACCTATTCCGCCAAAACCAAAAAACATTGTCCTTATCCATTACCATGCTAAAATCTTCAGAGAGTTGTCATGACAGAAATATATTTGTTAATGTTATTCATGCACTGTCAAACTATTGATTGTCCAGTTCCTATATTTTTTCAGTATACTGCTATTTCTGAATCAGTGCTGCCAGTTTTAGAAACACAGAAGTAACATTTTTGTCTCAAACCACTATTGGTTTTATCACAGGTAAGAAGTGCACGTACGGCCATAAATGCAAGTACTACCACCCAGAAAGAGCCAACCAACCACTGCGGGCTGTTGCTGACGAGCTCAGAGCCTTTGCCAAACTCTCCGCTGTAAAAACAATGAGTGAGGGGGCACTTGCCAAATGTGGGATCTCTGGTTCTGCTAACAAGGGGGACAGTAGCTCCGAGGCAAAGCGAGTGGCACCCAAGCGCCAGTCTGACCCTAGTATCCGGTCGGTTGCATGTGAGCAAGAAGAGAGACTCTGTCCAGCGCGGAAGGCAGAGGCCAATTCTGTACCATCGTTAGTTTCAGCACTTAGCGTTCCAACTATGCCACTGACGAAAAGTCATGCGGCAGGCGCCCTGAACACACGCTCGGCGAGCAGCCCTGTTCCAGGGTCTCTGCACTTTACCCACAGCTCGCTCGAGCATGCGGGCAGCATTCAATATCCCCCCATCCTAGTCACCAATAGTCAGGGCGCCTCCGTGGCTTATGGTGAGCCGTTCCCCAAGTACGACTCTGTGGTAAGCGACCACGGATACTATTCCATGCTCAGTGACTTCTCCACCATCAGCCTCCAAGACAGTTTCTGCAGTCTTGAACAGCCAGAGCCTGTAGGGGTGGGTGGAGGATATCCTGGTAGAGCCAGCATGTGCCCTGAGCCCGGCCGAAGTCATTCGTCAGACTCCTATTCGTCCTACAGTGGAGAGATGTACCTCAACTCATTGGAGGGCAGCCTGGATGACAGCATGAAAGGGCCACCGTCTCAGACCCAGACTCAACCTTCGGCGCAAACACGCCTTCAAGCCTTTGCACACGGTTTCCACCATGAGGCCTTGACTCGTGTGCAGAGCTACGGAACAGATGAACCCAAACCGGGACCTCGAAAGCAGCCCTCCGCCCACCTTGCACCACACTCCCAACACTCGGTCGTCGGTGCCCGATCCAGCTGCCCAGGAGACTACCCTCCTGTGTCCCAGAACATGTTGCCTTCCGCCAGCCCTTCCCAGCAGGGTCGGTCCTTAGGCATGACTCGAATGGACAGCATATCTGACTCACGGCTCTACGAGAGCAATCCGCTGCGCCAGCGGAGACCTCCTCTTTGTCGAGAGCAGCATGCCAGCTGGGACCCTTTGCCGTGTGGTAACGAGCCCTACAGTTACGGAAGCTACGGATTAACGGGAGGCCTCATGCCTTGCTATGAAAGGGTGATGGTCCGCAGCATGCCCGAGAAGATGGAGCAGATTTGGAGGTCCCCGTGGGATAGTGTGCCGCCTCCACCGTTCAGTGCTCGTGGGCCAGCGGAGGAACCCCAAGAGCGGCACCCTATTCCAGAACACCAGTATCAAACCTACCGAAACCTCTGTAACATCTTCCCGGCATATGTGGTCCATTTGGTCATGGAGGAGAACCCTCACATGACCGATCCCCAGCAGCTGGCTGCCGTCATCGTCACTAAACTGCGCACTTGCCACTAAGTACATCACGAAAGGCTAATAACAACACCTAGTGAATGAGAAAACGGGGCACCTTGAGAATTGCATATTTTTGATAACAGCGAGCCTTTGTGTGTAATTATGATTGGATCCATTAAGTGGTTAGCTAGCATGGTAGCATTGATGCTGCATTGGTTGTTATGTAATCTGTTAAGTCATATGGAAGCCTGGATCTTGTACCTGAGAAGTTTAGCATAGAAACCCGAGATCCCTCGTAAAAAAGTCCACCGTTTAGCTCTTGAGATGGGCCAAAAGGTTGTTCATAAACCCGACTCAAAAGTGTATCCACATTGAGCGAACAACTGCCTGCCAGTTTGATGGCATATCTTGAGAATGTCTTCTTTCGTTGGTGATGATAACATTTATCCTTTGAAAAAGAGTTACATGAGAGAAATCTCTTTGGTAAAACTGATCAGAAATGATCCTGCACAATATGAATAGTATTGTGTATGTATATGTGTATTCACTTGCAATTGCGTGTAAATATGACGTGACACCGTGGTGTGGTTTTTTTGGTGTGCGTGATGACTTGATGTGTGATTTCAGAAAGAGGAATGAACGCTTGCGTACCTCAAAGCATGACCTTTGAACTTTTATGGCCTTACATTGGAGTGACCTCACCACACCTTAATGTGAATAGTATTTAATAGCTGATGAGGCTACTGTTTTGCATTTATTTTATAAAAGCGAGCACTGGGACAGAAAGGTTAAGATTATGCCGTGCTGCGGTTCAGACTTTTTAACTGGCTGGGCTGTAACTTCATTCCTGCCCTGCGACGTCTGTTCACGCGCACATTCGGATGCGTATTTACGAAGCCATTTTCAAAGATTGAGCCAAAAAGATAATCGGTGTACGTTTTTCTGATCTAAAAGCACTAGGTATGTCTAGTTGGAGAAGTTATTCTTAAGTATTTCCTAAATGTTGTTGTTGCATTGTAGATTTCAAGAGAGATGTTTGAGTAAGCACAGGCTTCAGTGAATCTCTCCCAGACAGCATGTTAGCACTATGCTCAACAGAGAGCGTCGCTCACATTTGACTAGTTAGTCAATCGCTACGTTCAAGTATTCACAAACTGGGGAGGAGAATGCGTCTCTTCGGCAAAATGCTCCTGTGCAGCATCTGTTTCCTGATTGATGCCGAGAGACCGCCCCGCTCCATCTGCTCCGCCCTGTAAATTAACATATCTTCAGGAGAGCGTGAATGTTATTGGTCCAGAGATGCTCTGGGTGTTTTCAAAAAGAGTTAAATTGCTCCTTCATTTTTTTTTTCATGAGCATAGATGTGGGCCTGTGGGGCCCCATTACTGCTCGTGGGAAGGAGTGACACACTGCCTACCTGTCTCTTTCTGTGCGACACACACACGGAACACCAGGCTGTTGTTGGGTTGTTTCTGACATTTGGCTGATGGTTTGCTTGCTGCCTCTCTACCGCCTCCGACCTTACTTCGACATGGACACAAAACCCAACCTTTCAGCTCTCTATTATGAACACAGATGGTTCTCCTTTCCCATTAGTTTTGTTTGTCAACAGGGTTCTTCCAGGAGGCTATGAATAATTGTTTTCTTTTTACAATCGTGTTAAGAGTTTTTATTATTTTTTATAATAATTAACACATTTTAGGCCAAAAACATGTTAATGCAAGTAAATAACTGTAGTCACTAATGCTTGATCGGTAAAATCACGACAAATGTTGGCTTATGTAAACAATTATTTTTAATTTGTTTTTGGCTAATAGCACCACAGGAATGTTCACCTTCTTAAATCCTTCTTTAGTTTCATCCTCAGTGATGATAAAATAATACATTTCACACTTTTATCTGGAACTGTCAAGAATCTACTATAAAAACTATATATTTTTTTAACTTTCTTTTTATTTTTTATTTTATGCACTAATAATTGTGCATTTAGTACTTCCTGCTATAATACCGGTTGTGGCAGAATAACAGTTCTGTTATGTTATGAATTGTGGCTCATTTTGCAATGCAGTGATATGAAATCCTGCTAGAAGTGTCAAGATGTGGTCACATTTAATGCTGTTTGGCTAATTGTTTGTGGGTGAAATGCAGTCATTTTAATAGGAATCCAAAGGATTGGGAATTTATGCAAGGCAATAAACTTCCCCATACAAATGTTGCAGTGAGTTCAAGAAGTTGGTCACACACATTGACAGTGGACAGTTTTGCCCACAAACTTTCACTAAAGGGACCACACTTTTAGCATCATTGATGTACTCACACAGTATATGTTTCAGGCCTAAATGTGTAGTTTTGTTTGTGATGGATGTGTTTTTACGGCTGGGTTTCTCCTTTCCCCCTTCTCCTATGAACCTAGGAGCAAACCATCCTGAAGGAGGTGTTTCTAGAGCAATCTCGAAACTAATTTCTTGTAAATTACGACATTGCTGTCCGCTGCTTATGCTCCGAGGTTCAGACCCCTGTGCAGTCTAGCAGCAAGCTACCACACGACAAATGTCCAGAAACGACCTTTTGCTTGTTGATACAAATTGTATCTATTTCTTGATTGTAAAAAAATATATATATTTCTGAGCTGTACAGTATCACTTATATGAGTATATATATATCTATATATATTTAAAAAAATGCGTAGTTTTGTTTAAAAAAAAAAAAGATAAAGAAATATAATGTCATAATGTCAGTGATACCATGTGTCACTCGAGTAGCCCATAGAGATGGCTTATTTCCTGCCGGGCAGACCACTACAGACAGGGATCTCTCTCTCTCTCTCTCTCTCTTTCATTTCTTTCTCTGTCCTCTCATACCTCTTTCACTTCACCATGCCTCGAAATTTGTTCTTTGCTGATTATTTTGGAAAGTGAAAGTTTACCTCAGCAGAGCTGAACTTAATTACTGTTTGACTGAAGGATTCGTAATACGTGGCTTTATATATCATCATTCAGTCTAGAGAGACACATTCTGACACAATCTGTGTGCTCCTAATATATTTCTTCTATGTAAATATTGTATTTGTATTTGCACAGTATTAGTGCATTTCACGTACATAAAGACCCTCTACCAGCTTATCCAAGAAGGATCTCTCTCATACACACACTTAAGACTCAGTCAGCTGATCACATGCTATCATTAGTACTGATAAGACTAATAAAAAATTTTGAATATTGTGTGCGCTCGAGTGAATTTATGATCAATTCACAGCTGTTTCACCTGTAACATAGTTTACCTTTTGCAGTAAAGACAAGGAGGCACATTCCAGGTTGAAGATGAGACTTTAATTTAATGGAATTTGCACAAAGGTATTTTTTTAGCAACTAGGTGAGTTTGAGCAGCTGAAGTTGACTCTCTCATGAGTGAAATGTGAGCTTTATCTGAGTGTCGTACTGAAAGATGTCCACACAAAAACATGATTACGCACGTCGTAACCTGCCTTACAGTTTAACTAACATTACTTCTTGCTTGGGGTTTTTTCTTTTCTCACATGTGGAAGTGCTAATGAGAAGATGAAGTTTGTCAGTTCCAGCTCTTTATCTCTATTGGTGTCTAAATGGACAACCTGGTTTAACTGCACGAACTGCCGGTTTTTCTGATAATGTTCGACTAGAAAGTCCAAGAGAAATCTACAGGACAACAGGACATGCCCAAAGGAGGGGGAAAAAGTCAAGAAAAACACGCAAACGGGCATTTCAGACTGTCAGAAGAGATGTTTCTCCCATGGCCGGCTGCAGAGCTGATGTAATCTGTATATTTACATGTATGTTTTCAATAATGAATACACCAGCTATAACTCACTCACACAAACAGATTGATTCTCAGGAACTAACAGATGTATTATTATTTCAGCTCTTTTATGAAAGACATTATCTTTGATGTTTGCTCTTATAATAAAACTGCAGCGATTTGTGAAGTAGTGTGGATGGATGATCTTGAAAATGTGTTCTTAAATTCGAGTTTTGCCATTCATTTAACATTTCACCCTTGTATTATGTTTTTTAGTTTTTTTTTTGCGCCTTTGCAGGTTGACTGAATGGTCGTAACACTTTTGAGTCCCGTGCGGTGATGATAACAACATACAATGGTATGTTTTACTCTCTAGTGAATGAAACATGTTGCTTTTGAACTCGTTTTCAATGTGACAAAAACATGAACCAAAAAAAAAGAAAAAAGAAAGTGAAAGGGTGGAAAAACTTTTTAACGCTTTGGGTCTGTGGACTCAAACAAAATGTAAGTCTCAATGACAAAAGGTGTTTGTTCCTCTCAATAAAGCCAGACTCTATTTGGTTAACTGTTATCATGTCTGTGTTCCTATTGGTTGCTTGTTTGTCTGTACATAGTAAAATGGATTGAAGTAATACAGAGGAGGTAAGATATTTCAAAACACCAAAGTAAAATGCTGTTATTCAATTAGAACAGAGGGCCCAAGTCACACTTAATATATCTGATCTGAATGGTATTTGACACAAAGCCAGATTTTCCGATTATTTTTTATCAGTTTGTCTGATGTACAGTTCACACAGGTAAAAATAAAGATGTTGCACAAAGTTTAAGAACCATAAACACTATTCAATATTTTATTACGTGCTGTACTATATTTCTTTAATATAAAAGTCACTTGTTTTGAAACTGGATCTCTTAAAAATAGTTATTTATGAGAAATTATAATTTAAAACAATGCTTTTCTATTTTAGTACATTTTAAAATGTAAATTATTCCGGTTACCGCAATTATTAATATTAGCAGAATCAGCATGTTCAATGTTATAGACAAATCACATAAATAAGCCCAGAGAAACAGATGAGTGCACAATACAAAATGAAGTTTATTTGGCAACTTTGTGTTCAAAAATAATGTCATGTAATTTACAACATTTCTCAAACAGCACCAACTTCTTCATTAGAAACGCATGAGACACTGCTCATAGGAGTTTCACTTCTGGATGGTTTGAACGGACACCAAGAGCTGATCAAACTGCAGCCTGGACTGAAATAACATTATAGAGTGAAACAGACAACCATTATTACTTCTAACGAAGATGGACATGAATTATAACTGAAAAACAGCGTAGTATTTCCAATTCCCATGCATGAGAGGTTGGAAGTGAGCGTGTGTCTACAAGAGCCTCAACATCATAGGGGTCATAGTTCAGGGTCGGCGGAGTATCTGAGTGTGTGTGTGTGTTAGAACAGCTGGAGACCAGCTTTGAGTTTGCTCAAATCACTGTGAGTCCAAAGCGGCCCATCTGCTCCACTGGCTCTGCTCTGAAGGGGAACACTGTGGATAAAGATGCATTTTAATGAAATTCATATTACAACAACAACATATTCCTAATGGTAAAAGTTTTGAACTCCTCTCACCTCCTGTTGCCATGGTGCTGGGGGAGCTGATCTAGCTCCACCTGCTGGTCAAATACAGTAAATGTAGAATAGCACTCCACCATCAAACAGGAGGGGTCCTCTGGCTGTCCTGGAACCTTTCCTAGCGGGTACTGTTTCCAGGGGACTTTATCTGAGTGGACACAAGGACACCAGATTTAAGAGAAGAATTCATTTCAAAACTATTTTAGGATTTACTACTAATTTACCAATTACAGCTACTTGAGGTGCCCTCAGTCCTCAAGAGGGATTGGCCAGATGTTAAGATGGGCGGGGCTTTGAGTCGTCACTCTTCTGTGAGCACTTGACATTACTTGTGCAAACTGGCCCTAGTATTTGGGCTCATGTGTAATGACTGGAAGTGTGCAGATGGTCTAAACTTATGAATGATTGTATTATTCAAGTAACAGGTGTTTCATTTATTTGTCACAAACGTAATGTTCCATAAACAGAAGGCAATCCATAAACTAACTGCAGAGTTATCTATATACCATGTAGGTTTTTAGCAATATTTTGTTGGCTTTTATTTTTTTAGCTTCAATTTGAATTGTTTTTGTATACTTTAAAATAACTGCAATTCGTTTCAGTTTTATTAATTCTAGTACTTAAACTAAATGTCGTTTTAAAATGTTGCCTACAGAAGTAAATTGGAAGGAACAGTTTGTATGACAAGGGTCCCAGACTAAATGGTCAAATATGTGAAAAGTACTTTTATGACCTCTTCCTCAACAGTAATGAATAAATTACTAAATGTAATTTTTAAAAACATAAAATACTCTACAAAAGGCAGCAGGTGAGGGTGTGAGTGCTACCTGTGCACACGCTCCATGCTGATCCTCGTAATGCAAAGTTTCTCTCCTGTGTAGTTTCTGCGCTTAGCTTTTCCTGGAGGTCCTCTGTGGGCGGAGCCTGCATGGGTCTGGGGGCGTGGTTAGATGAGTGACTGTCTCGGTTCTGGGAGGTGTTACTCTTGAGTCTGTCCTGAAGGTTCTGCAGGGTGTACACAGGCTGAGCGGGGTCTGAGGCTCCGGGGGAGCTGTATTCATGGTAACCCTGGGTGTAAATGCTGCAGAGCCGGAGCAGGTTCTGCTGGGCGTCATGTGGGAGGGGCTTATCCATGTCACTCAAAATCCTTAAAAGTTAAGTTAAATTAGATTAGTTACTTACACCCATACGTTTTGTGTGAATATGTGTGTGTTTACTCACTGTCGCAGAAGGAAAGGTGTAGCTGGGCATGGTGCATTCACACATGTCGAAATCAGATTCTGCCACGGAAACTGTATTCTGTTCATGAAGATCCTTTCCTTGGATAATTTTAATCGCTTGTGAGCCTTCAATTCACCTGCCACACAAACAGAGAAACAAGAAATTTCAACACAATATTTATGAAAACATAAAAAAACACGTTGGTTCTCATTTACTTAGCATTCATTCATGTGTGAAATCTACATACAAATGTTTTCACAAGTTAATACCATTCATACTAAAATTCATAATTATAAGTAGTGTTATTGTTGTTTTATAGGTATGTAAAGTTGTGTATCGTCCGCATAAAAATGGTACGGCACACCAAATCTACTCATATTTAATTCCAAAGAAGCATGTACAGTGAAAATGATAGGGGTGCCAGAATCGATCCCTGGGGTACCCCACAATTGAGTTGAATCGCAGAAGATAGAGGAGTACCTAATCTAACAGAAAACTTCTATTAGATAGGTAAGACTGGAACCATTTGAGTACACATAAATTTATAAAATTACAAATATTTTCAAAGACTAAAATTAGATGCTTTTTTTAAAAGCACATTCTTCAGTATATCTTCTTTTGTGTTTAGCATTAGAATGAAATTCATAAGGTTTGGAGCAACTTGAGGGTGAGTACATGATCAATTGTATGGGTTAATGATCCTTTTAAGTGTCCAAATACTTTTTAAAGAACACTGTATATTACCACAGAGACCCGGAAGATGTCTCAGATTCGTACTTTTGCTGTTGCAGAGTAAAATTTCGGAGATCCAGGAGGTGATGTAGTAAGTTCTGTGCCTGGACGGCTCATTCGAGAGCTCGGCGAACAGTTTATCAAGGATCAGGTTTATGAAGATGGGTGTATTCAGGGCCTTCAAACATGGCAACCAGAAGTGCAAAAACACTCGAGGAAGACAAGGGGCGAACATGTCCACAGAGTCCTCTACAGAGAGAAAGAGGGAGAGAGGTCAGTTTCATTTTACATGAGCCAAGTCCTTCATGCTTAATAAACAAATCTGCTGCATTTGTACCTGAGGGGTCAATATCCAAAGACTCCAGTTGTTCTGCAGTAGGAATAAGGAATCCATCCTGCATTAAAACATCAACGAGGATGTCTCTGCAACACAGACAGAACAGATGGCAATGAGACACATGCCCGTAAACGTTTCAGAAATAAAAACTGTTCACTTGCACACACCTGGCCTCTGTGGTGAAGAGTGTGATCTGCGTCAGGATCCAGCTGAGATCGGCGCTGGCATCCGGCCACACGCCACGCTGCCCGCCCTGCTTTGCCAACTCTTCGTACGTCTGCCAAACACACAAAAGCAATGTGCACAACATTATTAACAACTTACTTAAAACTTCCTTAGCTTGTGTATATAACACAGACATTTATCTTTATGCATTTAGCAGACGCTTGACTTACAGGCTATACAATTTTTTTTTTTTTTACCAGTATGTGTGTTCCCTGGGAATCGAACCCACAACCTTTTGCGCTGCTAACGCAATGCTCTACCACTGAGACCCAGGACCTACAATACAGTGTTATACGCATACCAAAAACATTCAAGTTTCACCTGCTGTTTTCAGAGCATGGTGTAATCAGACATGCTACTCATTTGAAATACTTTTTGGATACTATATAGTAGTGGAACAGGCATATTCAGCCACAGGTTCTTTGTGTTTAATTGAGAATTCCAACGCAAGCTCATACTGCCCTCTGCTGGGATCAGGGATTCTTACACCTTTTCCAAAGTAAAATTCAAGCACTTTCAATATGCATTTTCAAGAACAAAAATTTAATTAAGTTCATTAAAATGTAAGCGGTCAAGTGGAGCTGTTCTGCTCATTTTATCTAAAAAAATGAACTATTCATCAAAAAAGCTAATTATTATAAAACCATTGCAACTGCATTTTCAAGCACTTTAACCAAAATCCAAGCACTTTTCAAACCATGAAAACACTACATTAAGTTTTGTGCATTTCCAAGACATTCAGTGCTGGGATACTACACACGATGTGAGATTGGTCCCAGACTTACTTGAAACTGTTCTCGTTCATAAGAGATCAGCAGTTCTCTGACTTTTTCTGAAAAATAGAGAACAAACAGAGAATTAACATTTAATTGCTCAAAAAGATCCACCTTATTTTTCCAGTAAGAGATTGATATTGTAAACTGGTGTCCATATTATTTTCATGTATTACTGGTTTGTAGAGCAAACAGTTTTACAGTTTACTGCACTTTGTTATTCTTCTTGCTATTTCCCTACAGTGGCTGAAGAACTGGAAGTCTCACAGATTCACAGAAAACAGCTTACTTCTGCCTTGAAAAATAGATGCTATAGTTTTAAAGGGATACTCCATCCCAAAATGAAAATTATGTTAATAATCACTTACCCCCCTTGTTGTTCTAAACCTGTAAAAACTTCATGTGTCTTCAGAACACAATTGAAAATATTTTGGATTAAAACATGGAGGATTAATGTCAAAGTTTTCATTTTGGGGTGGATTATCCCTTTAAGGTTTGAGGTTAGTGTTTTTACTTTTGAAAGAAGTCTATTTAGCTTATCAAGATAGCATTTATTTGATCAAAAACACAGTAAAAACAGTAATACTGAGAAATATTTGTACAAATTAAAATAACGTTTTTCTATTTTGACATATTTAAAATGTAATTTAATATTGTAATAGCAAGGCTGAATTTTCAGCATCATTACTCCAGTCCTCAGTGTCCCACGATCCTTCAGAAATCATTCCAGTATGCTGATTTGGTGTTGCTTATTTATTTTTTTGGAAACCATGATGCCCTTTACTTCAGGATTCTTTGATTACTAGAAGGTTCAAAAGAACATCCTTTATTTGAATCATGCATCTTTTATTACATTAGAAATCCCTTTACTGTCACTTTTGAATTTAACGTGTCCTTGATTAATAAAAGTATTTTACACCTTTACTTCTTTGCATTTAAGTATCCTCAAGTATCCACTAAGTATCCTCAGTACACTACAAAGGAATTTAATATTATGCAATTTATCCTTTATTGTAATATAATAGTCATACTTTTATTTTTTTATTCTGAGCTGCAAGTACAGCATGTAAAAGTCTAGGCTACTCACTGTGTGCCTCAATCTCCTTCTGTCTGCGGAGTAGCTCTTCCTCATGTCTTTTAGCAAACTCTTCTTCATCCTCCTCTTCTGATGAAGAGTTCCAGTCCTCTGTCAGCTGACTGCCCATCTGGCGAGACCAGTACTGTTGATGCAACCAGTCCAGCACAAATCCACAACCTGAAGAACACAAATGAACACAGACACAATGCACAGATTTAAGCACTACAATAACATATGCATGTGTGACTGTAAGGGCAGAGCCGGCTCTCACCTTTTCTGCACCACTTTAGAGACGGGAGTCTGCGGTGTGTCAGATCATGCCTGAGGTTCACCACCCACTCTGGAATATTTATCTGTCAGAGAGACGAACTGTAGTCAGACTGCAGATACAGCAGATGATGAAAGACATTCACCTGAGTTGATGTGTGACTTACTTTCCCAGCTAACCGTCGTAAGGGTCTGGCAACACTTTTCTGTTGCCGTTCTGTGATGAGATTAACAAATCTGAAACAAAATCATACCTGTTACTCCAGTAAAGTCACATTCGGATCTGATTTGTATGGTTCGGGTGCACTTGATGGATGATAAACATACCGAACCAGCGCCATGCCATACAGCATCACTAGATCATTGGTCTCCAGCTGACCTGCGCTGTCCAGCACCTGACAACGGACCAGGTCTGCTGTGCTGTCCACAGCCACTGGAGTGCTTTGTCCAAACCTGTGGCGACAGACAGACAGTATATCAGAGACAATGCCTGTGCTAATAAACTAGCGCAGACATTTTCAAATTGGGGTGCATGATCTCCAGTGGGCCACAAGACAGAGCTACGGACTGTGAAGAAAAACTGTTTAAAATGGAGAAGAAAAAAAATGGAAATGACTAAATACATAATTTGAATAAAATAAATACAAATGTTTGCATATGCTAATTGTTCAAAGTGTTTATCAAATCTTTAAATTGTTTCCTTTTACATTTTATGAGCGGGCACCTCACACCAATATGGTCATATCTGGGGTCCGTGGCATATAAAACATTGATAACCCATGAACTAGTTAGTTTAACCTGGTCCATGTCAGTGTAGATGAAATTTAAGCTTCAATCTTACAAAACCTGTCAAAATAATGCCCCAAACTCATCCCTAAACCAAAATAATAGCAAAATATTAAAAATTGCATAAGGCAAATGTAATCTACTGTTAGGACCCTACAACTTGCTTGTACTTACTTATTATTTGCTTGTACTAGACATTATTTTTAGGACAGTTAAAGCATATTTATTTCCAGTGCGGTGAATATTACTTGCAAATTGTAGTTCCTTACTGATTCAGAGTTACATGATAAAAAAAAGTGTGTGTGCACGTGAAGTGTGTCATGGGGGTTTCCAGACAGTTAATAATTCAATCACAAAAAAGAAAAATGGATAAGATAGAAAAGAAAACAATACACGAGACGAAACATCAGTTGTCACGTGACCCACCAAACGGTGATCACAACATCTCTTACGCTGTGTGTAGATCACTGTCATTGTCACAGCAGATCACCATACCTGGCCTTCCACGCAGAGATCCTCTGCAGCGCGTGCTTCTGCAGCGCGGGCTCCTTGGAGAACAGATACTCCTGCACATGCTCGTACTCCGCTTTGTTCATCCAGGCCACGACGTGACGCGTCTTCCCCACCGTTTTCTTCTTCATCTTCAGATCACTTTATGCTTGCTAACGATGTCGTGTCTGGAGTCGCAGCAGGAAAACAAGTCTATGCAGTCAGATTCGAAAAACAAAACAAAGCATACAATTCACGTAAATATCATTTCCGAACACATCACGCTGCGACGGTCTTACGCCCCGCCAGCAGTACGACAGGTTAAACGCTCCCCTTCCCGTGCACAAGTGATGATCAATGGTTCCGCACGTACTGGGTACCTCCTCCAGTACACTTTTAGCAATAGAAGTGAAGGTTTAAAATAGAGCTTGCGATAATAACGTTAACTGCTTTTAAATGATTGTTCTAATTGTAGTCTATGGCAATAAATAACAGTTTCCTCAAACTACTGCTCAGTTTAAAGTATTCAGCATGGTGCTTGTACAAAGCTCATGAGCACGAGCAGCCATTTTTTTTCATGGGCAAGTTTCAGTCAAAGCAGTGAAACTCCAAACCTCCAGCTATCGTGATAAAACCCGTCCTGTTTTGATATCACACAGTGAAATTAAGAGATTAATTTGAACTCATCCCATTAACATTCAGCACTACCAAAAAGTAGCATGCTTCTGCATTTTGATCTAGTACCCTATGCTACTTATGACAAGCATGAAGTAACTTTGTATATTATATCAAAGTACCATGGTATTACATATTAATCCGTGACTGTACCAACACAGTACTTTTTGTATGGGAAACCGGTAGATTGTACGATCTTCAGTGAGATAATATTCATAATTTGCCATATTAAGATACCATTGGTGCACCATTGGTGCTCTGTTAAATGCAGAGTTTTGGTTACCATACATGTCAAATGTCACGACTTTCATTTTAAAATATTTATCTGCCAAATATTGCCCTATCCTAACAAACCATCAATGGACATCTTATTTATTCAGCTGATGATGTATAAAAAAAATAAAAAAACTGACCATTAATACTGGTTTTGTGATACAGGATCACATATTACATGCTCTAAAAGATACTGACAGTGTTTATCAGTAGGTCTTTCCTTTGATCTCTTATTTCTTTAAAATTTAATTCGATCAACTTTGAGACAAGTTACATAACACGATTAAGTTTCAAGTCCATATAAAGTATCGCTGTGTTCCTCGAGTGAAACGCATTTCCCGAACCAAAATCTGCCAATCAACAGAGGAATTTCTGTGGAAAATTACGTCACTTTTGGAATTGTGAGGGATACCCCCACCTCGCTTTTCCCAGAGCGCGCGCACACAAAGCAGCAGCGAATAACGGGGCCTGTGAGAAAGCGGGCGGAGTTTAGTCAATCGCGCTTTTGGTGTGCATGCATCGGCTGGGCTGGGTGTGGTTTTCAAAAAAGTCAGTTCCGTTAGCAGGAAACGAGACGACTCAAGGGCCACCAATAGTTCTCTGAGTGACAAAAGAAGCAGCGAAAAGTGAAACTTTGTCCTCGGGATCTGAAAGAGATTTGAGGAGAAGCTTTGGCGGAGGCTGTTGCTCACTCTTGCGCGTGGACATCGGCCGATGGGAAAAAGTTTGGCTTTCTGTTGACTTCATTGTATCAGCTCAGTTTGTGACACGTCCGCGAGAGAAGGGACAAAATGCCGAAAACGGTGAGTATCGTTACCCTTGAGAAATGGAAACGGTTGGTGTGAGTTTTCAGCTGTAGCTATCAAACAAAGACGGGAAGATATTTCACCGTGCTTTTGAAAGCTGCGCATATTTTTGGTGAAACAGGAGCGACCCGTAGGCGCTCGAAAGGGGCGAGGATGGTCTTTCTCTTTCTCTAGTTGGCATTTTTGTCTGCTAATTCCCGCGGGTGAACAGTAGGCCATGAGCAGTGCACTATTTATAGCGAGAGTTAATTATCTGGACAGTGACGGTCGGTTATTCCACCCGAATGCACTGAAGAATAACTTGTTGCTTTGGAAATTAAAAGGCCGACTTCTGTACTTTATTAATTTCTTTGCTTTTCTGTCCTCATACCTTCGCTGTATGTTGTATCCTATAAGTAATTGTCTAGACATTAACATGAACTTAGAATTATTATTTTTCCCCCTCCAAACCATTTCTACTCATTTATTTCTCTCTGGCTGTGGGGTTTTGTGTTGTATCGAGACTGAACCGTTACTCGGTGACAACATGTAACCCCCCACCTCCTCCCTCCCCAAATCTGATTGGCTTTCCATCATCGTTGCCGTGAACAGTCTAGTCTGGGGTATTTGATTCCAAGTGAGTCGAATCTTTTGAATGCGTTCACAAAAGACTCGTTCACTGATATCATTACACCAGTAGGTGGCAACAAGAACGTCTTTTTGTGTTATTGAGTTAGTTATTAAATCTTAACCAATTTTATAGAAACACTAGTTGTATTATATTTAATTAAATTATACACATCTGCACATTTACTAAAAATGTCAGGAAATAATGTTTAAAGCCACCTCCCCCCATGATGGGTGATCAAGTCTGTTATTTTTCATTCCAGTTTGTCATTTAAAATAAATTAAAAAAAAAGAATGAAAACAGGCATGGCACAAAATCATTCACTTATTTGAACATTCATTCAAAATGATTCATGTGTTCAGTTCATTTAAGCCTCTGCCAAGCAGCATAATTGCATGTTTTTTTATCTGCATTTGATAAGTGGTTCCGGATTAGAAATATGAGGCGTGTCGGAAGCGGCTGTTCTAGGGTTTTGGAGTTCGTATGTCACTAGGGAGGGCCAGGCGAGCTCATGGTGCAATCTTGGCCAAGGCGGGGTGCTCACCCAAATACAGTAGAAAGCAGAATTTTTTTTTTTTTTTGTGGCAAGAGTTCATGATTTTTATAATTTCGTTTTTGTTGGTTACGCCTCACAATTAATGAATCATTATTTAGGTTAAGATTAAATTTAATACCACGGAACAACAGTAGGATGGAAGGACACATCACTTTCTACAAAGTTTTTCGTTTAATCATTCTTTTTGTACTTCCTCCATGAAATGACTTTCATTGTTAGGGTGTCAGAAGTTAGTATTGCATGAGTCATCTATTACAAGTATTAAAAAGAACCACCAGAAAAAAAAGTACCATGGGCATGTGCCGTGATCTCGGGGCTTGTAGCATAATGTTCTTTGAAAAGTACCATGTAAATACCCAAATGACTAGCCTTTAAGACATGATAATTAAGCCTTTCTTTAGCATTGCACATAGCATAAACAAAATATTTTTAATTTAATTTAAAGACAAGTATTTGCCAGAAATGTATTACTATTGTTCAGCAGAATGTACAGCCTACTACTACTACTACTACTACTACTAAAATGAAACATTATTTTTTTAAGGAAGATTAACACAACATTTCTTCCGTGTTTTATTTTGAATAGTTCCTTTGTTAAATCCCCTTTGTTTACCAAAATAATAAAGTGCTTATTTTCTATAATTAAAAGAAAAATAAAATGAATGTTTTATGACTTCATTTGATAACCAGAAACATGTAAATACACAACAGAATTTCTGAGAGGATTTTTTTTTTTCATAAGGCTATTTTATTTTATATATTTAAATTAAGTTGTTTTTATGCATTTAAATAATTAGACATGCTAAAACACAGAGTTAGGTAACAATAAAACATTTCATAGGGCCCTAAACATGTCATTTTTGTTAAACTTTTAATACATTTTTGTAAAATGTATGTTATGATTTGAATTAATTAGACATGTATTTGATTAATGCAATTAAATCTAACAATTAAAAAGGAGTTGAGAAAAATAAAAAAACGAAAAAATGGAATTTGGAAAAAAATTAAACAAATTTCATAGTGCCCTAGTAATGATGTAGACCTACATGAAAATGTGAATTAAAGATTTGACAAACTCTTAATCTGTGAAGCACTAAGTACTTTAAATACTGTAATGCTTTTATTAATATATTGTGAGTTATTACCCTGTTAAATGGCTGTATTAGACATTTGAGTATTGATATAATGATATTGGGGTTAGACTCTAATTTCAAGTTATTTTGTTTCTTAAAATAGCATCACGTCCTTGCACAATAGCTTACATGAAGGTTAGAGTTAGTTTCCCCTCATGTTCTGAAGCTTAGAACAAGAACAGTGTGAGTGTGAGTGTAAATGTTAACCGGATGTAATATCAGAGGTGTTTGGGCTGAGAAAACAGATGAAACATGAAACTAAAATGAGGAGTTTCGGTGAGGTTGTGTGGCTGACTGCTACACACTAGATAGTACGTGTTTTTTTTTTTTTTTCTCACCAGAGAATAGATGTTTTTTTTTTTTGTGATAATAGAAGTTAGTCTAGTAGAAGTAGATGGGTTTCTCATCACTGGCTACATTGGATGCATTTACAGAGGTTTGGATCTGCTTAAGGAATAAAATTGGCAGAACCTTGTGACAGTAGCCGTGATTGTAGACTCCTGCAAGTCTAAGAGTCTCTTTCCGAAAATGACTCAAGGTTTCAGTGCTTACATCACTTCCTGTTTGAGCATTTCCTGTTCGGGGCCAGCCAGGCTTGACGCTGATGCAGTGCCTTATTTGGAGTTTCGCAGAACTGCCGAGCTGCACACATACGCTCTCACACACTCCGCTTTGTGTATTGGGTATGGGCCCCTTTTCCTCTGGACATGTCTGGTGCCCAAAATGCAGCTGTGGATCAAAGCTAATGTACTGAAATGGCTTCTCTTATAACAGACACACTCCTCTCTTTCTCTTCCTTCAAGTGCAGGCACTCACACATATGCATTTATCTCCAGTCATCAGTTTCTGAGTGTACGGAGTGGGAGTTTTGTGACCTCTGTAGGTTCAGGTCAGAGGGAGTGTGCAGGCGAGAAGTGAGATCCTGATAAAGGTTAACTTAACACTTATGCGACCCTTGTGCAAAATTGCATAAACAGTTTATAAAGTATATATGTTTCTATCACAGAAGTCTGTATATACACACTGCTCTCGTTAAATTTGGGGTTGGTACAATTTTCAGTGTTTTTGAAAGATGCGGTGTAGGGCTGAATTTATTTAATAAAAAATACAGTAATATTCTGAAATATCATTACAACTTAAAATAATTTTCTATTCTAAATTTCTATTTCAGTACATTTCATAATTTTAAAATATAACGTAAAGCTTAATTTTCAGCAGCTGTTACTCTATGCTTCAGCGTCACACAGTCCTTCAGAAATGATTGTAATATGCTGATTTGGTGCTTGAGAATCAAGTTGAAAACTTAAATATGTTGATGGACTCTGACGCATTTTTGATTTTTAGGGTTCTTTAATGGATAGGAAGCTTAAAAACAGCATTTATATGAAAACTTTTGTAAAACTGTAAATGTCACTGTCGCTTTTGATCAATTTAATGCATCCTTGCTGAATATGTCTTAGTTTCCTTCAAGACAAAAAAATTGTACCCACCCCAAACCGTTGAATGGTAGTGTATACATTTTTGTTTTGGATTTTCTAGAACATACCTCTCTTTGAAACCCCATATTTAAAGTTCAGGTTTAATTCTGTCGACAAATGTACACATATTTGGTTCAGTACACACACTGAAAGTCCTGTAACTGATTTAAAACCATCCGGATGATCCAAAGTGTTCTGAAATTTCAGGCAATAATGTATGTCATTACATTTAATATTATAAATATACTGCTTCGGTATTATTCCTGACCTGGTTACCATGACCATGAAGTTAGAAGGGGGTTGGAGGTCTCTGGTGTGTGCAAAGTGGATGGATTAACTGCAAACACACACACACACACACACTTATGGTCAGATTGACGATCTTTAATAAGGTAAAGCTCCAGGGGGGTTTGAGGAGTTTGTTGAACGGTTTACTTTAAAGCAATACAGATTATGATTATGAGCTAAAATAGTTGGATACATTTGCAAGTGGTTTTAGACAGTCACATGAAAAGCTCTATAGCTTTGAGCAAGATATTTTGTACAAGACTATTATGTAAATTCATAATGCTGGTGTCAGTTTTATTTTTAAAGAACTTCCACTCAAGAGAAAATGAGCTGGATTCATGCGTTTGGTGTAGCTATAAGGACCTCGATTATTTAATCGACACGAGTGGAATGTAAACCTTTTATTTAAATAAATTGCTCATTGTTAAAATAGAGCCACATTTCAAATTCATATTTATGTTTTTTTTTTTTTTAATCCTGTTTCAGCATTGGACGTTAGTACTGATATGTTTGGGTAAATGTATAGTAGTTTGTCTGTAAAGTGGGTTTCAAGAGAGATTTGATCCTGCAGTAACAAGATGCTGGTCAAGTTATTCATGTAAATATTTCCCTGCAATATGGAAGTCCTGGACAGTTCCTGTTTTTAAGATTGTTTCTACATTTCTACCAGCTTTAAATGTTGTTTCATGCAGGTTTGTTTTGTGGTGAAGGTCTTGTATTACCTGTTTGCTGTTTTAAACTTTCTCATAATAGTTTCCAAACTACTAGAAATGACAATAATTTGACTTTGATTAAGCTCTAATGGTGCCGTGACATGGCACTGCTAGTTTTCCTCTGTTGCATACTACAGTGGAAAACACACACACACACACACACACACACAAGAAAGCTAAACTAGCCTAATTATCGGCAGCATGTTATTGACATTTTCATTGATCACTTTTCCATTTTAGACACAGACAAATGTGTGGGCTAATGTGCATTAAAAGCAAAAGTGCAGACGAGGTTTGGCCACAGATGCACTCAGATTTAGCTGGCTCTATGATTGTTGGAGGAAGTATTGTCATTATCCTGAATCAGACAACCAGAAGAGGGCGAGGGAGTGAGAAGAACAGAGGTTGACTTTCACCACCACAGTTAGGTGTGGTGTCAGTTAGCCGAGGGTAATGATAGAATAAACACAAATATACAGAGCTTGTTAGGATTTGATCTCAACTCGTCTGCCCGATAGAAGCTACAGCCATTATGTCCCTGTTTGAATGCATTTTCCAGGCCTACAGCTCGTGTGTGTGTGTGTGGTGAATGTGTTCTTTACACATACTGGATTTTTTTTTAGTGTGCGTGTGTGTTTAAGTGATTCTGGTGTATGCTCTACAAATACAAAGGGTTGTTTGCCAAATCTGGGCTCTGTCATAAGTCAGAATTAGCATTTTTACTGCATGCCCATTGCCCAAGTCACTTCACACATGAACTGACCCAGACCCTAGTGAGCACAGCCCTGCTGTCTAATGCACATACAGCTCCCTTCTAAAACAGCATTCTGACTGAATGGAAGCCTGACATTTTGAAAGACTTCACATTAGTAATACAACTCCGCATGTCAAAGAAATTGCCCTGCTCAAAAAGGTACAACAGTTCCCGCCGACGTATTTAGCAGTCTTTTGTTCTGGAAGTATTTTTTTCCATAGAGATTAAAGAAAAAGAAACAAGTGTTTCTGAAACGTCTATAAGCCAGGAACCAAACCAGCCAGCTGTATACGAGATGAATCACAACATTATAAACTTTGATTTGAAGAATAGAAGTTGTACAGAACAACTTGGATGATGGGAAAGAACTACAATAACATTGAATTGTGCAGCCAAAATAGAATTGATGGATAAATATAAATCTATTGATTTAAAGATGTTGATTATGTAATTAAATAATATATTCTATGCGTATTGCAAATTATGCATACTAATCATGGTGTGTTTTACTTCATTTGCTATGTAGTTCTCACCAGAAATTCTGATTTTAAACATGATTATTAAAAAACGGATGATGGCTACAACAAAAGCATGTACCATTGTTTAACAACATTGCACTCACATGAGGTCTGGGTTTAAAAGTTATCACTCAGAATCAATTCCCCTGTGGAATCTTTATTTCTGTCAGATCTTCAACCATTGTGGGTTATCTTTTGTCACAGAGCTACATATGTCACAGGCTAATGCGTTCATATGATTGAAATCACTTTTCTTAAAAGTGCAAATACTATGTTTAGCCTATTCTTTGCCAGTTCTGTGTGTAACTGTGTGAGTATCATTGTTCACTGTGTGTGTGTGTGTCTGTGAGAGCGTCTGAGTAAAGGCCGGGTGATTGTTCTAAGAATAGGGGCAGAGAACCTCTGGCGGGTCCACTCATCACACACACCCATCACACACACATCACACACACCCTGTCCAGGCTGAGCTTCGCATATTTAGTTCCTGTTTCATCAAGACCTGAGCTATATTTACCCTGTGAGCTGTGAGTCCACCTCTGGAATGAGAGGGTCCATTACCTGACCAGTATGCTGTTCCATATGTACTGCCACCCTCAAACAAACACACACACACACACACACACACACAAATCTGTCATTACTGACAGAGAGAAAGAGTGAGATCGAGGGGGAGAGAGAGAGAGAGAGGTTATTTTGGAGCTTGTGAAAAGAACTCTCTCCCAGACCCCGAGAGAAGTGGAAGTGGAAAGAAGCAGAAAAATCGTACAGTCCTGGGGAAAGTTCTGCTTGTTCTCTTTCTGTTCCAACTGGCTGATGTAAGCCTGTGAAACAGCAGAGCTAGGATTCTCTCGCTCTTTCGCTTTCTCTCACTCTCACTCGCGCACACACACACACACACAGAAAGGCTAAACCCAAATGAATCACCTCATACTGATGTCAATGCTAGAGTGCTTGATAACACACTTTGTATCATACTTTGTGCACACGCATAACACACACCTGGGTTTCAAATACAGTTTCAAAGTCCAGCCATCTCACAACCTGCTAATGTTTCATGATCTGAATATCACTTTCTGTGCTGAATATCTAGTCTTATATAACATTCAGCAGCACAAGACATCTGACATGTAATGCAGATGAGAGTTTAGTGTGTGGATATGAGAAAATCAGGATATTTGTAGAAAAATGTCTTCAAGGCGGTGTGTGATTAAGCTAGTGTGTAGATATGAGGAAGCAGGGTGTGTTGATATACACAAATGGAATGAGAAACTTTGTGGATATGAATTAGTAAGGGAATGTGTTGATGTAAAGTTGGGTCATCAAATCTAAGAAAGTGGCTTGATTATCCATAGAAGCTGAAAATGAATCCCAGTGACGCTTCTGTTTTATCAGTGAAAGACTGTGAGATAAGATATAAGGGGTCTAGAACTGCCTTTGTTTTTTATTTTGTACTGTTCTGTGACGTCCATGTATGATGGTATCAAGATTTGTACATACAAAAACATCATAATTTAGAAGTAATAGGCTATTCTCTGTCCTCTTTTGACCCTCATCAGAACGCTGTGTTTAGATGGGCGTGGAGGATTGTAAACACACACTGATTGGATAACAGTTGTGTATGTTTCACAGTGTACATCCTTCAGGGATGGAAGCTGCTGTGATAAATACTTGGTGCATATCAAACGATCTGTAATAAAAGACAAATCTATAATGAATACGTAATGTTGCGACATTACTGTCAGTCAGATCCAATATAGTCGGCACAGCATCGTCTTTTAGTTTCAATCTTTCTGAAAATCCTATGCCTTGTTTATAGACAAATCTGTGAGAATTAAGTGATCAAAAGACCAACTTCTTACTTGCGCAGTCTGGAATTTCATTAAAAATAATGTTCATTAGATAGTTTCTCGTCTGGTTTTGTGTAGACAAGCTTTTGACTCTCACATAGCTAACTATGTACGTGTATCGGTGGGCGGGGCTTAACAGGCAGTGATGTAGACTCGGTGGGCGGGGCTAAACAGGCAGTGAAGTAGAAGCAGGCATTGCTCTTCTTCTGTGGAGGTGATGTTTAGCCACACTGTTACATCATAGAGTGGTAGGTTTTACACTAACAAGAAAGTTTTGAGTTCTGAAACATACAGAATGTTTTTCTAGCACAGTGACCCAGTCAGAAGATCAAGGGAATATCGATTCCTCAGTTCATGACCCCTTTAAAATACAACACAATCTTAAATGTTTTACGACACTTAAATGATGTTAGGAATATACAGTGAAGTAAACTTTCTTTTAAATATAGACGGTCATTTATGTGATGTAAATCATAACTGAATGTGATAAAATGCTTTTTCGGGTTATTGAGCATACTATTAAGGCTGAATGTCTGCATATTTTTAAATATTTCTTCTTTTTGTTTATTTATTCCCTTAAAATCTGGCCCCATACTTTGGCCCATGAGTCTTGAATATCAACTGTCAAATCTCATTTGTGCTTCTCTTTGTGACGATTGTTTAGAAGACTTTTGGGTTCATTGATGTGCAAATGGTATGATGAGCTCTTAAGAGTCTGAGCACATGGACACTGCTCTGCCTCACAGGCAGCTGCTAGATGAAGCAGGGCATTATGGGTACAGCTTAGCTGAAGGTGTGTGTGTGCGTGTGCCTAAATAGAACTATTTATGTCTTGTGCACACAAAGCTGATTAACAACAAAACTTTAAATGGACCACATCAATAAGAACATCCATATTTCAGAGACATTTTTATAAAACACTGGTTAGTTTTCTAATTAATGAAATAAAATGAATAAAAGTGGGCTGATTTTATTTGCATAGTTGTGAATTAAACCGAATCCTCGGAATGATCTGTTATTATCAGGAGGTGTGCTGTGATTGGTTGTTATTGTATAGTGAGAGGAAGTGAGGCACTTTGCATAATGTGTCTCCATGGTTATTGGAGGTGTGGTCATCAGCATCGTGTGGGGTGGAGGTGGGGATGGGGTGAGAAAGACAGAGAAAGAAGAGAGGGGGGATATCTTTTTTCATTCGTTCCTCTCACTGTTTCCTTTCATTGTTTTTATCTTATCCAGGGTGCAATCCATCATGTTAAAACAGCAGGCCACGCTTTGTTGCAGATCAAAACACGCACACATCAAGCCTCTTTTATAGTGCTCTTTCATAAGGGTTCAGACTCTTTCTAGATAGTATAAGCTATTAAAGATGTTTAAGCTGACCATGAAACATCATTATTTTCATTGATCATGCTTTCATGTTAATCAGGGAATGAATGATTCAGATTTTATTGTAAATTAACTTGCTTTTTGTCTGAATGTATTGAGTGCCCTTTTTTGTATTATACATTCACTGCTGCTAAATAAAAATGTGTTCGGGTTAGTAGTAAATTTCTTGATATTTTTGAAGGACGTCTCTTATGCTCGCCAAGGCCTCATTTATATGGTGATAGCAAAAAACCAAGAATATTCATTTAGTCAAAATTACAATATAAAATAACTGCAATCTAAATATTTTCCATTATACAGTTTTTAAATGCAGTTATTCCTCCTGTGATGATCCTTCAGAAATCATTGTAATATTTGATGGAAAGAAAGTTAAAAAGAACAGTACTGAAAACAGAAATCTTTTATAAGATTATAAGTGTGTTTCCTGCTCCTTTCGTAACTCCTGTTATAAATATTGTATTTCATTACTAATTCTTTATTTATTATTAATTTATTTTTAGTATTAGTATTACTATTTATAAAAAAAAAATATTAGTGGTTGTGTTATATCTTTTGGTAAAAGCAAAAATTATATATTATTATAAAAATGTGTTTTCTTGTTGTAATGTTTGTTCTAAAAAAGTTTCAACATAAATGTATTTATTTACCGTAATTTTTGATAAATTTTAATTGCTGGCTTAATGTATTGTATTCTTTAAAAAAATAATTAATTCATTTGATTTTTTCCCCCCTCTTTCCAGATCAGTGTTCGTGTGACTACGATGGACGCTGAGCTGGAGTTTGCCATCCAGCCCAGCACCACGGGGAAACAGTTATTTGACCAGGTGTGTGTGTGTGATTTTATTTATTTTTATTATTTATTTAATTTTTTTCCTTCAATAATTTAAAAGCACTGTCCACATTGAGATCTTATTAATTCAGCATCCTGCTCCTCATAAACCTGCATTAAATGTCTTCTTAATGGCTGTGAATACAGCAGCTACATTGACTTGCATTGGAAACTTAAGACCGTGACAGAAGCTGTGTCTAGCTCTGTTTAGATTAAGAACTGGAAATCCTTCTTGTGTGGGATTTCTCCCTCCCTCCACCCTTCCTCTTTCTAACTCTGCTTCTTCCTCAGGCTGTAATTCTGTACAGTCCCCTCCACCTCACTCTTAGTCCCTCTGTACATCACGTCTATGAAGTCAATCTTTCGTACACTTGATAATAGGCAGCTTTGTTCCTGAGCAACCTTTAATTTCCCATACACTCACAGACTCTGTCTCTCTCTCTCTCTCACACACACAGAGCGTTCATTCTTCAGCCAGTTTTGTGTAGGTTGTGGAGTTCTGTTATTTTTTCCAGCAGGATTTAGTCGTCGGTTTGAGTTTAGAAGGTCTCCTGTTGACATGATACCAAAGCTTTAGAAGTCAATACTAGTACTACTGAAATTATACTTTATCATCTTTCATACAACAGCAAAAAAACGTATATGCTACTGAATATTACAATTTAAATATAATAATAATAAAAATAATAATAAAAAAGTTATATGTAAATTTAAAATAGTAATATTATCAGATGAAATTACAATGATGGTCTTTTAGTAAGTCTCAATAATATTTTTAGTTTTCGAGATTTTCATGTCCATTCAAGTACTTCATCAAGACAGATCCACAGTCAGTAACAGAGTTTATTTTATTCTGCAGTTTATTGCATTGCATTGATCAAAAGTGAAATACATTTACAATATTATAAAATATTTGTACTTCAAATAAATTAAATTCAAGTTTTTGTATAAATGCTGTTCTTTTGAGTTTTCTATTAATTAAAAAAACATTTTTAAAGATTTTTTATTTTATTTTTATTTATTTTGAACAAAATCATAAAGCAACATAAGTAACTGTTTTCGAAATTGATAATATTAAAATAATGAATGATAGAATAGAATAGAATGATTTCTGAAGCATCATTTGACACTGAAGATTGCTGACGATTCAGCTTTGCCATCACATGAATAATTACATTTTAAAATAGATATTTTACATTCTATTAATATTTTAGGATATTACTGTTTTTACTGTGCTTTGATTAAATAAATGCAGTCTTGGTGAACTTAAAAAAATCTTACTGACCCCAAATTTTTAACATTTAGTGTTTTCTAAATGTATATGACCCAAAATGTATTTACCCAAAAAGTGAATTTGAGTGTTTGAATGCAGCAACCTATAAGACGGTGTATAAAAATGAGTTTGTATTTGGTAATAAACCGATACAGCAGAAAGACTTTTAATGTACTATCAGTTATTACTGTATTACTGAAAAAAAAACTGTATTGTACTTATACTAGTGAGTGATTTTGAATATAAATAAATGTGTGTGTCCAGGTTGTGTGTATCCAACTTCCTGTTAATTGTCCTAAAATAACCCCTATCCTAATCCTCCAGTGCAGACAGCATGATGTTATATTCAGAAGAGACTGATAGAAGCGTCACCTCTTTCTGTTTCAGATCATACATAAACACAATATTTTCTCTTTCTCCACATTTCGTTCTCTGTCTCTTTTTAGCTTAGATCATTTTCAGACACGTATGGTCTGACTGGTGCAGTTGTGAGCCAGCATTTGACAGTACCTCACATTTTCCATTGCTGTCTGTCTCACACACACTCTTGACCTAGAATAGCGAGTGTCTTCTTGTGTGTATGTGGTCACAGTCATAGATCCTCTGGAGCGTTCCACCCCTGCTTTAAAACGAAATGCATACGGCAGTCATTAAATAACTGAACCTTTGACCTCGTGGAGGCGCTGCTGGTTTTTACTGAAGTTTAATTCAGTCGCTCCATTAAAACATCTCTGTCATAAGATAATTAAAATAATTCGTATTTATTGATTTTAAACTAATTATTAAATGAGCACAACTACATTGTGAATATTAAATATATGGGTGCAGTCCCAGTTGTAATTCCACTTTTTCCATGTCCATGAAGAGGAATTTGAGCTTCAGTCTGCCTTTCAGATCCCTCTATTACAAAAAGCACATGTGTGTGTGTGTTATGGATGTGCGGCAATGCTATTTTATTTAACATGCCTGTTTATTTAACATGTATGTGTTTTATAGGTGGTGAAAACCATTGGGTTAAGGGAGGTGTGGTTTTTTGGACTGCAGTACCAGGATACTAAAGGCTTTACCACCTGGCTTAAACTCAACAAGAAGGTGTGTGTGAATGCATATTGCATTTTAATATCTCATTAGTACAAGATCTTTTTGTCATACATATATTTTGTCAGTATTTCATGTCATCAAGTTCATTTTACTATGATTTTAATTGTGCAAAGTACCGTGCAGTACTGTGCAGTAAACAGTAAATCATGATTATAATTGTGCAGAAGATGACGTGTTTGAAACGGTTGTTAATTTTCAGTGTTTTAGAGTCTACTAAGGATTGCATTTTGTGTAAAACATTTTTACAGACAACAGCATATTTTAATTCAATAGTATAGTTCTCATCATGCCACCTTTGAATCTTTTCTTCATTATAAATGATGAAATAAAGAAAAACCTGTCAACGAACACTTTAATCAGTATGCCACTGAAAAGATTTCTCTGATTAGCATCACTTTCTAGTGAAACCTGCAGTTGTCAACCTTTTCCAGCCTTGTCTTCCAATTTTCTTCTTTCCCAATAATTGTGCCCAGTGGGAAAGTCAATGAGAGGTCATTTAATTTGTACTCAAAGACATGTTGGTGCTGACAGGTCGGTGGAATTAATGACTGAAAAAGTGATTCTATTTAATTCTTTGTTGCCTAGGTTACAGCTCAAGACGTCCGCAAGGAGAGTCCTTTGCTATTTAAATTCAGAGCAAAGTTTTACCCTGAAGATGTTTCGGAGGAGCTGATTCAAGAGGCGACTCAAAGACTCTTCTTCCTTCAGGTCTGAGTGTGTTTACAGTGTCACTGTACGTCTAAGGTCAAGTTAAATGCACGATGTGGCCTTAGATATGTTCATATAGAAGCCATGTCAACTGGAGTCAATTGAAATGAGCTCAGGGTCTTGGAAAGTGATCATGTGATTGTCATATTGCACAATCTGGTGGTCAGTGAAGGAACTGTACCACCGTCTTCGCTTACAAGCCAACAACAAAGCATTTCTTGCTTTAAAACAGTTCCCTTGTTGGTTTACTTCAGGTGAAAGAGGGGATCCTGAATGATGACATCTACTGCCCCCCGGAGACTGCAGTGCTGCTGGCGTCTTATGCAGTGCAGGCCAAATATACTGACTACAACAAGGATGTTCACTCTCCTGGATACCTGTCCAGTGAGAAACTGCTCCCACAGAGGTGTGCATACACAGATACCAGTGGGGCTTTTCTTATGTTGTGTATGCAGTGCTCTAAAATCAGCATCTAAACATTGCTAAACTACTTAATGAAAGAAACGAATAAAGCCCAGAAGTCTGTTATAATGACAGTATTGTAACTACACAATATTTACAATTGGCAGAAGACGAGACAACATTGTTGCTTAAAATAGGCATTATATGTAATAAAAATATTTTAAAGGTAAATTAAATTCTTTACTCTTCAAAAACTGTGTATTAGTTGCTTTTTAAGTTTCAGACCAAGTCAGTATTAAAGTATATGGTTTGAATATCAGTGCTGTGTGGTATCGTATCTTATTGAATTACACCTAGAGTGGTATATAATAAATTATTTGGGCTAGGGCTGTAATAGCTAAAATCAATAATGAAGATAGCTGACAATGAATGTTTATTTTTATTAATTCATTGTTTATTTTTTTATACATAATCTTAATTTTACACTGAGAAAATCCATATTTCAGTTAAATAAAATGCATTAAAGAAATGGCAGAGGCCACAGTGTCTGTAGGCTTAAAGCATAGAACATAATGTTCTGTTAAAAGGTATGAGCCCGAGAACATGTTCGGAATGTGTTTGATATTCTGAATGCGAGCATGTGTGTGTAATCTCTTCTCTGCAGAGTTTTGGAACAGCACAAGCTGAATAAGGAGCAATGGGAGGAAAGAATTCAGGTCTGGCATGAGGAGCACAAGGGCATGTTGAGGTACAGCCAGTGAAATGTTTTATCTCTGACCGCAGTGACCCTGTCTGTCACACACACAAACACCAGACAGAATGAGAATGTGTGTGTTTCAGAGAGGACTCGATGATGGAGTATCTGAAGATAGCTCAGGATCTGGAGATGTATGGTGTGAATTACTTCAGTATCAAGAATAAGAAAGGATCAGAGCTGTGGCTGGGTGTGGATGCCCTGGGACTCAACATCTACGAGCAGAATGACAAGTACTTGCTACGTTAACATTTAGAAACCAATTTGATGAAACGTAACAAAAAACATTTTTTTTCTTCCAAAAATTATTACATTTATTCAGCTAGGATGCATTGAATTGATCAAAAGTGACAGTTAAGACTTGAATTGTAACAAAAAATATAAAGTAAGTCACTTTGGTCACGTCTGCAAAATAATTAAATGTAAATATATATTCTCCAAAGAATCCTAAAAAATGTATCATGGTTTTCAGCGGTTATACCAATTTCAACATTATTATAATACTAAATATTTCTTTAGCAATTCGGTATATTAGACTGATATCTGAAAGAGTATTGGCTGCTAAACATTCAACATCACAGGATTACAGGCACACAGTTTTTTTATTTTAGTTAATAATAATAATAATAATAATAATTATTATTTAAAACAATTATTTTCAGTATTTCTTTTGTGCTTTTGAAAGTCACACAAATCAGTTTTAAACCATATTAGATATTTCCCAACATTTTAAATCAAAAAAAATAAACCGATTTAACGTTTCAGTCATCTTGTAGGCTAAATCATGAAAAGTGACATTTATTTGTGTGTCGATAAACCCTGACTCATCTCTCCTCTCTTTCCAGGATGACACCTAAAATTGGCTTCCCCTGGAGTGAGATCAGAAACATTTCTTTCAATGATAAGAAATTCGTCATCAAACCCATTGATAAAAAAGCCCCGGTATGTCAAACAAGATTTGTGTCTGACTTATCACAGTTTCTGTTCGGTTTCTATGCAAACAGGGTGTAGACGAAAGCAGTGCAAAGCAGTGCAGTGGTGTAATGTTTCATTATTTGATATTTGAGGATGGTGAAATCACAGTGAAGACTTTCCATTCAAGCTCCACGTTTCTCTTTCTTACACTTTAGCACAGACGTTAAGAGTCTGGATGTAGATGTCTGTCTTTTTTTTCCCCATTCTTCAGTATTCCTTTCTTTTATCCTTCTTTCTTTGGCTCTGATCCAAACTTAGGGAGCTGTGATGTAGGCAGCATTTTACATTTAGTAATTTACATGTACATTTTAAGGCATCATATGAAATATGTATATAATGTTCTCTATTTTTTTTTCCCCAACAGGACTTTGTGTTTTATGCCCAGCGTTTACGCATTAATAAGAGAATTCTGGCCCTGTGCATGGGGAACCATGAGCTTTATATGAGACGCCGTAAACCTGACACCATCGAGGTCCAGCAGATGAAGGCACAAGCCAAGGAGGAGAAGAACCACAAGAAGATGGAAAGGTGAGCTAGAGTAACATCACACAGAGGCTGATTTTAGATAGGATTGTGATTTATTGGTGTTCATTTGGATTCATTCCAGTGATTTTTAAAATGTTGATTCTAATCACCAAAAGGATTCATTCAGATGCGATTCATTATGTGATGACTTCTGTATGTTACATCCTTACACCATTAGATGGCAACCACATAATGTGTCTGACTCATTCATTGATTAAACGGATTCATTCACAAACTCTTGAACTCTTGAACAAAGTCTTGTTCACACATTTATAAATTCAGATCATTCTTTCCCATTTATCCTCTTGTAGAACAAGAGTGACACTTTTTTTATTTTTAATTAATTATTATTATTTTTTTGTAGTTTGTTGTTGAACGCTCAGTACTCCTTTAGGTCTTGTTCAGACTTGTATTTGCTCCGTATGTCCAGCAGCATTGAAAGAGAAAAATAAAGATTTGTTCGCTTTTAAAAGATGTTGGTAGTTTGAAGCATTTATCAGGCACAATAGGAACACGCCTACACTTTGAGACAATAATAAGTGTTTTATTTGAGTGTTGATGATTGGTTGTATGATTAGTTCATTGTTCAGAGCTGGGCACTTCACAAAGCCAGGAAAGACATGTTGTTCTAATACATCTGTCTGTTTGTTTCAGGGCCATGCTGGAGGATGAGCGTAAGAAGAGAGAGCAGGCTGAGAAGGAGAAAGAGAAGATTGTAAAAGAAAAAGAGGAGCTGATGGAGAGACTCCGAGTGATAGAGGAACAGACGAAAAAAGCTCAGCAAGGTGACATGGAGTGAAGTTGACACTTTATTATAAATTTTCTTCTCTTCGTTAATGATCATTAATCACTGGTTATTTTGCGTGGGCAGAGCTGGAGGAGCAGACCCGCAGGGCACTGGAGTTGGATCAGGAGCGTAAACGTGCTCAAGAGGAGGCGGAACGCCTGGAACGGGACCGCCGTCAGGCAGAGGAAGCCAAAGCGGCTCTGCTGCAGCAGTCTGAGAGCCAGATGAAGAACCAGGAGCATCTGGTCAGTTAACAGAACCACCAAGATACACACTGGCAGTCACCATGGCAGCACCATTCTAGTCACCATGACAGCTTCACAATAACACTTTAAGTAGGATACAGTTGTAACTATGGTAACAAAACTACAATTATGAAGTTTCCATGAGAACTAAACATCCTCCAACCACAGAGCACAGGACACCCACAATTACACGCGTTCCCCTGAGATTCTGAGTGTGTGTGTGTGTGTGTGTATACAGGCTACTGAACTGGCTGAGTTGACTTCTAAGATCTCCCTGCTTGAAGATGCCAAAAAGAAGAAAGAGGAGGAAGCATCAGAGTGGCAACTGAAGGTAAATATGGTTACTTTTTAGTAGGTGCAACACAGCAGTTTATTGTAAAACACTTTTTTTTTTTTTAGATTACATTAAATTGAACTTTGTCAATTTTATATATATATATATATATATATATATATATATAAAATATACTCAGCTAGTTAGTAAATGCTCCGTCTCTCCATCTATCCCCACACTGTTGTGCAGAAATCTAAACCACACATCTGAGAAAATGACTTGAGGTGTGACATTGTTACAGTTACTTGTGTGAAGACAAAAATGAATGTGGTTGAGATGTGATTTTATTATTTTATGCTTTTATCACCATATGCCTTTTTAGGATATTGTTAAGTGTTAACTTCCTAAATCTGCCTGCATTTTTTGCTTTGTTGTTTAAAGAATGTCGTTCTTACATGCTTGTGGTAATGCCACATTCTTTATTGATCAAATTAAAAAAAGCACATTAAAAAAGCACATTAAATATCATCACAAAATGTATTAACTGTTATTCGGCCTAGAAAATAACATCAGGGTGTGAATTTTGTGTGGTGATTGTTAATGCAGTGCTGTGTCTCTTCCAGGCCACTCAGGTGCAGGAGGACCTGGAGAAGACTAAAGAGGAGCTGAAGAACAAAGTCATGTCAGCCCATGTTCCAGAGCCCGTGCATAGTGAAAACGACAACGACGATGATGAGAGCAGTGCAGAGGCGTCCGCAGAATTCACTTCTGAAGCGGCCTATAAAGACAGGAGCGAGGAGGAGCGCATGACCGAGGCTGAGAAGAACGAGCGAGTCCAGCAACATCTGCTGGTGAGAGAACTACTTCACATTAGGATTTTCAAAAGAATAATTCATCGAAAAATAAAACTTCAAGTAAAAATTTTTATGGGGTAGTTCACCAAAAAATTTAAATTCTGTCAAGAATTACTCCACCAAACCCTTAAGACCTTCATTCATCTTCAGAACACAAATTAAGATATTTTTGTTTAAATCGGAGTGCGCTCTGCCCCTGCATAGAGGGAACCACCACGTGCAAGGCCCAGAAAGGTAATAAGGACATTGTTAAAATAGTCCATGTGACATCAGGGTTTAACTGTAATCTTATGAAGCTATGAGAATACATTTTGTGCGCAAAGAAATAAAAAATAAAGGCTTTATTCAGCAATTCTTCTCTTTTCTCTTTCGGGTCAGTGCCATTCACGAGAGCATCACGACACATGTGCTGCGCTTTGTTTACAAGCAGAGGAATGCACATCTATGAGTCTCATGGTTCCGTCATGATGCACAGCAGAGAATGACCCGGAAGAGAAGAAACCATTAAAGAAGACTTTTTGCACAAAAAAAGTCTTCTTGTAGCTTCATAAAATTTAGGTTGAACCACTGAAGTCACATGGACTATTTTATCAAAGTCCTTACTAACTTTCTGGACTTTGAATGAGGTAGTTCCATCTATGAACAGTCAGAAAGAATGTGTCAGAAAGCTCTTAGATTTAATCAGAAATACCTTTTATGTCCTTTCAAAACCGTAATCTCCGGAACACAAATTAAGATGAGTAATTAAAAACCGAATGAATTTCCCTTTAACCATTATATTCCAAATAAATCTGACATTTGCTGTGCGTGGTGCACAAAAGGATGTTTTTTTCAGAATATCCAAGCTGCACTTTGTCAATGGAGAAAGTAGACAACCATGATTAGTCTATAAAAAAGGCTTTATCAGTGGAAATTAACTTTGAACAGAAAAAAAACAAAACGGAAAATCTTCTTTTTCCACAGGCTCTTACATCTGAGCTTGCTAATGCTCGTGATGAGACCAAGAAGACCCAGAATGACCTCATCCACGCTGAGAATGTACGAGCAGGACGAGATAAATACAAGACGCTTCGTCAGATCCGCTCTGGAAACACCAAACAGCGAATCGATGAGTTCGAGTGCATGTAAATGTACCGCAGTCAGCCAACAGGGGGAGCTACAGCCTGCCTTTTGCATAATTTCTGCAGAGGAACTACAGTACCCACAATGCACCACTCCAACAGAAAATAAAGCCAAATATAGATTAATGCTGCACAGTTAAAAAATCCCTTTTATTCAGGAGTTTTGTGTGGGTTACTGCATTACGATAAGGGAGATTTATTTTTTTGCGTTGTATTTGGACCTAGATGTAGTTTTTTTTTTATTGGAAAACAATTAACTGTTTGCCGATTAACTGAACTAAAGGGTTTTAATTTCAGTGAAACTGGGATTAGAGTTGGAATTAAAGTATAAAAAAAACATTCCAGTGCTAGGATAGTTTTCGAAAGCACTCCAGATAGACATGTCAGTGTGCCAATTCCAATCAGTATAGTCGATAATTCAGATTGCACAGTTTCATTGTGATGGTGTAATAGCCTAGCTATTGCTATAACATTGTATCTATGTGCCTTTCTAATAAAACAACTACAGTATAGATTAAAACTCATGGTTATCTGCTCCCATCAACCACTCTGCCATTACAGGCAACCCACAAGAGCAACGGTGTGTGTGTGTGTGTGTGTGTGTGTGCATGTGTGTGAGATCCCTGTTGATAATTCCTTTTAGTTCTAGTCTTTCATTGCTGCAGGTTTGTGGCTGCTCCCTGTTTGCGCTTTTTCACTGAAGCAAAAATATCAAACTGTATTTTTAGTTTAGTTTTTATTCCTATTCTCATTTTAAGCTTTTTTTTTTTTTTTTTTTTTTTTTTTTTTTAAGAGACTTTGGTTTTTCAGACATTTGAATTTTTTGCAGTATTATTTTAAAGAATCCTTTAATAGAATGATTCTTAAAAAGCATCTTCCGGGATTGAATTTCTCCCTTTATTTCTGAACAGTATTTACCCAGAGTGAACAGAGTTTCGCATAGCCACATACATGTAGGCAGTGCCTTAGTTGTTTTGTGATCTTTATTAATTTTATTTTTATTAATATGGCAATATGCTGAACTGAAGCAATATGTCCTCAGCTCCATTGGAAGAATTCTTCATTTGGATCTTACTCTTAGATACTTCCTAAACTGTTTTGATATATAAGAACATTGATTTCCTGATTAAAATATGAAGCTTGTTCTTATCTCATACAGCGTTGTGTTGTTTTTTTTTTTTTTTTATAAATTGTCAATCTATCACAGAAAAGACTGCTGCTTAAAACATTTTCATTGCAACTGTCAATAAAATATAAAAAACACCAGTGTTGTTGCTACTCTTTCTTTAGTTGTTAAGTGATAGCTTGTGTGCATTATTGTACGCAGATATGGTCATTATCACTGTCACAATAGTTTCTGAATATTTGCCAATATAAAGCTGTATATGTGTATGTATATATATATATATATATGTATATGTGTATATATATACACACACACACACACACACACGGCGGGTAAAAGTAGTATTGAACACATCACCATTTTTCTCTGTAAATAAATTTCTAAAGGTGCTGATGACATGAACTTTCCACCAGATTTTGGAAACAACCCATGTAATACATACATACAAAGAAAACAATACAATTACTTGACCTACTTTTATGTATGAACTATAATCTTAAGTTATTTTCATAGATTTCTATTGGATTTAAGTCAGGTGATTGGCTGGGCAGTTCTAGCACTTTCACTTTCTTTAAAATTGACTGAGAGTTTCCTTGGCTGTGTGTTTGGGATCATTGTATTGTTGAAATGCCACCCTCATTTCATCTATATCATCCTGGTAGATAGCAGCAGATTTCTATCAATAATATCTCTGTACAGTTTTCTATTCATCCTTCCTTCAATTATATGAATTGTGTCAGTGCTGCACCTTGATGTTTTGGGGTGATGTGCAGTGAGTGCCATTTGACCTCCAAACGTGTATTATGGCATCCAAATGGAGTAAAATTTTTGTCTCATCTGACCAGAGTATATTCTCCCAGTATTTTGCAGGCTTGTCTAAATGTTGTGCAGCAAACTTTAAACAAGCTTCAATGTGCTTTTTCTTCAGCAATAGAGCCTTGAGTGGTGAGCGTGCAAGCAGGCCACGGTGGTTGAGTGCATTACTTGTTTTTTTCTGTCAGTGAGGCACCACGAGAAAGCATCCAGGAGGATGCAACACTTCAAGTAGAGTAATCTTGCAATCTGAGCAAGTACAGCACACCCTGTGCCTGATAAGCCAGGGTTATGGCATCCACTATCCAGTGGGTTATCCTCTGCTTAGAGACAATCCTCTGCTTGTGCCATCCTCCGTAATAGACAAAGAGCTGATCTGTGGTACTGAAGATTTGTGTCTGGTCTACATACCATCTACAAGGGTCAGATGAGACAAAGCAAAGCTAGGTTGGGTCTGCCTCCTACGGGGGCAGCACTTGCAGGTTCACTACCTGATCCCTGAAGGGGTAGTTGGAAACTTGGGCATGTAGCCCGTGTTTCCACTGCCGGGCCAAAAGAAGACAAGCTAGTTCTTGCCAGAGCCAGTCCCGTTTCCACTGTCACTTCCTGGGCTTGACCGTGCCTCATCAGTGCTTCCTTGGGGCAAAAGGCCCATGTTTTTTGGCCTGACAAAAACCTTGGGCCAAAGCATGCCAGTTGGGGCTAGAGGAGTGGTTATAAACAAAGGCGGAGTTTCTCAATGACTGAAAGGCATCAGTTCCAGAACTCACTTTCTGGGTGAACTGAATCACTTGGCCAAGTCTGATGGACTGCAGGAGCCAACAAGATGAACTGGGGAGCTCTAGCCAGACCCCCAGATACTGCAAAAGTGGCACCAACGTAACTTCTGATGTACCCGCAGTGGTGCAGGAAAAGACGATTGAATCTCTACTACCTCTTGTAGCCGTAGTAACGCCAACTTGCCCACTGCTGCTCACCGGTGAGAGAAGAGGGTGAGTGTGATCCCTCTGGGGACCCAGAGATCGAGGAAACTTCTCTTTTGTCAAGGTTTTGGGTACCACTGGCTCTAAAGTGGTACCTGAAGAGCTGATTTCTCCATCTCTCCAGACTTCTCAATCTATCCGCTTGCTGCTGGGTTTGGCGGGGGGCTGGACCGGTAGGGTGGCTGCCTTGCGATCAGCTCCATGGCACAGCTTTGCTGGAGGCTGCTGTGTTTGCTTTGCAGGGGCAGGGGTGGTGGCAGATTCAGGGAGCAGGACAAGCAGACTGAGGCACTGCCACTGGGTGGAGGCAGCAGCTGCTCGCTAGGGCAGGATGTGCTTGATGCCCTCGGTCTGCTTCTGTGCAGCAGAGAAATGGGCATCACTGAAAAGGCTGGTCTGGGACACGGGGGAGTTTAAAAACTTAGACTTGTCAGTCTCCCACACAGAAGTAAGACACTGCAAGAAATGGCTCTCCTGAACCACCGTAGTGGACATCAATTGGCTCAGAGACCGCACAGTGGATTCGTTGCATGTAGCACAAGGTCAGTAGCGGTGCAAACTCCTGGATAGTGACCACCCTTGTGCAGGTCCTTCAGTGCCTTGGCCTGATGAACCTGCAACAACCCCAGGGTGTGTAAGGCAGGCCCAGTGAGTGCATACATGCCCGGTAGGGGAGCAACAGCTTGACCCGCTAAGTTGCAACAATATTTGAACACATTGCATATGAACCTACCACTCCACCGGAGTGACTTACGTATACCCCTGCACTGCTCCACCATCAAAAGTGGCGATGGAGGATGTGCCACCAGAACGGTTTCTGGCAGTGAAAGGTGCCATCCACGATCCAGTGAGCTCATCACACACCTCCAGAAAGAAAGGAACCAGCGCATGCTCCCCCAAGAAACCAATTGTCCAACCTCAAGGGTTCAGGATGCGGTGGAGGCTTTCACTTGAGCCCAACCATATTGGCAGCCTAGGCATCATAGTCATCACCTCCAGGTTTGGATGCCATTGCTGGCCACACAAAGGATAATCATCTGCAGGATAATCATCTCCAGCAGAGTTTGACTCATCCTCCGATGCAGCAATCGACATCCGACATCCCATTCCTTTGCAGGAAACAGAGCCTTGTCCACAAATCCACAACAGTCATCCTCCCACATTGAGAGCATGACTTATCCACAAACGCTACCTCATGTGTCTGGGCATGACCATCACCCAGCACCAGGTAATGACTGCATCCAGAAATGCAAGGGTGGAAAGGCACCTATACCCAGACCCAACGTCTTTTTTAAAAAGACGCAGCATCAAGTGGTACAGACGCAACATTGTCTTTTAAAAATATGTCCACCTTTGAATGCTCTTTTAGAAGTTGCTCTTTTAATGTGCTGTAGTTCACTGGGGAGATGGCTGCTTGCAACACAAATTTGGTAGTGGTAATCCACTGAACACAGTGAAATATCGTAGCGGTAATCCACTCAACACAGTGAAATATCGTAGTGGTAATCCACTCAGCACAGTAAAACCACTGCTGCTGAAGTGCTGACCGTGCTGAACTTGAAAATGTTAAAAGAGTATGCATTGCACCTGGTGCTTAATTTTATTTGTGTTGTGATCAGCTGGATGCAGTCACCACATGCTGATGTGCATTGGCTCGTTTAGTTGAAATGGAGAGGTCTCTCTAAGCGAGATTCCAATTCGTCGGTCACCGACATTGCTCATAGTGACCAACTGAAAGGGAATGTTAATTACCTGATTATAGGTCTGCTCATGTCTGAAAATAATATATGAAATATTTTTTCATATATTATTATGCGTTGCACCTGGTGCTTAATTTTATTCATGTTGTGATCAGCAGCAGCTGGATGCAGTCACCACATGCTGATGTGCATTGGCTCGTTTAGTTGAAATGGAGAGGTCTCTCTAAGCGAGATTCCAATTCGTCGGTCACCGACATTGCTCATAGTGACCAACTGAAAAGGAATGTTAATTACCTAAGTACAGGTCTGCTCATGTCTGAAAATAAATATATATATATATATATATATATATATATATATATATATATATATATATATATATATATATATATATATATATATATATATATATATATTATTAATGTAAAAACTAAAATCAATTCTAGAACTAAAAGCTATTTTTTAACTTTTACATTTTTTGGGCCGCATTTGAATCTGTGACAGGCCGCAGATTGAGAACCACTGTGACAGACACTATGCAGCCCTTGAGACACTGACCCTTTCTGAAATGCTAAGATGTTTAGCATAACTCCTCTGTAACCCCAGAAAACAGACACTATATCATATAATTCACAAAAATATGCAATTCATTAACTTAATGTAGGATGCCATTATTGTATGTATATAGTTGGGCAGCTATTACCTAACGTAGGCCTACATCATTGAATATAAATACAACTTAAAAAAAATATTTTTCAAAATCATTTATGACCTTGCTTTTGATTATAGAAATGTGTCGCATACATTAAATAACATGAACTCAAAACCTCAAGGCCAATATTAATGACCGGTACTAGCAAAGAACATACATTACTACATCCTCATTACTATTTATCTGTATGCCTTCTCTCTTTCAGTGTTAGTGGTGTCCTTATTGCAAATGATTCATTAGGGTCCTATAAGATAATGACAAATGAAAAAATTTTTAATTTTGATGTTCTTTGATCTGTAATTCTAACTGGTACAGGCAGAAACTAAACAAAAAGAACATGCTAATAACATGAAGAACCTAATCTTTTGAAAAACATCTCTCTTACCAGATTATGATCAAGCTCGGGGAACCTGCTATTTCCAACGAAGAGAGGTAAACACATTTGTCACAACACATTATCTGAAAATGTGTCATGGTGACAAATGTAGCTGCACATTTTCACAGGAAATATGGAAATTATTTCTAATTTTTTGTTCCATGTTCTTTCAGTTATTTTGACTATTTGTTATTAAAAAAAAAAAATAGCATCAGAATGGCTTTTCTGCATTCAACTAAATAAAAAAATATTTGTGTTCCTTTTATTATGCTGGATGAATCCTGCTCCTGCTCAGATGAATTCTGCTCTGTTGGATGTGTTTATAAAAATATTTATAAATTAATACATTTTCATCTTCAATGCTTTAGCAAAATAGGCAGATCAATCAGGAATAAAACAATATACTCTACAGCAGTATATGAATGATGTTGACTGTTAAAACAGAATGGTTTGCTTCAGCCCAGATTAATGCTCTTCTGTGATTATTTTTCTCTACAGATAAGATGGCAAGCATCATGAGTGAAGTGTCCCTGGAACTGGAAATCAGGTGTTGTATTTAATATTAATATTAATAAGCCTTCATTTGAATGAACAGTGTACATTACAAGGGAAGCAATTCAGACAAGAGCCTAAAGGCAAAAGGTATCAGAGATACTGTAAACATTTATGACTTGTTTTCTGTCAGCTGTTTATGATGCCTCTTTGCTTTATTTTTAGTGCACATTTTTACTGTGTAAAAAAATAATCAAACCTTCATTTTTCACAATAGTTTCCATGGCCTGTGGGTATGGAGTGTTTTGTGTTCGGAGCGGTTACTTGCATCCAGTGATTTTCAGATGTTTGGTTACACAACAACCCTCAAGTTTCTCAAGGCAATCAGGCACACGTTAATGGACACTCTTATCAGTTGAAGGTTAAAATTCTTCATGTTGGCCTTCAGAAAGCCTCTGGAGCTGACAGATACAAAACATAAAGTGTTTTGCTAAGTATGTCTCCCATGAAGTCTGACGGTAAATTATCCTTCACATTCAAAAGTGTAAGCCGCCTGTGCAGTACATTCATAGAAAGATTTATCTTGGAGATCCAGTGGTACTTCCTATAGCCCACTTATCTCTCTTTCGCTCAGTGTCAAGGTTTTTGCTTTTGACAAGCATGCAATAGAAGAGTAAGCAGTTCTGTGAAACTATATTATTTAGTATTTATATAATTGATTATATAAGTATTTCACAAGAGCATGTAATATGTGTTTTATTGATAGAAAACCAGCTGGCTTTGAACCCTGAGGCATCTTTACAACCTTTCAGTGAGTGAAAGCAATCAGTAGACCAATCAGAAGCACATAAATAGCAAACACATTTCACATCAGATTCTAGACAGAGCTCAGCGATCTGGGAAACATTAAAATGGCATCTCTCAGCTCCTGAATATTCCTTAATCAGGCCCATACCCAGCTATGAGGTCAACGAGGTCAGTGCAAAAAAAATGAAATGTGTTCTCTGAATGACAAATTTGATGCTAAACACATATGAATGTCTGCATATGAAACATTCAGTTTAATTCTGAATGTTTACCATCCAGTGGTATGAAAATAATCACTGCAAGATGCTGGAGGAGTGAACGAGGCTTGTGATCCAGCTATATACAGATCCAGCTACTGTAAGCGTTTTTGGACTTATCATTTTCACTTAGACACTTTAGAAAGAGAATAAAGCAGGAAGTTGCTGTTTAGCTTCAGCGATATCTTTATCTTATCTAATCTGCAAAAGATTTGAAATAATTTCTTAATAAATTACTTTATTTATTTCAATGTTTTTGTTTATTTTATCGACAGCACTTAAACCGGCAGTAATCAAAAAAAGTCCATGGACAGACTATTGCTGACAAAAATAATAAAAAATTAATAAAAATCATGATATTATCAGTCAGAAACATTATCAACACTATATAAACATTCATAAGAGCACCACATAAAGTTATCAGCTACATAATGCTTTTAAATAAAAACTATAACAGCAAATATGGTTGCATAACTGATAAAATTATCCACCCAATATATATAGTCAAGTATTAACAAATTGTTATGCAACAAATAGGGTATGATTTAAATACGATCATCGCTCCAAAACAGATAATATAAATATAGTATAGTATAGTATAGTATAGTATAATTAGTGGATTAGTGGACTTCACTAATTTTCAGTGCCTGGCTACGGCCATGTCCCTATGACATAATAGATTTTAATATTTTTGAGAGATTGTTACTATTTATAAATAATAAATAATAAATATAAGTAATAATAATAATAATAATAATAGATACATTTTAATTTGTAAAGAAATTAATGAATACATTTTACCAGGAATACTAAAAATAAGTAAATTGCAGTATTGTAAATGTGCAGATGATACAGAACATGAGTGTGAGTTTGTGAGGCTGAATCTTATTATAGAAGCTTTTGTACTATTATACTAATAGCATGTACTATTAGATACTATCATATTTTTTATTTTGAATATTTTGAATCCATATTTATTTTTACATTTTCAGTTTTTTAGTTTAAATTTTATTTTTGTAATTTTTATCAGTTGTAGTTTTTTTATATTCATTTGTCTATCCATCGTCTGTCCATCCATCTATCTATATCGTTTTTTTTATGTTAATACATAAATTAAATTAAAATAAAATAAAACGTTTTTTTTTTAGTTAACATATTTTTTTCCAGTAAAGTTTCTTTCTTTCTTTCTTTCTTTCTTTCTTTTTATGGTTTAGTTTAAGTTAACTATGATAACCCTGCCTGAGGCTCAAACTGTATTGCTCAGATATGTAAACTATAAGAGGTTCTGGAAAAACAATCAATATCCTTAGAAATATCTTTTAAAGTTACATGAAAAGAACAGTTTTCTCAGAATGGATCAATCTCACATTGAGAATCAAGATGATGAACATTAGATGTGTGTGTATTTCTTGCAAGACTGATTTGTCCTCTAAAAATTATTTATGACCTTAAGATCAAAGCTGCTTCCTTGCATCTCATCATAAAGCCAATATTTGTTGGCAGGGCTGTGAATGTTTTGTAACATAAAATCATTGGACTCTGTCTGAATGCTGTTAAATGCTATTTTATCCCTGCTGAGAAAAGAAAACGAAAGAAAAGAAAAGCTTCATTAAAACTTCAAATGGCCTAAGTTGATTAGCTGGTCTGTTTTTTTAAAAGAGTTTTAAAAGAGTTTTGTTCACATTTTAGCTGGTCAGAGTGACTAAATGACCCATGACTAAGAACTGACTTCTATATTACACTTTCTCCAATGCTGCTCATTATTTATTAGAAATGAATAATATTAATAAAGTAAAATAAATAAACTATTAACCTGTTAAATATCACCCCGTCCCGTATACAGGGCGCCTACGTTGACTATACTATATTACAATCAAATCTAATCTAATCTTGATAAAACGATATATCGTTGGAAAGGTCTAAGACTCCCAAATATATATTTTACCAATATTTTTTGTTTAAAATTATGTAGGAAAAGTAATAGATGAATTTATGACAAGAGTGCACCCTCAGAAATCTACGTTACAAAAGGAGCTTTGACCTTTGTTTAAAAAAAAGACTTCCTATCACATTTTAGAAATCATCAGAAGTTATATATCACTTGAAAACATAAAATCTCAAAATTCATCCTTTAAAACCCTTTTTAAAATCAGACATTGCATTACCATGTAAATGGCACATCAAAATCATGTTACAAAATGTTTTCAGTCATGAATTATAAAAATTTAGGTTTGTATCATGCACATTCAAGTCTATCTTCAAAAACGTGAGTGACAGTTAAAAAACAGGTTAAAACAGGTTAAACTAAACTATTATTATACTGAATTATATTATCATATTATATTATATACTAAATCACATTATCGTTTTTTTTTTTTTTTTTTTTTTTATATTTAGTGATATGACAATTATATTTAGTCAAAGTTCAGTGTTTTTAATGTATTCCTTATAGGGCTGAATGAATGAAGTTTCCCAGGAAACCTTGGTGCTATCATGCACTATTCACAGTAGTGATCAACAGTATATCAGCAGTAAACAACACACACACACACACACACACACACACACACACACACACACACACACACACAAAGGATGTGGATCACAGCCCATGTACTGTAAAATAAACAATAGTTTAAATTATTTTCAGCTAATAATAACTTTTTATTATTTCAGTCATTATTATTGAAATTACTACTTTTAATTAAGTATCCAAAACTCTTTTAGCAATTTTTTTTCAGAGTATGTCTATATATATATATATATATAGAGAGAGAGAGAGAGAGAGAGAGAGAGAGAGAGAGAGAGAGAACAGAGAGAGAACAGAGAGAACAGAAGCAGGTGTGATGTTATTTCAAGCTAAAATAACACGTTTTCTTCTAATGGTGCACAAATACATTTAATACATTCAAACTGGTGCTGTTCCATGATGATGATTACATATTTTCTTTAATGCGCGAATTCTCTCAGATTCATTTCTTTACATAGTCTGTCAAGTTCAAATATGAAGAATGAAAAGAAATCTTTCTGATATTGTATCAGGGAGAGAGGTCCTTTAGTTTGACTTTGATTTGACTCCCGTGGTCCGTTATTTGACCTGATCAGAATCTCATGATCTGATTTCATCCCGAGATCAACATCTGAGTGCACCTTGACCCAGTATTACAGGATACCTTCAGATGACAATGTGTGTGTTGATTTGTGCTGGTTTCTCTTCTGTAAGCTATTCATGATCTTTAAAGGGATAGTTCACCCAAAAATAAAAATGAGTGAATTACTCACCTTCATGTCGTTCCAAACTCATGAGACCTTCATTCATCTTCGGAAAACTTTCTGTCCCTGCATAGACAGCAAAGCAGATATCATGTTCAAGGCCCAGAAAGAGAAGAATTGTTGAATAAAATCTTTTTTTTTTTTTTTTTGTGCACAAAAAGCATTCATCAAAAATATCTTAGTTTGAGTTCTGAAGATGGATGAAGGTTTTACAGGAAGGTTTGGAAAGGATTGAGGGTGAGTAATTCAAGACTGAATTTGCAATTTTGGGTGAGCTATCCCTTTAAGACCAAGGCTTCACTCTGTCTCTCCTGTTCTTTGTGTGTTTAACCTTGTCCACCTCAGGTTTGGTCCTTGAAACAAGAACACCCCAAACTTAGATGCAGAGCCTCCTCATTCATAGACCCAGATGCACACATGCTTGCACAGCAGGACAGCATGGCCTTTCGTAAGTGTGTACAGGTCCTGCTCCGTTCAAGCTTGGCCCCAGGATCCACGAGGACGCATCCAAGATTTCTTCACACAGTTCCCAGACTCTGCAGTCAATCCCAGACAGATGGGTAAGGATCAAATGTACTTTTCTTGTCGTTTCACTTGTTGTCTGTACATGGAATATGTAACTTCTAGATATCTTACAACAAGTCATACCATCCAAGTACTATCTCATCACCACATTAAAAGCCATCTTCATGAGCAGTGTAGCAAATGTGGTTTGACTATTTTTATCTGCTCATTTACTTTAATGGACAAATAAAAATAACTGTGGAAGTCACACCTTTCTAAAGTGGGGTTGGAAAAACACAATATGCGCATGTCGCTAGTCTAACTGCACACAGACCCAGGTTTATTACCTTTAGGTACAGAATACTGAATATAAAGAGTATTTTTAACAATAAATAATCTACGATCCTACAGTATGTGGAGAATAAATTACAGTTATATGTCTGTTTCGCTTGAGTGAAAATGAAACACTTTGGGTTGCTTTTTTGGGATCATTCACACATTATACTTCATATCACACTCTGATAATAACCGTCTTGTTTGATTCAGCCATTCTCTGTTGAAAGATAGATGATGTATGCCAGGAATGACTAACTGTAATTGCTCTTAGTAACTAGTAGGTTTAGGTAGCAGGTGACATTTTTCTCATCCACAATAGAAACGTTTTTCATGAAGAAACATTTTTGTTCATACAATTATACAACCAAACAAAAACATATTTTGCAGTCAACATAATATATATATATATATATATTAAAAAAAAATTGGTTTGGAATGGCATGAGGGTGAGAAAATGTTTTTTGTTGTTGTTGTTTTTTTGTTTTTATGTACTGCATTTCCTAAAACCTGAAAATAACAAGTGTGTAAGGAATTTTAAATCAGCTCATCATATGTTTGGCTTTGGGAATGTTTAGCCTTTGAAAGATCTCTAGAACTCTCAATGCACTTATTATTTAATACATCACATGACCTCTGACCTTTGTATTCCTAGCTTTAATGCACTCAACATACAGGAGAAACATTTGCTTTCTTCAGCATTGTGTGGTGAATATCTACTAGTATTTTTCTTTTATAAGGCGGTAAGAAAAGGTGAAAAAGCCCACTCTTGTCAACCCACTGAGTTTCTACAGGAATCAGAGGTGCTTTTCTTCTCCATCCGACCACACCAGATTGTTCTGAACAGCCTGTAATCAGATGGTGTTTCTATCAATGCTGCGCAGATAAAATAAACTCATTCCCCATCTGCCTTGGCATTTGTAATCTGAGAAAAGATATGTGCATTCCTTGACATATCAGACTGAATGGCTACTGATTGCTTTTGACTCAAGCTCAACAAGTCCATCTGTCAACAAGTGTCTTTTGCTCATACTGTACACTCTTAAAAATAGGCATTTCTGGTTCCACAAAGAAACATTCAGTCAAAGGTTCTTTATAGAACCATTACCCTTTTATAATCTGAAGAACTTTTCACCACAAACTACCTTTTGTGAAACAGGCTTTTAAGAGTGTACAGCAGTAAAATACATTTGTCAGTTCAGTTTCTGTGCTTTACAAGTAGAGTCATAGAAATTGTAATTACAAGTTCTCTTTCTACATGAAAGAAATAGTTCAAATATAAGGCCTCAGTAACTTGGAACAACCTCCATTAATTAGTCCAACCCACATAAATTAATGTATTGGTAAATCCAAAACTCAGAAGAGTGTGATTGAGGGAGTATAACCCAAAGCTAAAAAGGTACACAGCTGTCAAACCGTGCAGGGATGTAACACTGTGCTCTTCATGGATGGGTGACAGTGAAATGTGTTGTGCATAGTGCATGAGTCATCACGAAAAAAAAAAATCTAGAATGGGGAAAGTAAATCTGACATGGTATTTGTCATCTGCTTCACAGAACCACCTTATTCACTTACATTTAAAATGCTAATTTTCCCAAAGCAAGTTTGTAAATAATAGTCACTTATAAAGTCAATTATATTTTTAGAATAAAATCTTAATTTGTGCCAGTCAGATTTTTGCAAAGCTGGACTAACAGACTTGCAGCTCAACATGGTCCAGCATGTATACACATAAATGGAGCTACAGTTGGCCTTGCCGCTGTGAGCATGAGATGATGTGTATTTAATGACTATTCAGTTACGCATAGTGACATGAATACTTGGACAGACAAATAATGAAACCCATGGCTCAATTATGACTGTTCACATGAATGCAATGAGAAGGACAAATGCCCAAGTCAGGGTCATTTTTCTTGTGTTGAGAGGAGGGTAATTTACTTTTCATTTTCTACTTCATAGCAAGTCCACAAACATTCAAATTGTAGCCTTTTTCTGGGCTTTGCTATTTAACTGCACTGTTTAAAGACTAAGAAAGGCCAGAAGATCATGTTTAATGCAACGATGTTCTTTGACAAATGTCTAATTCAAGTTTTGAGTTTTTTCATTTGGTCTGGAATCACAAAATCCAAAGGTGTCCGTTGAGTGTGTTATTGTCAGTCAATTAATTAATGCCCAACTGAGCAATCATTAGGGTCCTGCCTTCCATATGAATGATTAAGAGATTGCAAACACAATGAATGATCAAAACTAATTAACATCCTTGTATAATCAAGAGGTAAATTAGTGTGGAACACAGCAGATTCTACCTCTTTAAAATGCATACTAAACAAAATAATAAAATAACCCTTGTTCCTGCTCTGAAATTGCATTTCACTTTAACACTATTTGACACATTAAGTCAATCCATTGTTTATAATTCTCTTTACCAAGAACATCAGTGCAATGAAATGAGTTCAGTGTGTTTATCTGTGTGTGTTCTCAGTTCCTCTGGCTCTAAAGTGCTGGTGCACTTTGTAAATCAGTCGGGGGTAAAGAGCAGTGTGTTTGTCACAGAGGGAGAGACGCTTCTGGACGTGGTTATCAAGAAGAATCTTGACATCAGTGGCTTTGGTAATGAGACCATTTTTTGTGTAATTTAGGCTTCATTTAATCACATCTTTTTTTAAATGTGTGTGTGTGTGTGTGTGTGTGTGTGTGTGTGTGTGGCATTATATTATCCATAATCATGTTCCTTCTGCATGTTTTCCATGTAATCTGTTCTTAACCATTTTGTTATGGCTTCGATGTGTCAACATGACCTGAAGTCAGCATGAAACAGAAATGCTCATCTTTTTTCTCTGATGTGATGTATATCTCACTAAAACATCTTCTCAAGCCAGGATCAATTTGACGTTCTGATCCCCTAGTAAAAACAAGTTATATTTCGTGTTATTGTTGTTATACTTCCCTTACATAAAAAAATAGATAGATAGATAGATAGATAGATAGATAGATAGATAAATAGATAGATAGATATATTTATATTAACTTATAAATAGTTCTGTAAGATTATATCTTGCTCTTGTGTCATAATCTTTTTTTTCCAGCTCCCACACACATATGGTGATTCAGACTTTGTAGCATTTGTCAAAGCTGTCAAAAGGAAGGTGCTCTCCCTTGCTGACACATTCAACTGAAAAAAACATTGAGAATACCCAACTGCTCCTACAAATGGTTTAATCATTTTCTCTTTTTTTTTGCATTTTTCTTTTATATTTTACTGTCATCCCACAAATAATTGATTCTGTCAGTGCAAAAATTTATATATATATATATATATATATATATATATATATATATATATATATATATATATATATATATATATATAAAATAATTATATATAATAAATATATATATATATAATAAATATAATAATTAATACAATAAATTAGAATGTCGTGCAAAAGTTTTTATTTCAGTAATTCGACTCAAATTGTGAAACTTGTGTATTAAATAAAGTGCACACAGACTGAAATAGTTTAGGTATTTGGTTCTTTTAAATGTGATGATTTTGACTCACATTTAAAAAAAACACACAAATTCAAAATCTCAACAAATTAGAGTACTTCATAAGACCAATAATAAAAAAAATCTTTAGTAAATTGTTGGCCTTCTGCAAAGTATGTTCATTTACTGTAAATGTACTCAATACTTGGTAGGGGCTCCTTTTGCTTTAATTAGTGTCTCAGTTCAGCGTGGCATGGAGGTAATCAGTTTGTAGCACTGCTGATGAAAGCCCAGGTGTCTTTAACAGTGGCCTTCAGCTCATCTTCATTTTTTAATCTCTTGTTTCTCATTTTCTTCCTGACAATACCTCTTCAGGGCTGGTGAGTTTGCTGGCCAGTCAAGCACACCAACACTGTGGTCATTTAACCAACTTTTGGTGCTTTTGGCAGTGTGGGCAGATGCCAAATCCTGCTGAAAAATGAAATCAGCATCTCCAAAAAGCTGGTCACTAGAAGGAAGCATGAAGTGCTCCAAAATATCTTGGTAAACAGGTGCAGTGACTTTGGTTTTCAAAAAAACACAATAGACCAACACCAGCAGATGACACTGCACCCCAGAGCTCAATCGGTAGAGCATTGCTCTATCAAGCGTTGGGGGTTCCCCAAACCCCCCAATGTTGGGGGTTCGATTCCCCGGGAACGCATGATAGGTAAAAATTGACAGCCTGAAAGCAATGTAAGTCGCCTTGGATAAAAGTGTCTGCTAAATGCATAAATTTATTTATTTATTTATCATCACAGACTGTGGAAATTTAACACTGGACTTAAACAACTTGGGCTATGAGCTTCTCCACCTTTCCTCCAGACTCTAGTACCTTGGTTTCTAAATGAAATACAAAACTTGCTCTCATCTGAAAAGAGGACTTTGGACCACTGGGTCAGCAAATTCCTTGACACGTCTGTGTGTGGTGGCTCTTGATGCCTTGACCCCAGCTTCAATCTATTCCTTGTGAAGTTCACTCAAATTCAATGATTCTGCTTGACAATCCTCATAAGGCTGCGGTTCTCTCGGTTGGTTGTTCATCTTTTTCTTCCAGTTTTTCCTATCACTCAACTTTCTGTTAACATGCTTGGATACAGCACTCTGTGAACAGCCAGCTTCTTTGGCAATGAATGATTGTGGCTTACCCTCCGTGTCAATGATTATCTTTTGGACTATCAGATCACCTTTGCAGGTGTTTTGAGTTGATTAGCTGATTGGCATCTCACCATATTCTAGTTTGTCACCATATTCTAATTTGTTGAGATTGGTGGGTTTTTGTTAAATGTGAGCCAAAATCATAGCAATTAAAAGAACCAAAGACTTCAGTCTGTGTGCACTGAATTTATTTAATACACAAGTTTTGAATTACTGAAATAAATGAATTTTTCCAGACATTCTAATTTACAGAGATGTATCTGTATATGAAAGGTACTATGTACATCAATTGTATTTACCTATTTATTTAGATGCTTTGCATTCTTGAATGAAAATGATTACAAATGTTTTTGGCATTCTTGGCAAAAAATTTAAGAATACAAATTTGGTTCTGTTCTAATCCTGGAAGGTTTAGGAGTAGGGTTAGAGTAAGGGGATAAAATACAGTTCATACGATATAAAAACCATCACATATACGTCTATGGAATGTCCTCATCAAATATGGAAACCCAGCATGTGTGTGTTTGTGTCTTAGGAGCATGTGAGGGCACTCTGGCCTGTTCCACCTGTCACCTGATATTTGAGGAGAGTGTGTATGACAAACTGGAGCCAGTGGTGGATGAAGAGGTTGACATGCTGGATTTGGCTTACGGACTCACCAAGACGTAAGACACCTGGATCTAAAATATAATTGTAAAGTCAGTAGAGCTTTACGTGCTATAGAAGGATTCATCCAGTGCTAATCACAGACATCCCACCTCTCCCAGAAGGTCTGTGAGTCTTCTGCATATTGATAACAGCTTATGACTCTTGCAAATTGGAAACTCCTAGACTGCTGGAAATCGAGAGAGAGATAGAAGCCCTGTTTCCAGGGTATTAATATGCAATTTCAGTGTTCTATTAACAAATATTGTTAGCGAGCATGCTGTTACAATTTCCACCTTGTAGACATGCATCTTGAAGGTGTATCCAATAAGCATCACATTCTGCATCACAATGTGCACAAATGCTGTTGAATGAATCACCCTGAGTATGCTGATTAAGTTTGAGCGTGAAAGCAAATTAAAAGGATAAGGGACAGCCGTGATCTTGGTACTAATGTTACTTTAATTGAAGAGTTTTAATCATGTATTATTCAAAGGTTGGGGTGTGGGGTAAAATGTGTTTTTGCTTGGAGGGATGTCTGTAATCACATGAGTGCATCTTAGACAATAAAGAAATGATTTTAAATTGTTGGTGAATTATGACAGGAAAAAAAGAGTACTTTAAGACATCAACAATGTGCAAATGAAATAGAACTGAGCTGAGCACAAGTAAACTGAAGTGCATTGCTGGCAGGTTAATTATGCATCATACATGATTCCTATCAGCTACATCCTCTCTAAATCCTCAACATAAAACATAAAAAAACAACTTTTGTTTGAACAGACATTGAAGCAAATACACAGGAGGACTTCAAGGAAGTTAGATGCCATTCAGAACGTATATACTTTTGACATAATGTGCTAGAAGTTATATAGTATCATTAATGGTTTGTAAAATAGAAAATAATAACATACAAACTAAACAGTGCTTTAGTTAAACTATACTATTATTATTTTTTGTTAATTTCGCTGCTGTTCTGTCATTGGCTCAGATCTCGTTTGGGGTGTCAGGTGACTGTGGAGCGCTGGATGGATGGAATGACAGTTCACGTCCCGCAAGGAATCAAAGATCAGCGAGGAAAGCAAGAGGCAGTGAGCAACAAATGATACACAAGCAGTCACATGTACAATTTCCATGTTAATTTAACACTTAATACACCGTAAGAGACGTTTTTCTTTACCAAAGCTGTTTTTGTTTGGTTCTGCTTTGAAGCATATGAACATGGTACTTTGAAATTACACAAAACAATAAAAATGAATGTGATCCACTATGCCTCTGTATATATCATCCAACATTTTTTAATTTTAACACAGCCACAGAATAGGGTGAATATTTATTTCCTTAAAGGGGTCATGACATGAGAATTCAAATTTTCCTTGATCTTTTTCCACAGCTAGGCTTTTGACAGGCACAAAAAAGGGAACATATCAAATATTTATATAAGTATAATATAATATAAATTAGTCTAAGTATGGTGTTTGACAAAACAGAGCAAACAAAAAGAAAAAAAGCGCGATCTATGGCTATTATTGGCTCTCTACATGAAGCATACTGTCAGAAAGAAAAATGTTGTGCTTAAAAATGCACAGCACACAATCTTTAAGCCTAGGATGAAGTCATATACATTTACAACAATTTGGGACAAATATAACGTGATTTTATGGGAAACTATGTGTGTGGCACTCTGTGGTGTGGCAGGATTTGTATTTGGTGTCGATACTGTTTCATATGCAATAACATTAGCCAATCATAACAGTGGCTGATTTCTGACAAGTCTTAAAGGACACGCCCCTTAAAACAGGTCATTTTATACAGAGGGTCAGAATGAGGGTTGAAAATAATCTTTTTTTTTTTTGTTACACATATTTATTTATTTGAAAACTTTATTAAAATTATAAGTAAACCTTAAGGAACATGTTAATATTATAAATAATTGATGTCATGACCCCTTTAAATCTCCATTACAGAAGTGTTGTCTCTTTGTCGCCGTCTCTGTTTGAAACCTGCAACTGCATTTATTTGCAGAATTATCTTCTTTAAGTGGTTTATGCATCCACACAGCTCCTCAGCACAGATGAATCGAATGTTTTGAGGTGTGTGTGTGTGTGGACATTCACTGTACTTTGGAATTACAGATACTACGTCTTGGAAGTATGTCATCTGATTAAGTAACATGTCTGCCAGTTTTGTTCTGACCAACTAAAAAAATATATATATATATTTACCCCCCCCCCAATTGGCCACACTTCATACAATGTATAACAGTACATTAAAGGGTAACTAAACCCCTGTACTCCACCCACTGGCAATATTTGAAGAGTGCTGAAAAGTGGGCAGAGCACAGCTGAGATAGAGGGGACGAACCGAGGGCAGGGCTGAGCGAGTGGGCTGGGAACCTGAAACCTGCATTGACGGATTAATTGACAGCTGCTGTCAGAGTCGCTAATATGGTGACTGTAGTGACCATAGACAGTAAAAGAAATGGACACAACGACCCCATTGGATTCAACGGAGACGAGTAAAGTCAATTAGAAGCAAGCACTTCCTGGGGGTCGAGCGTACTGCGCAGACTCAAACTGAGCTTGATGACGTAGATGTCACGTGAGTAACCTGTAAGTCTTCTAACCGCTGTGCCAAGAGAAATCTGAATCACCCACCGAATCTTGCAGACGTTGTTGAATAATTTTGTCCCATTGATTATATGGACACTCTATGGGCTTCTCCCTTGACTTCATGCCTCCACGTCCCCCCTCATAGACAGTAAAAGATTTCCTGCATGCTTTTCCTCCTGTCCATACGGTAATTTCTCTACTGTGCGACAGAGAGTCGCAGGTTAAGATGCAATCGTTGGCCTATTTTTACAAAAACTGCTTCTAACGGGCCACAACATAAGATACAAGGTAATGGGGCCTTTTATTCATTTTCGTGTTTCTTTACAAATAATGAATGTAAAAATTGAGTCTTTAAACCCCTCAGATGTAAAGTTATTCGCTGTCAAAGTGACGTCGAGGTGTCTGTGGCCTGAGCCATATCAATTCGAGCCGCTGGCTCAAACTACGGTCTTAACTTGCTTTTCAGCATGAGCTGTGTGGAGAAGCCCATTTCTACCTCCATTGCGTTGGAGAAGCAATCCCGGGAAAAATGCAGTTTGCACACTCTAGCTCTAGGCGGGAACTCGCGGTCTTCCAGGCCAAGTGCATGCAACCACTGTTGCCTAATTTTAAAGTCTGCTGGAAAACTATGCAGTCCAACAGTGCTGTTGCAATTAGCAACACTACACTTACGTACCATCCTGACCACTGTACTACTTGAAGCTATCCTAACTGATGCAAAACTACAGTATGTTACTAACTAACTATGCTTCTAACAATACTAACTTTACATTAACAACTATGCTAATTAACTACATAGGGTACACAAAATAATCTAAATTAGGGCTGTGCAAAAAATCGAACTTGATTTTCATGCACATCTCATCAGTAAAGACGCTCCTGTAATTAGAAGTATTATCTCCAGAACGTGTGTTCAGATCAGGGTTGCCAGGTTTTCACAACAAATCCTGCCATATTGCTTCTCAAATCTAGTCCAAAACTAATCGCGATTCCAGGAGGTTCCCATAAAATATACGGCATGTACGGCATGGTTGTCTTGTAAAAAAATCGCATTTTAGGGGCTAAATATCACGTTATTGGTATTGGGGTTGCTTCGAACCGCGGACATGAACAACTACCGCAGACTTGGCAGCAATGGTTCAGGTGGAGCGGCAGTTACTACACAAGAGTCATAGTCTACCGACAACTACAAAATCGCTTTCAAAATCGACAAAGAATCGCCACCGATTTTAAAATCGATTTTGTGTAGATTGTCAGTGAACTACGGCTCTGTGTAGTAAATGCCAACCAATGTTGCCAAGTCTGTGGTTGTTTTTCATGTCCGCGGGTCCAAGCGACAATACCAATAACGTGATATTTAGACCCTAAAATGCGAATTTTACCAGGGCAACCATGCCATAAAACTTACATTTTAACCCCGGAAAGCAATTTTTATCCGGGAACCTCCTGGAAACTCGATTTTGGACTAGTTTCGAGAAGCAACTGGGCAGGATTTGTTGTGAAAACCTGGAAACCATAATCTGAACACACGTGCTGGAGATATATACTTCTAATAACAGGAGCGTCTTTACTGATGAGATGTGCATGAAAATCGCGTTCGATTTTTTTGCACAGCCCTAATCTAAATAACTGTATAAATACTATGCTAAATAGATGCTATAATAGTCTATCCTGGTCATTTTCAATACTCGCAATTCCAGCTCCTCCTGACAGTAATTTTGACGGAACAAGATGGTTTTATACTGCCAAGGGCGTGGTAGCTCGTACCAAGGGGTGTGGCCTGCCACCTCAAATATCCAATAGGAAAAATCAACTGCAGTAGCCACCGTTCAACCTGAAGAGGGCAGCACTCAGACGTTTTTACACCATATTGTAGAATTCAAACACTTTATACTCACATGTCAAAAAAGTTACTCAAATCAATGAACAACACTAATAAAGCCCCATTCTTACAGATCATTAACTAAAAAAAATTGGTTTAGGGTTTAGTTACTCTTTAAACTTGTGTTTTGTGAAACATCCTTAAATTCAAATTAGTTTGCTGCCTAAATTCTAATTAAATTTAAATTCAGAAATTGAAGTGAAAGTTCAATTCTCAGTTCAGTTCTGATAGGTGTAATGCACACTTGACAGAAAACAAGACGACTGCTGGATGTTATGACAACAACAACTCAAACCTTTATTTTGCAGACTTGCAAGCACTAGCATTTCTTTTTTTAACAATGCAAATGAACCTTTCTTTTTTAATTCATTTCTGAAAGAGAAATTTCAATTTGTAATTATTGTTTAATGTTCTAATAAACAGCCATTGTTAACAGAATTTACATGCTAAATATAAACAAAAAAAAAATAGATTTAATTAACAGATAAAAGATAGCACACTCCCAGAGTGTGTGTGTGAGGTCAACTCACACACACACTCTAAATTGTAAAACTCCAGTTGTCTGTAGCGAGGAACTTGTTCATGCAAACTTTCATCAGCAGCTGTCAGCATGCTAAACACTGGTTGTCTAAATCATGTTGAGAGTGTAAGACAACTGTATTATAACGTAATGATCTGTGATACAGATAGCACTGCATTAATAGTACTTTTCTGGCATTAGTTTCTTTTTTTATTTATTTATCCAAACTACCTGTTTTTCCATCCAATAAGATTGCAGCAACATAGCAAATAAATACAAACACACACACACTATAAATGAAAAGATTACATGGAAAACACCATATGCTTCTTCTTATTTTATATAGGTTACTGGTATGTTACATTTTAAATTGCTCATAATCATATTACAGTTATTTGCTAAAAATTCTAGTGACATATCATTTATCTTTGAAAATGCACAATATAGAATGGCCACATAAATGTAAATTAATATGCAATCCGTGCTTCTGATGATGAAAGCAACTCTCAGACAATTATACCATGTTAACTTTTATATATAATAATTTAACAACACATTCTCATGTTCACAGTTATCTAATGTCACACTGACATGCAGGTAAACATAAACATTTTATTTAAATGATTTATTTAAAAAAATATGATTCAATTAATATTTTTTAAATAAACTTAGAAATCATCTGCACTTTTTTCATTTACCCTATAGTTTGTGAAACCCTGGAGTAATGTAACATTTAATGTGTTTCATGATGTAGATAACAGAATGGAATATACTTTATTTATCTTTGCTTTTTCTAACAAGAATCCCATTCAAATCTATAAACAAAAATCTATAAAGTTAGGTCAAAAGTAATTTTAAAGTAACCAAAAAGTAGTCTGAAAGAATTACTTAAAATGGATTACATTTCTGACTACAATTTTCATCATGTAAAAGACTACAATTTGTAAGCAATCTACACAGCACTGAGCAAAAGTAGCTAAACTTACACATGCGCTGCTGCATGCGGTTGAACATGAGGTATAACGGGGTTTGCTTGTATCAAACCAGGTGATGGAGAACTTTGGAGACTCGTGCCCCCTCTCTTGGGGTATTTGACAAACTGACACCCCCTTAAATTGAGTGTCAACCACAGTCTGTCAAATACTCTAAGAGAAGAGTCTAGATCAGAGAGAGACCAGTAGATGCATGGATAGACCTAGAGAGATGAGGGGGAAAAACGATATTAAAACACATTTAGTTCAGGAAGATCGGTCCCTCTCACTCCTCCCTCTTCCTCCTGTTCGTCAGATGTACTCAAACAAGCTGAATGATAATTAATTCTTCATCTTTCAGACTAAAGAATATCAGTTCATTATTGGGTAAAATATGAAAAAAAGATCTCATACAAATTATAATTTTAGATTATTTCATGGAGCTTTCGGTTCACCCACCATGCAACTCTGTTTCTCTTCACTTCTCTTCCTATTTGAACAATAGTTTCTTGTATGGTTTTTTTGTAGACTAGCTGAGAAGATGTTCATACCTTTTGCGTTCCTTGCAACACAATTGGTGCGATCCACAGGGCTGCTCGGGGTGGCCCGTCCACGGGGACGTGTGCTCTTCGGGGCATGTATGATCAGGCACTGAAGAGTGTTTGTGTGAAGCGGACAGCATGTGTGTGATCACTAATAAGCTGCCAGCATAAGGAGGAAGTAAAAGGGGGAAGATAACACGCAGGCTTTAGAGCAGGAAATATCTGGAGGTTAAGAGACAACACTATATGTGTTAAAGTAGTTGTGAAATGTTAAAGAAAAAAAAAGATCTGAGTTTGCAATAACAGCCACAAACTTTCCCGCCAAATTAATCCACAAACTGAAGCACTGTGTGCTGTACTGGGTTGGCCTTCCTTTAAAAAAATAAATAAAAGATATATATATATATATATATATATATATATATATATATATATATATATATATATATATATATATATATATATATATATATATATATATATATATAGATAGATAGATAGATAGATAGATAGATAGATAGATTTGAGAACCCAGTGAAAAGTTTAATTTGAGGACACTGCGTAGTGTTTTTAGAGTCTAGTTTCAATGGGCAAATTCTTCAAGGACTGCTCTTGAGGTTGATTGGTGTTTTTGTGCTCAGCTGTCATGTGGTATTGTGTGAATTTCTGGTGATGTTGGATGCTCTGAGGTCTGGTGTTGTGAGAGTTTTCACACTTTTTCTCTTCAGGCCTCAACACTGCTGACAACTGAGCACAGTTTCAACCATAGACCTTTCCATTGGGCAGATGGCCTGGTCAGGCATCAAGCTGATCGGTATCACTGGATCTTCAAGTTGGGTTGTACTCTGACTGCCTTTGTACTTTATAAGCTGAATTTTAGATAAGTCACTAAATAATTCTAAATTATTTTTTTTAAACCAACATTGGGCTGTGTTGAAACCATTGGCATGTATTGGTTCTGCATTCGACTTATGCTTATGATGCTTCGGAAGAAATCCAGCCCTGATCAGTTCACACAATTAAATGATTCAGTTGCCTATAAAATAATTTTTAGATTACACCAGAAGTACTATTATTTAATAGTAAATAAATGTACATTTACTTTTACATTTAGTCATTTGGCAGATGCTTTTATAAGTAACTTACAAATGAGGACAATGGAAGCAATGAGAATCCACAAAATAGAAATGATATGCAAATGCTTTAACAAGTTTCAGTTAGCTTAATGCAGTATACGTAGTTATATATTTTATATTATAGATATATTAAAACAGGTAGAACAGAAAAAAAATCGAGCAGGCTGGTGTTAGAGGTCTTTTTTGCTTTTGTTAATTGTATAATAAAAAGAAAACCAATAGAATAATTTTTGTTTTTAAAAAGCTATTGTTTTTAAAAAAAGAAAAAAAGAAAACAAGCAGTAAATTAATAGAGTGCAAGTCTAAAAGGGGCATGTTTTTTTCATACTATAATTTGAATAGAGAGTGCTAGAGTTAGAGGGTCAAAAAAAGATGGAAGAGATGTGTTTTTAGTCGATTCTTGAAGATTGAGTTGGATTGAGTTAGGCAGGTCATTCCACCAGGAGGGAACATTTAATTTAAAAATCTGTGAAAGTGATTTTGTGCCTCTCTAGGATGGCAAAATAAAGTGATATTCACTTGCAGAACGTAAGCTTCTAGAGGGCACACAGCTCTGAAGTTGTGGCCTAATGGTTAGAGGGTTGGACTCCCAATCGAAGGGTTGTGAGTTCTAGTCTCGGGCCGGATGGAATTGTATGTGGGTGGGGGGACTGCATGAACAGCTCTCTCTCCACCTTCATTACCACGACTGAGGTGCCCTTGAGCAAGGCATCGAACCCCCAACTGCTCCCCGGGCGCCGCAGCATAAATGCCTGCCCACTGCTCCGGGTGTGTGCTCACTGTGTGTGTGTGTGTTCACTGCTCTGTGTGTGTGCATTTCGGATGGGTTAAATGCAGAGCACAAATTCTGAGTATGGGTCACCATACTTGGCTGAATGTCACTTCACTTTCACTTTAAATGGGTGCAGGGCCAGTGGTAGTTTTGTAGGCAAACATTAATTCCTTGAATTTTATACGAACAGCTATTGGTATCCAGTGCAAATTGATTAACAGAGGTGTGACATGCACTCTTTTTGGCTCACTCAAAAGTAATCTTGCTGCTGTGTTCTGGATTAGTTGTAAAGGTTTGATAAAACTGTCTGGACGACCTGCCAAGAAAGCATTGCAATAGTCCAGCCTGGACAGAACAAGAGCTTGAACAAGGAGTTGTTCTGAAAGAAAGGAACTGAATCAAATAAATCTGCAAGACTGGGCAGTTTTAGCAATGTGGTCTGAGCAATTCAGCTGATCATCAATCATAGCTCCAATGTTTCAGGCTGTTTTTTAAGGAGTTATGGTTGATGAGCCTGATCAGATTGGGATATCATTATGAAGCAATGGGTTTGCTGGAACCACAAGCAATTCTGTCTTGGTGAGGGTGAGTTGAAGGTGATGGTCCATCTTCCAGCAATAAATGTCTGTTAGACAAGCTGAGATGCGAGTAGCTACTGTCGGATCATCAGGATGGAATGAGAGGTAGAGTTGAGTCCAGAGAAGTGGTCCAAAAAGTGAGCCTTGAGGCACCCCAGTAGTTATATGTTGCGACTTGGGAACCTCACCTCTCCAAGATACTTTGAATGACCTATCTGAGAGGTAAGACTCAAACCACTGAAGTGCGGTTCCTGAGATGCTCTTTGCAAATAGGGTTGACAGGAGGATTCTGGTGGTTAACCTTGTCAAAAGCAGCGGTATTGAAGATTTGGAATACACTCTTGCCAGTATTAGGACTTCAACAACTGAGAGCAAGGCAGTCTTAGTTGAATGTCCCCTTATGAAACCAGACTGGTTGCTGTCTAGAAGGTTCTGTGTGAGAAAGGCAGAGACTAGGTTGAACCCAGGTCGTTCAAGCGTTTTTGCAATGAAATGTTTACAATGAAAGGAAGAAGGGAAACCAGACTGTAGTTCTCTAAAAGAGATGGATTAAGAGTGGGTTTCTTGAGTAGTGGGGTTGTACAAGCCTGTCTAAGTGCTGAGGGAAATAAATACTCTATTTTTATAATACACTCTATTGTTAATAGCGCTGGCTTGTTTGTGATACATGCAAGGATAAGAAACAGCTAATTTAGTAGGGTTTTGATGAGTCTTTTGCCCCATTAAGAATGATTGAATCATTAGAGAGGTGAAGGGATAGTCAAGTTAATGTGAACAGGTCGCCGGCTTTGTGCTAGTTCAGTCTAATCAAGCTTAAGTGTTTGGCTGTCCTGAGCATTTACACCCACTGTGCCTTTCTGCTACTTACTGTCATTTTAGCACACTGCAATGTGCTTTTATGAAAATGTAATTGTTCAGTGTACATGCTATTACTTTGGTTGGTTAAAAATCTAAATAAAGTTCAAGATAGTGCTAAATAGCTTTTTGTCTCATAAAAAGTAAAAAGAAGTCATAATGTCTACCCCTGTGAGCCAAGTGTTGTGTCTAAGAACTGAAATTAACACCTACCAACTTGCCGAATGCAGCAAAAAAACTCTGTCAACTTACTAGTCAATTTGCAGCATTATGGTTATGTCCTGTCAAGGTGACAATACATGGGGAAACTTTTTGAGCAATGTTGCAGGGCAATATGACCAGGTGAGAGACAGAGCCAAAGACCAATCTAAAGTATCCAACTCTCAATGAAGTGGGTTTGCAGATTCACATGAATTATGGACAAAAAATTATGCATATTTTGTCTATGATTAAACAAATATTTTGTATTCCTCAATGTTTTCCTCATGTTACATGAGTCATGGCACAGCATGCAGCATCAGTGGTCCATCGTCCAGCTTGTAGGTCTGTCTCACGAGACTATACAGGCTTTGTAACAAAAGTGCTCATATTTCCATTGCCAGACTCATGCTGCCTTAAATGACAAAAGCAGTTTCGGGAACAGTGAAGCCATTAATTTCATTTTACAGATTTCATGGGTCTCAGGGGTTGACGAAACTCTTTAAGTTTACATTTGCATAATTCCAATTATATTTGTTATATGTGACAAATAAAGATAACGACATAGAGACATGCTGAAACTTTACTCAATTTCTTCATGCTGTTGCTGGAGAGTAGTGGTCGCCTTTTAATAATCTTTATCACTGTTCCAGTAGATTTAAAAAATAACAATAAAATAAAGTACAAAATTGCATTATTCAAAGCCGTAGCCAGGCTTTTAAATATTTTGAGGTCCAGGGGGTTTCTAGAATAACCCCCTTATAAAAGAATTGTGCTATAATAACCCCTATAAATACAAGGAATTAAATACACTATTACGCTATTAACACTTTAAAATAGACTGAAATGTAGATGTTTGTATTGAAAGATGTTTTCTCTGTTTTGGACGGATGATCATTTTTAAATCATACCCTATTATTCACGCAACCACGCAACCATGCCGTATTTCATTTCGTTCTGTTACTAGTTCTACAGATTTTTGCGCTAGAGTTTAATGCTACTGTTTCTGACAGCATTGCTAACGTTTTTTTGTGTTTCCCTTAAAGAATGTCATATCTTGTCAACAATAACCTATCCTTGAACTTTTTTGATTACTGCCGGTTTAAGTGCCGGCAAGCCATGTTGCCAGATATTGCTATAAAAATAAACAAAGACCTTTAAATAAAACAAATAAATGGAAATTATTTCAACTATTTAGCTAATTATATAAGATAAAGATATCACTGACCCCTATTGGATATTGGTTTGTTTTAACTCAGAGGGAGTGTCAGCCACCATAAAAAAGTTAACAGCTTAAGTCATTTGTGGATTAATGCATATTAGAGATGCGAACCGTTTAAAACGATTCAGTTCGATTTGGTGAACTGGCACAAACTTTGCTTTGAACTTACTCACAACAGACACGGAAGAGAAGACAATGCTGTATAAAGTTGTAGTTTTTGCTATTTTTGGACCAAAATATATTTTTGATGCTTCAAAAAATTCTAACTGACCATCTGATGTCACATGGACTACTTTGATGAAGTTTTTCTTACCTTTCTGGACATGGACAGTATACCGTACACACAGCTTCAATGGAGGGACTGAGAGCTCTCGGACTAAATCTAAAATATCTTAAACTGTGTTCCGAAGATAAACAGAGGTCTCACTGGTTTGGAACGACATGAGGGTTATTAATGACAGAATTTAGATTTTTGGGTGAACTATCCCTATAACAGCAAATTAATCATTCAGAGAACAAATGTTATTTTTGAACATGAAAAATTTACCAAGGCCCGGACCTTGGTCACCTCATGGCTGGCTACGGGCCTGGATATTAGGACAATGATAAAGAAAAATAAATCGCACCGCAAGTTAAGAGACACTGAAGATGAGCGCAAAGAGGAGAACAGGCAGAGAACAAGCTCACTGTTCACGATGTTCAAAATATAGGAAGAAAATGTGGGGTTAGCTTTTAATAATGTTTCACTGATAGGAATTGTCTTGAGAAAAGTTTTGATGGCAATAACGGTATTTTCTTCTCTTATCTCCATATAAATCACAGCTTTGCTGAGAGCAAGAGCGATATTGCAGCTGGTTCATAAGTGCCACCATGCTGTCAGAGTGAATTTGCATCTCATTCAGACCTGCTGTTTTTGTTTCATGTTTTATGCAGCCAGAAGAAAAAAAGGCTGAAGTCTGACAAGTCTGTTTTTGCTTTAAATCCTGAAATTCTTTAATTCAAATTCAAAACATCTGCTCAGGCAACGTCTGTAGCATCTTTGTTTGGATCGTGATTAAGATGCAGTGGTAGCCTCTAATTACAAATGGCTACAGATATTTTTGTTGAAGGTCAGTTTGGTTGTTATAAAGCAAATAACCAATAAATAAGTTTGCCTAAAAAACAAACAAACAGAAAACACCACACACTCACAAAAAAAAAAAAAAAAAAAAAAAAAAAAAAAACGAAAATAGCAACCATTATCAGAATCAATGAATTTCTTAATAAAAAAAAAAAACCCATAAAAATGAAGAAAAATCTGATTCTGAATCAGTCATGATCGATACATCACTAATTAAAATACTAAATAAAGGCCTCAAATTGGAAGTACAAACTGGGATGTATTTTGATATACATTTTTCAATATGTAGATCTTGTCTTTCATAAAGGTTGAGGTCAGGAATCATGGGTTTAAAAATGTTGGCGACCACTGCTGTAAAAGATAAGTCTGTGTTGATGAGGAGGTTCCTGTAAGGTCCTGTGTGGAAGAGCCAACTCATCAGACTTCCTTTCCAGGTTTCATGAAATTATTAAATGATCGCTCTGGCTGCTGTGGACATGAAGATCTTACTGGTTCCTCTGCCGTTCACTGATTATTATTACTTTTATTTTTTTTTATGTTGTTCATAAAATTTTAATTCGAAGACAAGGAAAGAGAAGAAGAGCATAATGAGAGTGTAAAGGATAGTAATTATGATAATGCAGTTCTGGAAAGGGATGCAGGGGGTGTAGTGCATGTTATTGAAAGCATGCATGCTAATAAGATTGACAGTAATGTTAATGTGCAGTTACATTCATATTGTAAGATTTACAGCACAAAAAAACAGATGCTAAAACACAGCAGATGGAGAAACGACTGTACAGACTTGTATCTGGCATGACTCATACCCTCCAATTTTAAATCTATGAAACCGGATCAGAATCTGTATGAAATTGGATATGGTTTACTTTTTTCTGAATTCACTCAGTAAAGCTTTCAGTGATCATGATTCACAACTACGACCGTTCGGCAGCAACCTCCACCCTCCACACTGCGGCTGAGAGCGTGTCACAACTGCCGTGTTTCAGGCCTGATTCTCACAGAGTGGGTTTGAAAGAAAGAGAGTGAGAGAGAGAGCGAAAGAGAGAAATTTCAGTTACACCTTCTAAAGAAAAAGACACTTCCTTCGAAGAGACACCTCTTCTCTGTTTTTTTGTGCTTGTCATGCACTTATCTCCAGTAGCCAAAATAGCACACACACAAAAAATAAAAAAAAAATAAAAATAAAAACACAGAGAGAGAGAAAGGGAGTTGTTTTAAGGTATAGCTTTATTTAAACAGAAGCTTGGTTCAGAGAGATCTGGGTCTTGCTTGTGCTGGTTTTGTTTCTGGTTTGGATTAGATCTTGACTGCAGCTTTTCAGTGTGACTAAATGGAGATATAGATCAGCAAAGCATACAACCACACTAGTCATGATGACTCACATTCACTCGTATCACACTCTCACACGCATACATAGATGCTTTTATCTGCTTTTATCAAAGCATCAAATGTAAAATAAAAATCATTTTTGGTTAGTTTATTTTAATGTCTCATAATAATAATCTGTTTGCTTATTACAGTGTCTGGTTATATTTCTGCATGAATGCTTAATGTCTTTAAGTGTGTGTGTGTGTGTGTGTATGGTTGGGTATGTATTTAAATGATATTTAAACACTTTTCACTAGAGTAGACATTCTTCTTGCTTGTTAATCTCCAATTGTAAATATACAATTAACACAATTATAAGGTTCTCTTTTATCATTGTATGGTTGTGTGTTGTGCATGTTTGTGTATGAGTGTGTGTGTGGCCATGTGTGAGGTGTGAGTGAGCTTTCCATATCTTTGTTAGTAATCAGATGTGTGTGCAATCATCATTTCAACACTCCACCAGCTAATGTTGTGGCCTATGTCTTAAAGGGGAAGTTCTAATATTCAGTTTGTTTTAAAAGAGAAGTTGGGTTTGTTACTTCATGACGAGTCTTAAGCAAGTGTTTTCATCAACCTCTCCTGCAAGACTTTCTTAGTGTCAAGCTGCACTTTTTATATGGAAGAATACGTGAATGAATAAGTTCGACCCTGCATGAGTTCTGGTGATTTCTAATCTCTTGATGCGCTACCTTTAGCTCTGGGAATACTTCCAGCTGTGTACCAGGCCCTTGTACTCTTACAAAGACTTCATTCCTTGAAACCTACACAAACACACACTGAGAACAAAACAGAGAAAAGGAGTCTTACACAGTGTTCTTTAAACTCTTAATTGGAATGTGGGGTTTCCCCTATACTCTAACTTTTGTGCTGTATGTAAACTCTGTTCAAAGTCTGGTTTTGATGTTTGATGTTTATTTTTATTTCATTTATTGACTTATTTGATAATTATCAGCTTATTGTACATGTAAAAACACTTGTTTTAAGACAAAAAAAAAGAGAAAAGGTCAAACCTCAATTGCAGCTGCTGATTGGTGTATTTGTTTAATTCAATGAAGTGTGTACCTAAAGAATGCCATTTAAATGTAAAACTCCGGGCCACTCTAATGCAATGCTAAATGATATGGTAATGTTAGTTCGATTGCTTCTGTTGTCCTCATTTGTGAGTCATTTTGGTGAACAGTGTCTGCTAAATGACTAAATGCAAATGTAAACATCTTTATAAATGATGTTTCCAAATTCATAGAAGGCAAATAAATAAGATCTAAGAAAATGCATAACCAATTAAATAAAAAATAGACAATTATATATATATATATATATATATATATATATATATATATATATATATGTATATATGTATATATGTATATATGTATGTATGTATGTATGTATATATATATAGATGGAGGCTATGTGATAAAACCTCTCGTGTGACCTCAGACCACAGCTCTGTTGCACTGTTGGGCAGTGCTTCCTCTGCAGGTCTTATGACCCATGAATTAAAACCTTCTAAAGCTTTTATATTGCTTGATATATTGCAGTTCAAAAGCTAGCTAATTTGTCGTCTGTTTATTGGTATTTTTCACAGTTGGTTCATGAACCTGTGAAACTGTGCTTGAGATGTGGCCATTAGTTCTACAATGAACGTTCGGCACGAAGCTGGACTGTTAAGTGGACATCATGAGCCGTTTCAAAGCAGCATTCAAAATACGGAATTGCTGATAGCAAATCTGAACTTAATTTTCATAGTTCCTGTAGTGACATTAACATCCAGTGGGTGGCCTTGGACCTTCAGTGAATGTAGAACACTAGACCTCCATGTCCATATTTAGAGAGAGAGTGAGACGGAAAGAATGTGTGTGATGGAAACAAGACAGAGAGGGCAATAAAACAGGGAATGAAATGAGAAAGCCTTGCCAAGGAGGGAGGGTGAAAGGAAGAGGACCGTAATGATGTAATATAATGATGGCATTACTGTATTTCATATACAGTCTTATTACTGTATTTTTATTTACAGCATCAGTACTGTAGAGTTTATTTTCATGTAGTTTAAAAAAAAATTACCTTTAAAAAATTTTTACCACCCCAACCCAATAAAAATCAACTAACAATTTAAAATCAAACAATAAGTTGTGCAGCATGTCCCTGCGCAGACAGTTTTTAATGTTTATCAGACAAATTTTCGGGACAATTAGGGCCAGATTCAGGATTCGGGACAACAGTTTAGATTTCGGGACTGTCACAAATTTTTCGGGACGTCTGGTCACCCTACCTGAAAGAGCTACTGCATTACTTCATTAGCTTGCATCTGACCTGCAGAGATATCATTCAGGATTGGTGGGTGTCAGCCCGCGAGTCATGTGAGTCTGATCGTGTTGTTTTAGTACTAAGAGTCTGAAGCCAGGAGAGCATATTAAGTGTTGTTCACTGTATTTGAATTATTACCAAACCGAGTGTGTGAGTTTCACACACCCTCTCCGGCCACGGTTTGTTATTACTGACAGCAGCAAAAGCGACGCATACTTTTTCACTTGTAAAACATTTAAGGGTGTATGGTTAATGTAGTCTCTGCTCTCGGTGGGACGAATTAGGAGGCTTGCACTTGTCAAGGGCGCTCTGAAAAGCGGCAGCACAGACAAAAGATTAAAACCTCTATTAAAACAGATGTCCAAATGAGCGTACCAGTGGTACACTAAAGCACGTTCTGGGTGCACGGAGAGGTGGCCGGCCCACTTAAAGCACTGGTGTACAAAATATATTATGCTTCTCTGTGTTCAACTTTGGCTAACTGACTTTATTAACTTGCCAGTTAATATTATCATTGATAATATTGCAGTCACAAGAAGAGCCTAAAAATACACCTCCAACATTGCAGACAACATCCAGACTGGAAACATGAAAATAACAAACAAAAGAAGTACTTGAAAATACTGTTTAAAATCTCCACTGAAACAGCGGTGTTGCCTAACGCGCTTTACCTCAGTAACATTATTTCACATTATTTCTTTAAGGTAGAGTATGACTAGCCAGATTAACTAACCTGCAATAAAGGGCAGCAGAACGTATATAGGTGACTTTATTTTAATCACTAGTCGATGTTATCAGCGTTGTGGCTCCGGCTGTCAGTCAGAAAAAAAGGCCCCAACTCCTGACAAGTGAAAACGTAGTAAAATATCTCAGTTTTGCATTAAAAAGAAATAATATACTAACCTTGTTTTATTTTTGCAGTATTTCTCCTCTGTCCTTTTACTGCTGCTTCCACCAAACAATAAACAAAACAAAAATCTCCCTTGGCATTGTCATTTTCTCACAGGCAAGTTCGCTACTGTAAGTTTAACAGTAGTTTAACAGTATTTTACTTTAAATGGAATCACAGTAGTGTAAAATACAGTAGTGGCCATATATTTTCCCATAATCCTTCGCTCCTTACAGAAAAATACTGTTTACACATTTTACAGTATCTTACTGTACAACTGATACAAAAATCAGTTACAATGTATCACAATGATTAAAAAAATCTGGTCTGTTATTAGTAATATTTTTGGGCCAGTATTGGGATTAATTTGCTGAAAGCTGCTCATGTTAGTGAAAGTTTTAATCGGCTGTGGAGGACAGAGCAGTGATGCTGCAGGTGTTATGTTAGTGTGTGTTTGTGTGTGCCATTTACTGTGGCTATTCACTGGAGGTTCCTTTTCATTTGATGAAATAAAATGGAAGTGAAAGGCCTTCAAGCTAATGTATTCAGGTCGAGTGGAGGAGGAAGAAGAGGATGATGAAGGAGCAAGACAAAATGAAGATGGTATTAAGATTACTTTGTGTCAAGCCAGATAGTGTATAGAAGGGGGAGTGCATGGCCGGCTTTGATGCCTCTCACACTGTACATGCAATGCATTACACAGACACTCAAGAGCATTCAATCCTTAGAAAAAGCTCTTCTGCCTTTCTCTGTATTGCATATTTCCATCAAATACACATGAAATGGATTCCATTTTAGCCATGGCACAAAATAGCATAACTCCGTGAATGCTGTTAAAAAGACATTTGGATCTATGAGTGAAAGAAATGGGGTTAATTTTATTTAGATGGGTATTAATATAATTTGTTGTTAAATAGGCCATGTTAATGATTTAGAAAAAAGCGTTGCAATCAATTAAAAAATCATCTAATTAATCACCCTTTTGTTCTGAAATGAATCATCATTAACCTCATCTATAAAACATTGAAGTTTTAAATATAATTTTATATTACAAAAGTTTGAAAAATCTTCAAATTACTGCAGAAAACAATCCAAGGACAGCATATTTTTAACGTGTTTAATGGTAACTTTTTTATGACTTAAGGTGAGTATCAATAATACCAATTCTACTGATGTCTCTATAAAATTCTTATTTTTTCCCCAATATTTATCCATTGACTACAGCCATTCAGCATTACAGTATAATTGAGAGCTATCAGTGTTAACATTTATTAGACTTAAAAAAATAACAACTTCCGATTTATTGAGAATCGTCAATATTTGGACCATATACTGTATATATACAGTATGTAAAGGATAATGTGCATCCAGCTGGTTGTTCTCGCAGAATAAACCCTGACAGGCTTATTAGGGATCATCAGCCTGAAGGGATGTACATTATCCCACTTATCCAGCTACTTTTGTACAGTATGTAATGAGTGAGTCCAGGATGACATAATTAAACAAATGTACACCATTTTAAATTAAGGTTTAATATTTTATTAGCTAAACAAATGCAAGCTTCAACCGAAAAAAACATTTATATAAAAAAAATATATATATACAACATTTTAATTTGCAAAGAACCAGGCCATCATGATATCATTATCTGCCATGAGAATATGTAGTCATTGAATCAAGCTGAAATGAAATACCCTTCAGAAATAAAATTGCTACCCCCTGGCCTTACTACTGAAAGGAGCCCCCTATAATGCCAAGAGGACCAAATTCTTGAAGCAGAGTATTAAATGAAACTAAAACTTCCAACTAAAACAAGTTTGTCCTGGAAATAATGGATCCATGCAATTATTGCGCGCCATCTACCTTCTCTCGCAGGTGTTTTGGCTGCTGAACTGCTGAAGTGTGCACTATCAATGACTGGAGGTTTGGAGATGTCTACGAAAAGTTGCATTATTAGCTCCGCCACAAACTCGCTGTGAGTTTGTTGAATCTCTAATCAAAGACACTGACAATCTTTGAGATCTTCTCCATCATCAGCATCATATCTTTTCCTTTAAGTCCAAGGCCTGCCGTTTGGTCAGCCATCACAATGTTGTCAGTAGCCTCAGGCTGCGACTGAGAAGGTTCAATGCCCTGGGGCTGTTTTTTACTGCAGGGTTATGGTTAAGACAAAATTCGTTGAACATTTTGCTGCGAATAAATTCAAGACTCTTGACAAGATGAATAAAATAATGAATACAATTTTGTGCAGAGTTCACTTTTATTTGGTAGCCTACTTCTCTTTCTTTCAGTTGCGAAAATTAAATTGTAAGATTCTGGAAATGTGGTCTAAATTTCCACATTCATTAATGCGCTAATTGTGACAGCACCAGAAAGTTACATTTATAATTATAATTATTATTTTATTTTTTCACATTTAGATGTGCAACAGCTTTTAAAATTGATGTCTGCAACTTCTAGCTCAGGGATTTTGTCATCAAGGGACACAACTTTAATAATGAATTCAAATTATTTTCATTTTGTGCAGTTGGACTTCTGGAGTTTAAAAGGGTTGCTAGCGATTGAAAGTAAATACTGCTCTTGCAGTAAATACTGCTCTTCACTGATGTAACTCGCTTGGGTTCCTGGAAAAGAGATGGATTCACACTCACTGTCCTGATATTCATGTTCATGTTCATGTTGCCCAGGCATGTTTTTCACTGTATGATGTTTTCTCTTTTAAGAGCACATCTACATATGCCTCCACACGTCCCCTGCCACAGTGCTACTTGTTAGACTGAACTGTTCTTCAGATCTTTAATAGATGTCTTTTTGATATGTATGTATGCTTACTGGGCTTCCATATCAGTTAGAGACTCAAAACTTTCATATTAACATGCGTGAAATAGGAAGATTGAGGAATACTTTTTTATGGAACATTAATATAGCTAATACTAGGCCTATACAGGGCCCATTTATTTGATTCTTTATGGAAATATTTTAGGATCCTTTTATATTTAATAAAAAAATACACACACACACACACACACACACACACACACTTGTGTTTGTGGTTTATGGGGCTCTCCATAGGCATAATGGATTTTATACCGTACAATCTGTATTTTTTATCTATCACCTTACACCTAAACCGACCCCTCACAGAAAACTACTGTCAATTTTTGAATTTCATAAAACTTTTCATCCAGATTCATCCAGTTTCATTTTGAAAACATAAATTTGTATGTTTTCAAGCCTTGTTTTAAAGGGACACATGAAGTGTTATACATTTTTATATAATTATATTTATCTTGTCGTACCCATGTCATTATGCACATTTGTGTCCTCATAAACCATATATACTAGTATACACACAGAAACATCTCATTCATCTTTCCCTGTGCCACTGGTTCCTCCTTCACCCTTTAATTGATTCCAAGCAGAAAATCAAAATGGCTCTTTTGGTGTTATGTTCGTTACTGAATGTCTTATCTCTCTCTCTCTGTGTGTGTGTTGGTGTTTGTGTGTGTGTGTTTGTGTGTGTTAGAGCTTCACAGAATCAAATATAATCACTTGCTCGGCATGTCTTGATTGCAGGGCTCTTTCAAAAAGAACTTTATATTACAAAGTTAACAGGGTCAAAGATATTTCTGACTTTGGAAATTGGCTGCATTTGTAACCTTTAAAGGCTCATATTTTAAATAATGGATTATAATTTTTTTTGTATAAGTCTAGTGCTGTGTGTGTCTATGGGCTTGTCTGGTCGATTCAAGGAAAAGGCTTTTTGTAAAGTATATCTTGAGGTTTTTTTCTCTCTGCCTTCACTGCGAAGATCATTTTTTTAATAGTTCACCCAAAACTGTCATTGATTACTCACACTCATACCATACCTAACTAATATAGCTTACTGTCTTCTACGGAACCTACTGTAAAAGAAGATATTTTAAGAAATGTTAATCCATTCAGTGTAAATCAATGGTAAATGGTCTGTTTACATTCTACAAAATATTTTGAAGAATGTTGATAACTAACTGATTTGGAATGGTTAACATACCAAGTTTGGAGCAACATGTGGGTGAGTAAATTATATACTGTATACTGTATTTACCCACATGTATACCCAAACACACACACACACACACACACACACACACACACACACACACACACACACACACACACACACACACACACATATTATATATATATATAATTTTATTTTGGGAGAGGGGGGTATTTGCATGTGCTCACATGATACATTTTCATCTGAAGCAAAAGTGCTAAGATATTAGCGCTGTTGGAAGGGAATATATTACATTTATTTTGTCAAACTGCCAAATAATGTTTACATGCATGAAGAATAAATATTCCTAAATAAGTCTTATCTTAAATTTGTTTCTAAAGTATAATTATCCTTTTATCAAACACACACTCACACTGGCTGTTTGAATCTGACCAATCTCTTGATATTTGCTAGAGCACACACTCTGCATTATGAAGGCAGGAATGCAACTACAGATATACAACAAAAAAGCTGAGTGAAAGAAAGAATGTATGTCATTCACATTACTAGCAAAAAGAAAGAGAAGCAAGATGCCATGACAAAATGATCAGTGATCACTTAATACAACACAAAGAAAACATTTATTTATTTTAATCTATTATTTGTATCTTCAGTGTATCTTCAGTTTGGAATCTGAATTTTAAGGAAAAGTGTAGATAAATTAAAAATATGTCTGCATGTTTAGTTTCCGTAGCTGTAACTGTAATCAACAGAATCAACACATCAATCACATTTACATTTACATTAATTTACGTAGCAGATGCTTTTATCCAAAACAGCTTACAAAGGACAATTGAAGCAATTGAAATCAACAGCAGAGCAATGATGTGCAAGTGACATTTATCAAGGTTTTTTATTTTCAGTATATAATAAAAAAAGAAAGAAAACAAAATCGAAAAATAATAGATGAATAAGCTGCATGTTATAGCTGAAAGCATATGAATAGATAAAAACAGACCGGAGCATATGTAGTTTTATGTAAAAATGACTTCACACACACAGCACAGAATGCATATTTAAATGTATATGCCATCTTTTCCAACAGAGGAACAGGTGTTTTTCTCACTAATGTAATATTCAGCTCATTGTCTTGGCAGTGAAGTACACAGCTTCTGTATGGAGGGTTCACCCTTTGGTGAAAATTATTTCTTTAGCTCAAAATAATGATAATAATTAAAAAAAAAACATACAACTGAAAGTGCTTACATGCCTTGTAAACCTTGGCTCATATAAGCCTTTCACAAACCTTTTTACATATTTAGCTGTTTAAAATAGGCTTTCATTCCAGCTATGAAGTATTCAATCAATATTTGTGAAGATCAAGGAATGCATAAAACATTATTATTAAGATTCTGTTTTAATCCCATTTCATGGGAAATGCAGTATTTGAATGTAAATGAAGAGATCAATCTGTGGATCCCTTGTCAAGATAATAGAATATCTTTTATACAAAGGTATACTGAATAAAATAATATGATGCATACTGATGGTGTATCAGGTGTGTCACGGCTCAGCTGCTTCTGGGCTAAGTTGACCTAGTAGAAGAATCAGAATCAGAAAGAGCTTTATTGCCAGGTATGTTTACACATACGAGGAATTCGTTTTCATGACAGAAGCTTCCGCAGTGCGACTGAATGACAGCGACAGAACAAAAACACAGATAAAAAAATAAAATAGCCCAAGTAAATAAGGAATAACAATATATTTACACTTGTCTCTGCAGGTATATTCCAATAGGCACTTGTACAGATAAATTATGTGCAAATTTGAGGTGTAGACTAAGTGTGTGTGTTAGATAAATAAGTGTATGAGTGTATAAATTGTGTTGTGTGTTCCACAGTCAGTGTCAAGTGTTCATGAGATGGATTGGCTGGGGGACGAAACTGTTTCTATGCCTGGCCATTTTGGTGGTCAGAGCTCTGTAGTGTCGACAAGATGGCAACGGTTCAAAGAGGGAGTATGCTGGATGTGAGGGGTCCAGAGTGATTTTACTGGCCCTTTTGCTCACTCTGGATGAATACAGTTCTTGGAGAGAAGGGAGGGTTGTACCAATGATGCGCTCAGCAGTCCGGACTATCTTCTGTAGTCATCTGAATTCAGATTTGGTAGCTGAGCTGAACCAGACGGATATAGAAGTGCAGAGGACGGATTCAGTGATGGTGGAGCAGGACTGTTTTAGCAGCTTTTGTGCAGCCAGTGAAGGAAGTACAACCTCTGCTGGGCCTTTTTAACAATAGAGTCTATGTGAGTGTCCCACTTTAGGTCCTGAGAGATGGTGGTGCCCAGGAACCTGGATGACGCCACTGTTGTTACAGTGCTATTCATGATGTTGAGTGGGGGGGTGATGTTGCAGGGTGGTTTCCCCTGAAGTCCACAATCATCTTCACAGTTTTGAGCATGTTGAGCTCCAGGTTGTAAAGACTGCATCAGACAGCCAGCTCCTTAACCTCCTGTCTGTAAGCAGACTCATCACCATCCTGAATAAGAGCCAAGGAGTGCAGTCATTGGTGTAGAGGGAGAAGAGCAGTGGGGAGAGAACACTACCCTGCAGAAGGAAGTTTTTTCAAACCTGCAGTAAAACTAATTCAGATAGTCGTTGATTCTCCTCGTGATGGAGGATGGTGTCTTGTAGTTGGTGCTCAAAAAAAGTGAAAACATTCCCTGATTTGGGTCATGCTTCTTGGACTAGTTACCACCTGTGACATTTAACAGCGTGGATATTTCAAGCCTGCTCTGTAAAATGTAGTATCTGCAGACTGCAGTGAGCGCATTACGGCATGCAGTGAAACTACAGGCGAATATCGGGGAAGATCTATGTGCTGCTACTCTGATAATAAAGTTTCCAATGTAGAGGGGTGGCTAGAAATAAGTCGTAAAGGAGGCCATGGTCTGAATTTACTGTGTGAGCTTAAAAATGCATGTGAGGGAGAAACAGCGGATGCCCCCATTGTGGAATGCGATGTAAGCCTGGAGGTGACTGCAAGTGACACAGGATCTTCGGCAGCTGAGGAGTGTACTTACATGACATCAGAGGAGCAACAGAAACCATCATCTGGTAGTGAAACATGGCAGATGCAGGAGGAATTATGTGGCTGGCTAAACACCTCCGACTAAACATTGAGCTGGTTAAGCTAAAGTTAGAAAAAAGGATGTCTAAGCCTATTATTGCTACAGGGGCACGAGGGAACATACAGTAAGTGTGGTGCGAACTAAACTGGATAATCTTGATACCACAGACAATCACTTTGGTTTTAAGGCTCACTATACTACTGATTTCTGTATATATGCTCTGAAGGAAGTAGTAGAACTGTATAAAAGAAAAAACACAGAAGCACAGAACACAAAATTACATTTAACAGGGGACGGGAAACGAGGGGCAGAAAACACTTTAAATACACAGAAACTAATGGGACACACCTAGGTTCAAATGAATTTAACTAGGGACACCTGGATTAAATGAACATAAGGGCAGCAATGGGAAGAATGGAATATGGGCATAATAAAACTGGAGCACATGGGGAAGGAAAACACAATACGAGACATGGAACAGAGTCCAACAGATGTGTAGAACAAAAGAACATAGAGATTGATTGATTTTCCCAAATTTTGTATTTATCAGGGAAAGTTTTAAATGTATGTACTACAGCAAAATATTTAGATCATATCATTATGAAATGAGTGATGATGATGACATAGCAACGTAGTAAGTTATATGCTCAAGCAAATATGTTGGTGAGAAAATTGTATACTGTATGTGTTCAGATCAGGCAAAGATAAACCTTTTTAGAGCATATTTTGCTTCATTTTATACTGCTCCTTTGTGGGTTAAGTTAAAGTTAGAGAGCCTATGCAAGATTCAGGTTGTGTACAATGACTGTATGAGGATCCTGCTGAAAAGAACAAGATGGAGCAGTGCAAATGATTTCAGAAGTCAGAAAGAGCTTTATTGCCAAGTATGTTTGCACATACATGGAATTTGTTTTAGTGCACAGAGACAACAACAACACTGAGATAATAAAAATAAGATGTTAATAAAGTACACATACACAAATATAAATAAACCACAAAAAAATTATAAAATTGTATGCATAGATGTGTAATAGATAAAATAGAACAGGAATAGAATAATAATAATAATAAAAGTTGTAGGGATATAACTGTAGGATTTAGGGTGATACATAATAAACACATTTATTCTGTAAGGCAAGGGTGCAATCATTCCCTGCTTTAATTAGAAATTTGATGTACTGTATAAATTTATTTGTCGGCTGAACAAACTGGTTTGTATTGTGTGTTTCTTGTTAATGGACCTTGAGTCTGGAAATGAAGTTGAATATAACAAAACATTATTGCATTAATAAATGGCATGTTTTATTTAATATATTTAATAATATATTCAAAAGATATAATTATATAATAACATCAGACAGACAAACCTTGAGAAACATAATATAAAAATCTGTAAGCCTTAACTGCATTTCATGAGCATCACGACCTTTTATGATTAAAATATGTTAAAGACATTCTTTGATGTGAAGTGGTTTATGCTTTAGTGTTCCTGTTTCTCTATATTGTGATTATTTCCTTAGCAGAAAGTGATCAAAGTTTGTTCGGTTTTTAATTGCTGGAGACGTTGATTCAAGATCGGTGTGAGTCTGTTAGTGATTTGATTTCTTTAATTTTGCCAAAACCCCTGTTATAATCACTGCTCATCAAGTCTTTTATCTTCATTGTGTTTTCACTGTGTTAGTCTTGATAAAAGTATTCGTGAGATTGCAGAAATCATGCTGCATCGTGTGCTCAGTAGACATGATCCATATACAACAATATCAACAAAATATGCAAATAAAATATACACATATACCAGTAATTATCTCATAACTCCAACAATAGTTCTTAACATCAGTTTTATACAGTCAATGAACATAATAACCATATTCTTCGATTACCCCATATTGTTAAATTATTTTATAAATAATTCAAAGAAAAATCTTCATTCATACCAAGAGGGTAATAATCCGCCTACATTCCTTTTGTACAAGTCTATGTTCTAAATTCCCTCCTCAATGAGTCTGTGTCAACTTTTTGTAAGATATAAAATTTAGGTCTAGGACTGAATGAGACATCGCAACCAAACGGCAAACCACAGGTTATCTGAAATCTTTCCTAATAGCTCTCATATGCTCAATGATCCGAGTTCTAATTTGTCTATTTTTCTTAGCCACAAATCGTTTTAAACACAGACAAGATAACAGATAAATCAAATTAGTGGAAGCAAATGATACCAGTTGTGTAATTTTATAAGTGCGATCAGTTATACAACTCATTTTTGTACATTTTCACATGCAGTGCATTTGAGACAAAGATAAAAACCAACATCCCTATTTATGTGCCCATCAATACCAACCTTGACATGAGTATCCAATCTGACTAAAAAGTTCCTAATACTCCTCGCTGGGTAATAATAAAAAGGGAGAGATCTGCAAAAATCGTTTTCCTCAACGAGACACAAGATAGTATATACCAGTGTTTCTTAATGATATCTTTAATGGCATTACTGTGATAAGAATATGTGGTAGAGCATACAACGGAGTAAGATTTGTGTGTAGCCGGTTTACAGACTGCCTTTCTTACCCTCTCCAAAGCATCATCTATACTCTTACTTGGATAACCCTTAAGTTTTATAAATATATATAAATTTGATTATATGTATCACACATATAATATATATATATCTGTGTGTGTGTGTGTGTGTGTGAATTTGTTTACAAGGTCTTCGTGAGACTGGGGTATTACTTTAATACATGTTTTGATAAGTGCAGGTGGTAGCACATGGTAAAGCTGAAGATTAATAACCAAAAACGTTCTGCACTTGCACATTTGCACTTCTTCCCGCATATATTTGTGACCTCTGATCAATAAATGGAAAAAGCTTTTTGATCTGTATTTGGACGAGTTGCTTATCTTTGTATATTTTCGATCTACCTACCATATGTTTTTTTGCTTACTGGATTTTTGGACGAGTCTTTGCATTACCTTTTTGTGTGGATTGTAAGTACTTCATTAGACATATTGTTTTATTGTAGAAGTCAAAACCCTTGAAATGGGAAGCACAAAGTATGCTGGAATTTACATTATATATAAAAAAAGACTGAGTATGCTATTAGTTATTTAATATCACAAAGACGGTGTAGTCATGACCTTTTTGATTATTCCTCTAATGTATACTCCCTCAAAGGCTATATGGTATAGTAAACAAGTAATGTAGTTATAAAAAGATGCTGGGGATGGATCCATCATGAAACTAATGTGAAAAAATTGCAGAAAGGAAATGTGCAAGATGAAGGTGTTTAGAAAAGTCTCATGTGCAATTGTTTGACAGCATTTTTTTCGACAGCATTTAAGGAGTTTTAACCTCCTTAAGAAATAAAGTCTAGAATAGGGTATAGCATTATTTGTCCAGTGAATACATAAAAAAACAGAATATAGGGTTTAGACAAGAAACGAATGAGTCTAAAGGGATTTCTATCTTTTATTCCACATATACATTTAATTACATTAACAAAGGGTACAATTATTTATGGTGTTTTAAAGCAAGCATTTATTTTAAAGCTAGAATTTGACATAATGTTTAAACAAGAAGTTATGTTTTTTAAAATATACAACATTACTCACATTTTTGTTATGCATTTCATACAAAGTTTAAATAACAAGGGTGTTATAGGTAGGAACAGTAGATACATTAGGTAAATGTGACTCCCTACAGTGTCCAAGGATGAATATAGTTTTGTAAGGCTGAGAGCAGGGAAAGAACACACACACACACACACACACACACACACACACACACACTATACAAGGCAATTGTAAAAACTTAAATACAAAATACATATTTATTCGTAAAAACAGTGTGAACTGCAGTAATAATAGATGAATGTCGAAAGAGCACATTGCTGTGCACTTTGTGATGGGAACGTTGTAGGTAAAGATCATTTGGAAATTTTAAATTTTTCAGTGCTCCTTTAGCCAAATTTGGTCCAAGCTACACTGAGAAACTTTTGGCCTGCTCCTTCCAAAGTGTTAATTTCAGGGGTTTTGCCTTTCAGAGTGACTAAGGTGTAGAGATGGTCACTTCTGATTGGAATTTGCCCAACAATCCATAAATGCACAGAACAAATCCTCACACCCGTAATTTACAAAAGCACAGACCTGAGAAAAAAAGAAAAGAATCTCAGCCATTTTCAGAACTGTACGCACTGTATGTCAATTCACCTGTACAATTTAGATGTCTATCTACAAAAATGAAGAATTTTGAAAGGTGAAATCTTAAAGTACTCTGCACAAGATTACAGGGAGCTGGGGAGGTCAGCTGATGTGAGAGAGAAAAGAGATTCTATTACACAAAAACTTGCTTTCAAAAGAAAATTACAAGCAACAAGTATAAAATCATGCTGGTTCACTTTTGCTTTTAGGACTGTATGAGGGAAGTGTATTAGTTGCAATTGTGCTGTTTACAATATGTCCTCCATAGGCTGGTGTGATGTTGATGTCATGATTATTTATTTTGTCTACATGGATGTAAATTGGACCGAAAAGTAAAATGACTCATAAGCTTTATTAACCTATATCACATGCAAACCACACTCAAGAGTATCAGACCTCATGTTATTATCTTCTCATTCAGATGCATCTATCTGAATATATCCTTAGCATGTAAATGTCAATCACTTAAATGGGAAAACTGAAATCTAAACCCCTCTCTCTCTTATACCTGTCATCCCAAATCTAATCAAATCAAATTAAATGGATCACATCCATAACCTTGTTTATTGTAACACAATAAGAGTTTCCTTTATAAAAGCGTTCCAGCTGTGATTTATGTTGTAAATTTTCTTGACAGTTCCATGTCTTTGTATTTGTGACAAGCTTTCGCATTTGTTGCTGTTTGTTTCTAACAATGTTTTATTCTTCAGGCACACCTGCAGAGCCAGGCAAAAAGTCTTACCAAATGCCATTCTTTTCTACATCCTGCTGATTTGCAATCCAGATGACAACAGCTCAGTGGTACACAAGTGCCTTTTTAGTTTAATTTGGAGCCGAGCCACTCCCGGTCCTCTGGGAAATAAATTCATATCTCTGTTTACAAGTGGAAGTTATTTGTACTCTAGCTGAAGCTTTTCATTGTGAGTTGATGGGCATTGTTGTTGCTTGTTTACACGCTGTTGGCTGTTAAGACCATTGCTGTGGCTGTGGATGTGAGCACGACTGCAGAAAATGTGGTTCAGCACATCATACAGCAGTGCAAACTATTGCTAAGCAATCATCAAAAGCCTTTCGTTGAAAGTGTTTTGTAATATATTATATGTATCATCTTTAAAAACTTTGTATTTCTTGTTGTGTAATTCACTTTTTGCTTGGAATAATTTTGTGTCTCTCTGTTGTTGTCACGCCCCAAAATTAACATTCACAAGATTCAAAGTGGGAGAATAAACTAGTTAGCCAGTTGTGTTTCCTACAGTCAGTATAGTTTCAGCTATTTACAGATGTCATGCATAATTAAAAGAGTATTTACAAAGTTCTTCTTTGGTTAAAATGGTACATTATACTCCAGCCTACATATTATTATTATTGTTTAATTTTTTTTAAGAATGACTTGATGTTTTTTCCTCATATATTCTCAAATCTTGGTTGGAATCCTCTGTGAAATGTAATTGCAAGGTTCCTTTAAAAGCTCTGAGCTGTGATGAAATTCTCAGATCATTGACAGCTCCGTAATGAAAGACTAGTAAGAATGATAGAAAAAAGGCTTTATAATTCCTAAGAGAGATAGAAAACAGTCTCTATGAACTACTATTAATGAATTCTGTGCACTCAGCCCCCCAAGGTCATATGTATGCAAGTAATGTTTGTTGTGTGAGACAAGAGGATGTAAGAGATTTAGCATCAGATAACAGAATCCAAAACTCAATTAAACTTTATGTCTGTCTGTTTCTCTCTATGTTGTAATAGGGAAACCTCGGGATAATTCTCTCCAAATACCAACTATAAACATTCACAAAACAAACACAAGCTGATTTTCACTGTCTAAAAAAATAATCTGAAGCTTAGCTGGATTTACAGTATAAGGTTGCACGCTAATCCACCTGTCGTAGTTTTATACAGATTTTTAGCTTGTTATAGAGGGATCAGAAAACAACCCAAAACCTATTCTCAATGCCACAGTGCTTTATGCTTGCCCTGTCACTGTTCTTTGAAAATGAAATCTTCTGCAATCTAAAATACCAATTTCCTGTCTCCATTTTTGTCTCTTCTAGGCCATGAACTACCATTCTTTATCCTGCATCACTCCCTGAGAAGTCAACAAGTCCATCTGCACATGCCCAGTGAGCTCCTGCAGGAAGTGTTTAGTTCTGGCCAGCAGACAGAGGTCACTCCCAAGACCCCTCACTTCACCCTAAAACTCAGAACACGTACTCTTAGGGGTGAGTGCATTTTTCATCAAAATATTGCATGTGGCTAGCTCAATAAAACTTTATAATTTCATCAAATGTGTAGCAAGACTATTGCCTTTTATAAGGGTCTCTTATCTGTGGGGTTCTCTATATGTGGCTGTCCAAAGGCCATTAGTAGCAACAAACTGATTTTGCCACACTTTATCTGCTGAAGAGAAATTTGTAGAATTCTGCTAAATGGAATTAAACATGGATTTTAAAAAAAGTGTTTAATTGAGCTTTGAGTATTGCCCTCTTATTAGTAGACAAAAGCTTAATGTGTTAGTCTTTTTTTTTTTTTTTTTTTTTTTTTACAAATGAAGAGATATGGGAAACATGGACCTTTGATAAATTGCCATCAGGGACTGAGAGATACTCCACGAAATGTGGATAAACGAGCTCTTAATATATGACAAATAATTGTGAGAGCTGACCAAGGGTTAGAACGCTCAAGTCATCCCTTTTCAGTCTCCGAGGCCAATTATAGACGCGGACAGTGTGCACAATATAACTTCACTAGCACAAATGCCATACATTTAGCCATCCTCACCCATTGAAATAATGAATCAAATTAAGGGAATTATCTTTTGTAATACCAAAAATATAATTCATATGATTAAATGTCCATGCAGCTTTGCTTATATATGTAAAACAAAGCTTAATTAAATACATGCATTACCAAACATAGAAACTATTATGTTTGAATGACCCAAAAAAAAAACATTAATTCCTTTGACATTCATTTCAATGCTTTCAAGCATAATTTGTTGAAAGCGAAAGTATCCAGAAATGACATCAATAAAACCTTATTACAGAGGAAAGCATCATCTATTCTCTTTCTCCAAAAGGTTTAAATTTAGAATTTGAATTGAAATCTCTTTGTGTGTGTGTGTGTGTGTGTGTGTGTGTTTGTCATTACAACTCTCTGAGTGCTTGCATGGTAATATACTGTACATGACAATGTTAATGTATTTGGTCTTGGCGGAATAGATCTGCTACGCTGCTGTGGCAGAGCAAGCACTGAAACTTGCTACTGCTGATACATCCTCAAAATCCTGCAGTGAGCATGTAGAGTATTGCTGCTGCACACATAACATATATGAATAGCCCTCATCTATATAGGTGGAGCTGGGGAAGGTGGAGAGCCTCTGAAATGTGCTGAAACTGCTACCACAAGCATTAGCCAAATATATGAATGTTGGATAGCGGGCTCATCGGCTACAGATACAGGAGAGAACCAATCAGCTTTGCCATGTGATACTGATGTCATTATGTTATTCTGAGCTAGATCTATTGGACTTCGCCTAGAGTTTCATACCAAGACTTTGTATGTATGTATGTATGTATGTATATATATATATATATATATATATATATATATATACACACACACACACAGTCATGCCCAAAAATATGTACATGCTTCCTTTTTCACAGAAATATAAAAGGGGAATAAAGAAAGCTCAAATGACCTTAATCATACATCACAATGAATATATTTCTGATGTGGAGCAAAAGATAATTGAACTTCACAAATTAGTGAAGTGGCTATAAGAAAAGAGCTAGAGCAGTGAAAATTCTCCTTTCCAACATCAGGGCAATAATTAAGAATTTCCAATCAACAGAAAATGTTACAAAACTGCCTGGAAGAGGACGTGTGTCTATATCGTCCTAATGCATGGTGAGGAGGTGTGGTTAGGCATGGTTTGAGTGGCTAAAGACTCTCCAAGGACCACAGGCTGGAGAATTGCAGAAAATAGTTGAGTCTTGTGGTCAGAAAACGAAAAAAAAAAACAATTGTCAAACAGCACCATATGCTGTTTAGGAGGGTTTCAAGAAATATTTTCCTAGCTCATCCAAAACAAAAAACAAAAACCTCCTCTATATTCATTTATGAGACACGACTGGAACTTTAAATGGGACTGGCTTCTATGGTCAGATGAAACAAAAAAAAAAATTAGCTTTTTAGCAGCAAACACTCATGATGGGTTTGGTAAAAACAGGGATAGAAAGTGCCCCATTTGTACAATGTGTACAAATATACTGCTGTATTTTTGATGTTGCGGGCCTATATACAAAACCACACTTCTGCTATGGCCATTCCAGTTCCCTGACCTGAACCCTACGGAAAATGAGTGTGGTGAACTGAAGAGCAGCTCCACCAACATGGAACTGGGAATCTAAAGGGTCTGGAGTGATTCTGGATGAAGGAATGGTCTCTGATCTCTTGTCAGGTGTCCTCTAACCTCATCAGGCATTATAGGAGAAAATTTAGACCTGTTAAACTGGCAAATGGAGGTTTAAAAAATAATTACATAAAAGGGTTTCCTTAACTGCGTCCAATGTGTATTAGAGAAAAACATTTATTTCATAATGATATTTCCTCTATTTTAAATTCTTATTATCCAATGATAATAAGAATAAGTTCTTCTTTTAAATAATAGATCAAAAGGATTAACAATGCAAATTAATTTTCACAGCCTTCTTTGATCATAATTACCAAGGGTGTCCATATTTTTGGGAATGACTGTATATATATATATATTGGTCCTTTTATGCCTTTATTTGATAGGACAGTTTGAGAGCAGACAGGAAAGCATTGGGGGACAGAGAGGAGGGCAGGATCAGCAAAGGACCTCAAGACAGGAGTCAAATTCAGGTCACCTTGAGTACAGATGCTTTACTAACCACAAGGCTATTGCCGCTGACGGTCAAGCTGTATATCACATGAAAGTTTCAGTGGAGATAAAAATGTGATTCCTCTCAGTCCCAGTAATAATGTAATAACAATAATATATGCTGAACAAAACTGCACCAGGAGCTGCCTTTTAAGATTAATTTACTCTAGTGCTCATGGCCAGAATCTAATATGTTTGAATACTTATTCTGACAGTCTGTGTCCTGTTCCTCATAAAGCATGCAGATCCCAGTGTCAGAATGAATGTTCATGTCCTAGATTGTTTATAGTACATTACAGCCCGAGCGCATGGTCATGGAAGAGAAGTCCAGGAAGTGTCAAATCTGTCAGTATGTACTCTGTATGTGTATTAAGTTATTAAATAAGCTCTTTTCTGTTCTTCTCTAAAGCAAAATACTTCTCTTTTATTTATTAACATGATTACACAAGTAAGAGCAATGGCATTTTACCTTCTGTAAATGTCACACTTTTTTATTTTATTGTTTTTTACAGCTTTTCAGGGTGATATATATATAAGGAAGATATATATATATATATATATATATATATATATATATATATATATATATATATATATATATATATATATATATATATATATAAAAAAATTGAACAGTTAACATTTTATTTATTTAAACATATTTCAGCACTAAATGCAGTAAATAACATATTATATTACCTCTGGTATTACCAATAAGTTATATGAATACCTCTCACATCTTGTCATATTATACTTGATTGTACATAAAGATGCCAACCAGGGTTAGTTAATAGTAATGGAGGCCTTTCATTCAGAGATAAATGAAGAGCTTTAAGAGGATTTAGTGTAATCACACAGGATGCAGCCTACTGTGATGTCTTCTGCTTGAGAATGGCTCTCTCATGCCCTCCATTTCCCTCCAATACAATACAGGAAAATTAAGGATTACTAAAGCATGTGATCAGACTAGTTCAAGATGAAACATAAGACACCTGACAACCCTAGATGGAAGGAAACATTTACTTGTGAGTGCAAAAAATAAATAAATAAATAAAAAATAATGATAAAAACTACTATTTGTCAAATATGGAATCAGAAAAACATAAGTATTTATGTAGCACATTTCATACATAATGTTAATTCAAAGTGCTTAACATAAAATAAGGTAACAAGGACTTAAACAAGGAATTTAAAAACTTTGAAAATTAAAAAATTATGATTTAAGAGGCTTTAAATGAATTTAAAACAGTTAAGAATAGAAAATGATTATACATAAAATATAGTGCAATCAGTTCGGACATTGCACGGTGCTCATTTAATAAATGCATAGCTAAACAGATGAGTTTGCATTTAAATGTGACAAATGTTTTAGCACATCTGATCTCTTCTGGAAGCTGATTCCAACTGCGGGCAGCATAATAACTAAAAGTGGACTTGATCCTGATGATCTGAGTGGTCGCTTTATATTTAGTGAACATATTTGCTATGTATTTAGGACATTGAGTGATTTATAAACGAGTAAAAGTACGTTAAAATCAATCCTAAATTGATTTCTGCATTATCTATGTAAATTGTATGAAAATTTAAATTCCTTACAGTAGCAAGACAGTCAAACTCTGAGGAAATCATTGATAGCATTTCTGTGAACTCTTCAACAAAGGATGTAGATTATTTTGGAGGCCTGTAAATAATGATAAACAGAATACGTGGAGCACCTTTCAGCACAATCCCTAGATATTCAAAAGACAAGTACTGACCAAATGACACTTGCTTGCATTGATAGACACCTTTAAAGGAACACTCCACCGTTTTTTGAAATAGGGCTTATTCACATTATTTCCTACATTTAGATAGGTGGGCAAATGCATTTTTGTGTCAGTGCATGCATTGTTTTAGTTTGACTGGGTCGGCGTTAGCTTAGCTTAGCACAATGAATGGAATCCTTTGTTGCCAGCTAGCATGGCCTGAGTAAAAGTGATCAAAAAATAAAAAAAACCCCACCTAATTACTTCTTGTGGCCTGCGTATTCACAACGAGTACAAATAGCGATCCAGATTAACACTAGGCGATTTCCTAGGCAGATATTGACTTGGGACTATATTATGGGGAAGCACAGGCGAAGCACTGCTGCTTAGGCGAAGCACTGCTACTTCGGCGCAGAGATATCACGCAACACATGAAATCCCACGACTTCCGTCAACATACCGGCGTGCAACGCGTCAAAAAAACAGAAGAAGAAGAACATACCGGCGTGACCTGCACCGAGTGTCTTCGCTTTTGGATGATTTATTTTGAGAAGTTACAGCAAACATGGTTATTACCTGCATAGCAAAAGGTTGTGAGAACAAGCAAAGGACATACACGAATGTAATGTTTCACAGAATTCCATCTAATGTGGAACTGAGAAATAAATGGCTAGCAGCTCTGGAGATCTGTAGTTCAACGCTTCTCAACAAAATAAAGCAGTATCGTGTTTGCGAAGAACATTTTGCACCAGAGGACTACTTTGAAAAAATGGAATATATGTCCAGAAAGACGGTACTACGTCTGAAAGATACGGCAGTCCCATCTATTTTCAAAGCACAGGAAGAACAAAGTACACATGTAAGTTGTCTTTTATTTCTCTTCCTTATGTTAATCTGTGTTTTTATTCGGATGTAAAATAGATGCTGCACTAGACTACGGATAGACTAGACTACTATCTAGACTACGAACCTGTAAATGAAAAGACTGAGGGGTAAGTTAGCTAGCTATATTTCTCTCACCGAGTTAGACTCGGGAGTTTTAGTATAACTACTAGAGAGGAGAAGGCTACCAGCATTTTGACCAAAGGAGGTAGCAGAACGGTCTTCATTATTTATGTAACACACACACACACACACACACACACACACACATGTTGCATGATGCGCCGAAGTAGCAGTGCTTCGCCTAAGCAGCAGTGCTTCACCTGTGCTTCCCCATAATATAGTCCCAAGTCAATATCTGCCTAGGAAATTGCCTAGTGTTAATCTGGATCGCTATTTGTACTCGTTGTGAATACGCAAGCCACAAGAAGTAATTAGGTGGGTTTTTTAAAAATTTTTGATCACTTTTACTCAGGCCATGCTAGCTGGCAACAAAGGATTCCATTCATTGTGCTAAGCTAAGCTAACGCCGACCTAGTCAAACTAAAACAATGCATGCACTGACACAAAAATGCATTTGCCCACCTATCTAAATGTAGGAAATAATGTGAATAAGCCCTATTTCAAAAAATGGTGGAGTGTTCCTTTAAATAGAGCAGCTACACCTCCACCTCTCCTAACAGTCCTGCAGACAGGGCCGGCTTTGCAGACAGGCAACACAGGCGGCCGCCTGGGGCGTCATCTGGTGGACGGGGCGCAAATTTGCAGAATTATAAAAAAAAAAGTTAATTAAATGTATGTATCCTATTATGAAAGCTGCGCACACACAGTACACTTTTACTGTGCACTGTCCACACACTGCTTGTATTTGTCCATTTCTTTTACTAGATTTACAATCCTAAAAAAACGACTGAGTCACTCTAACTGACAGCTGGTTTTAGCGCTTTAAATGATGGGGTAAAAGACCCCCCCAGCCCAACCACCCCCCGGCGGTTGTAGGCTACAAATGATCATATATATATATATATATATAATATATATATATATATATATATAATCTTTTATGATGAAAAGAACACCCAAGCCATCGGGATCGGCTTTCTGAAAACGAAGGAAGGAGGAGGAAGAAAAACGGGCCCAAAGCAGAGGTAACTTATGTAGACTATATCATCAAGCTCACAGCCTGCCCGGAGGAGATAAAGACGAGGATAACCAACAACTTTTTACACCTTAACAGTAAATAAAATGCATTATTATTATTATTATTATTATTATTATTATCATCATTATTATATCAATTTACCAAAGGAACTTTTTGCGGTAGGCTATCTCGCCTTGAGCACCAGATAACCTAGACCTGCAGACACTCATGAAAGTAAAGTTAGGAGGGGCTGCTTCATTGAGGACTGTTGCATAGCAGCTGTCTTCTAGCCATGTTTCGTTTAGAAACATAAAATCCAGTTTGTGTGTGTTAAGTCATTGATAAGAAATGGTTTATTTTTAGTGAGCGAATATGTTTAAAAATGCTAACTTGATGGCATTGCATTTTGTTTCAACAGCAGTATCCGTTTGATGCATACAGAACAGGGCCACAGATTAGATGACTCAGCCATATGGCTTGAGGCCATGTCCAAACGTCCCTGAGGATTTTTAAAAACTGAGATTTTTCCTTCTTGTGTAAAAAAATAATATAAATCTCTGTCCACATGAAAACGGAAAACGCCTGCATGTGATAAAACAGAAATCGAGAAAGCTACAGGCACACTGGTTTCCTTCTTGTTCTGTAAACCAGTTTTCTTTGAGAAGCTTAGAAGTGGAGATGCTAGAGAGAGGGATAATCTGTCTGGTGAGCGGGGCTTTGGCTCTGGTGTTTCTGGAGGCTGAAATATGTTGTCCTGGCTTCCCTGGCTGATTTCCAGAGAGTCATCTTTGGGTGACTCTTGGAGCTGTTCTGATACGTCCCAATCTGTCTGTGATGAGCTCTGAGGACAGGGTTCAGCCAGGATGGTGTCCATGAGCAGTGCTTGTTGTGACTGTGTGGTTTTATCAGTGTCTCTGTGGGATGTGTCAACCACATGATATGAGCTGATATGAAGTCCTGTCATCACTCATACTCTATCCAGGTAGGTGTGTGCCATTCAGGTTGAGAAGTTTGGCACACACTATTGAAGTATGATGGAGGGAGATAAGCTCCTCCAGTTAAAGGTGATACTCCACCCCAAAATGAAAATTTTGTCATTTATCATTTACCCCCATTTCATTCCAAACCCGTAAAAGCTCAGTTCATCTTCGGAACACAATTTAAGATATTTTGGATGAAAACCTGGAGGCTTGAGACTGTATCATAGACTGCCAAGTAAATAATAGTGTCACGGTCCATAAAAGGTATGAATAGTTGTTGTCAGAATACTCCATCATCCATCAGATGTGCAATCTGGGTTATATGAAGCAACGGGAACACTTTTTGGAACGACATAGGGAAAGTGATTAATGATAAAATGTTAATTTTTGGGTGGAGTACCCCTTTAATGAAATTGCCTATGTCTGATTATGTTTCATTAACAGGTACTTTGCTGAAAAGAAAAAGAAAAGGTCTCTGATTAATTGGGCTCAGAGGAGGGGACACTTTAACCAATCTGATGGCCAGTCTGACCCACAAACTGCCTCACACAAGCTATTTGGCCAGCCTCTTTCCTCCATTTGCCTTGATGGAAACCTGCCTAAACCAATAATGGTAAGGCTATTACTGGCTCCGGATCTTTTTATTTCACTGTATTTTGTCATGTTGGGTCTTATTGTCTCTGAGCACTTAACATTCATGGCTCTTTCACTAAGCCAGGGGTTTAGTCACCATGAATGATGAGCACTCATCGCCAATAAAACCCAACATGATATTGCTTTTATATAACAGTTTGACTGCACAAGTGTGTAGATAAATAGGAAACAAGAATGGATTTACTTGTGTGTGGAACTACTTCCTTCTGTCAGGAATTCATATCTCAAGTTGAGAGTTTATTAAATGAGCCCAAGCTTCCGATGTTAATTAGAAAACATCATCTTAGAACTATTAGTGAAGGAATGTGGAGTTGTTTCTTTGAAATTAAAAGTCTAATGTACGAAAAAGTGTATTATACTTAAAGCTATATACTGTAAGCTACGGGTATGGATGTATTATGTATAGTAGAGGGAGATATCGAATGTCATGTTCATAATGAAAGAATCGTTTAAATGTCCTCTCAGGAAAACAGTACCTTTGTTGTGGTATGCTTTCATCTGATTCTATCTACTTTCACCTGGGCTTTCCCATGGCAGCAATGGTCAATGAATATTCTGTTTGCTTCTTACAAGGTAAAATAAAGTAAAAAAAAAAAAAAAATCCTTGTTTACCTTGTTTTAGTCCCTTTCAGTTTAAACCATAAATCACTGCTGATTTATTCATAAACACCACCATGAATTTGAAACGAATATCAGCTCAAAACATAAGAGCATAATGTAAACGTTAGTTATTTAGGTTCTTACTGGCTTAACTGCATGTATATTAAGCTTTCACCATTTTCTGACCTGATCCTTAATGACTTATCACTGAGACAGAAACACTGTTACATTGTTTGTCATTAAGATATTAAAATACATAATTAAAGATTTAATTACATATATATATATATATATATATATATATATATATATATATATATATATATGAACAGCTACATTTACAGGTTTACAGGTATATTTAAGATGCATTAACCCTATCATCAATCATTTGTAATGTAACATAAAGCTTTATTTAATGCTGTGAATACTTATATAACTGTACTTATATAACTCTAACTTATATCCATTATTTATTTATTTGCTAAATTATTTATTTGCCTTTTTTTGTCAAGTGACAAATTTAGAATTTTTAACTCAACTTTAACTTAAGGTTGTAGACGACTGAATACAATCTCATTATTCATAAATAGTATAGTTTGAACCAATTAATTGTATTAATTAAATATCCATATATTGTTAACATTTAATATGTTTAAACCACATTTTACATTTTGCAAAGACATGGTTAGGGTTAGGGTAAGGGTTATGAAAACTCTTGTCTAGATGCCAGGTGAAAAAGCATAATGCACAAAAAAAAAAAAAAAAAAAAACATAATTTTGAATGGAGATTCTGCGAAGAGCTTATGGAACAGGGAAATGAAGTGCATTTAAGGAAATACACAGGGAAAAAAGCTTTTCAATTCTATTGAAAGTAAGAAAAAATGAATAGAAAGTTAGACTTGTGTCAGAAGAGTAATTTTCATGAATAAGAAAACACATAATTGTCCTTCAAATGGTAAGACTATTAGGTTATTTTGAAATCCCTTTGTCTTGGAAACACATTTCCATGTGTGGCAAAAAGCATACTTCTACTTTAATATCAGTATTACTGAAAAACCATCTGCTCACATGGAAAATGAAAAGGTTCGGACTCATTTAAATGTATAATTAATGAAACTGCAAAATGCATCTTCTTTGTTCTGACACAAAAGCAGCCATTAGAGTAAACTTAGAAAAAGACCTATCATGCAGCTGCTTGTGGATTTTGTAATAAGTCTATAATCACCTCTTTGTAAACACCCCTCATATTCCATCCAGCCTCATAATTCAAGCAGCAACTGCTGACCATCTGTTTGTTTAAATATAAAAAAAAAAAAAAAAAAAAAAAAAAAAAAATATTTTAAAAATTTTTGAATAAATTATTCATTGTAAAGCGCTACCTGGTGACATTAGTGTGAATTGCATCTATTGAAACTTGTTTTATCTTTGTGTGTGTGCATATTTGAGCTGGAATGCATTTCCATATGTATGAGAGGGAAGACAAACTTCCACACATAAATATTTTTTTGGCAAGATCATTTAATTATGTTTTATGTTTCCGCCTGCCTGGTTGCAGCTATCTGCCATTGTTCAAGCTCTACTCTTTTTTTTTTTTTTGTCTAGTTTGCTTGCACAGTCGCCAGAGGAGAATGTTAGCTTTCTTTCTCACTTAATTGGACTGCTACACAGGATACACACTCCGTCAGAGGTGAATCAGATGACAGCAACAAACTTCCCAGACAGCAAGCAGTTTCGGCCCAGGTCTGGCCCACATCTGGCCCACATGGATTTCATGCGGGCCAGATGTGGGCCGGATCTGGGCCAACACTATGTTGCTGTCTGGGTTGGCCCTTTGCATTGCACCCAACATGCTCTGGAGGTCTTCCCAAATAAGCGCTGACAAAGAGGGACAGAGCATTCTGCAGGTAAAATCTGCTTACATTTATTCTTAGTAATATGATCTATTTACATGTGTTTTCTCACTTCTTTAAAGGGATAGTATACAACACATCCATGAACAGTTTATTTCAAAAATTTTGGTTTAGGTTAAAATAAATATACAGTGGGAATCATAAGCCTAAAAGCTATAGTAAAAATTGTTTGTCATTGCAACTTATATTATGAGCACAATTTCTATCATAATTTTTTATCACTTTCTCTGCCATTATTTGAGAATGATCCAAAGAGTATCTTATGCACAAAAATACCCATTTGATTAGTGAGAGAATCTAAAGTTTTTATTTCATTTTACATCACATCAAAACCTTTTAATTTTTTTAATGATTTAAAATGTATTTACTTTCCAGATTAAATGACATTTAAATCCCTGATTTCAGTGAGCTCTCTGACTTTTGAACCCCCGCAGAATATGTAAGGGAAATTGTACTTATTCCTATCTTGACACAGTAAACCAATAAAAATAATAATAATAATAATAAAATAATAATAATAATAATAATAAATAGAATCAAGAACTATATAACTATTCTAGAAACATAAACCTGAAATTAAACAAAAGACCTACATCACTGTGACAATTCATTGGTATGAACATGAGAGAATTCTTAATATAGCTAGTGGCCACTTGGGTAATCACTTGGCTAATTATAGTATATCATACTTTGGAAACAGCTTTACAAAAAAGTGTATTTGATCATTAATTGCACCCACACACATATTCTCTTGTTCAGAATTAGAAGCAGTTCAATGGTGGGGTTTTGGCTCAAATCTAGGTCAGAATTAAACAAAGGATTCTGGATCTTTTTTGTGCTGCAGAGGAGAAGATTCTAATTTGCATGCCATCTTGCTAAGCAATGTCACACATCTGAAACAGTTAATCCTAACTGCTCTTGGATAGGCAGTTTAACACCACTATCACCACAGGTTGACACGCTGGAGAAAAATCCCAGCGATTACATTAACTCACACTTGGCATCTGGTAACGGTGCAACAACCAGGGCCAACTTCCATTTGTAAATCAAACAGAACTAGTTTGTGCACAGTTTACTATTCAAGAGAATCCCTCATAATGATGTGGCTTAACAGTATTTTTGGCCTAAGGCTGCAAATTATTTTCTTCACCTTTCAGATAATGAATTCTGGTGCATCTAATGCTGCTGACTTGCTCTGCTTATTAACCTCAGCAGTTTACAGCCGGGAAATCGGATATAACCAAAGAGATCTGCCATATCACCAGGATGTTGACACAATGGTAATCAGGGAAGTGATTAAGAATTTGAATTACTGTTGAGCTACTGTACATCACTCTATTAGATGCAATACAGAGTGGCAGGAAATATATGTTTCATATGTTAAGAGATTTATAAATCAAAGGTTTGTTTACAGTACAAAATATTACATGTAAAAATGTACATTTCACATTAAAGATGAACGTCCTTGTAACACCATTTCACCCTGTCCGTCTTGATTCAAATTAGACCACAAAACCCTGAAGCAATGTAAGAGAAATTTAGCAGAACAGATTTTGCATTTCAAAGGAGATTCCTTGAAAACCACATCTTTGTATTCAAGATCAAAAAAATTCAAAAACATGTCCAGAGTCCAGACTATCCTGACTAATATTATGTTGGATCGTTTGGCAGCTGCTGATGAGTCATCCTCTTCAGAGACAGGCATGAATGCAGGGCTCAACAATGATGGCTCAGAGCGTCAGCTGAAAATTTCTCATTCAAACTCTTCCTGCATTTTTAGTAGTTGTTAAAATGGCAAGGTCTGATGGTCAAACATCAGTTAAAGGGATAGTTCCCCCCAAAATAAAAATTCTGTCATTAATTACTTACCCTCAAGTTGTTCCAAACCCGTAAGACCTTTGTTCATCTTTGGAACATTAATTAAGATATTATTGATCCCTGCTTAGACATTAGCAGAACTACCACATTCAAGGCCCAGAAAGGTAATAAGGCTTTCATTGGGGCAGCTGTGGAGTTGGACTTGTACCCCAAAGGTTACTATTTATATAGCACTTTAAACAAAATACATTGTGTCAAAGCAACTGAACAACATTCATTAGGAAATGTGGAAATTTGCATTATTGAAGTGTGTCAATAATGCAAAATGACAGTTAAAGGCAGTTCATCATTGAATTCAGTGAGGTCATCTCTGTTCAGTTTAAATAGTGTCTGTGCATTCATTTGCAATCAAGTCAATGATATCGCTGTAGATGAAATGACCCCAACTAAGCAAGCCAGAGGCGACAGCGGCAAGGAACCGAAACTCCATCGATGACAGAATGGAGAAAAAAAAACCTTGAGAGAAACCAGGCTCAGTCGGGGGGCCAGTTCTCCTCTGACAAGATGAAAACAACAGTTCAATTCCAGGCTGCAGCAAAGTCAGAAGAATCATCTGTTTCCTGTGGTCTTGTCCTGGTGGTCCTCTGAGACAAGCTCTTTACAGGGGATCTGTATCTGGGGCTCTAGTAAACAGTGAATCTGGATCTGGGGTGAATGAACAGTGCTCTTCCACCTTCGATACCAATGGCTGAAGTGCCCTTGAGCAAGGCACTGAACCCCCAGGTGCTCCCCGGGTATGGGTTACCATACTTGGTAAATGTCACGACTTTCAAAAATGTCTATGTGACATCAGTGCTTCAATTGTAATGTTATGTAGCTACGAGAATACTTTTTGTGTTCAAAGGAAATCAAAATAATGACTTTGTTCAACAATTTCGTCTCTTTCTCTTCCGTGTCAGTCTTCGCTGTGTGTTCAGCCTTTAAAATCTGTTGAAAATGACAGAATGCCCTAATGTTCCAGGAAAACATTTGTCCGTATTTAAAACAGCCATGGAAATACATTACGTCTATATATTAATAGATTGTTTTTGATTATTTGTGTATTTGATTGTTTCATTTTCCATTTTCCAAGTATTTTTTTATCAAAAGCTTACTGAAGTTTTTTTGGAAGGACTGAGATATTTATTGAAAGGGAAAATCAACTTAGCTGACGGAGACTGAGTGTCTTGATCTAGATATAAAAGCTTTTCATTTAAAGAGAGGATAAACATTTCAGCCATACACAGCTGGCGGCAGCTGCTGCTAGTGTTTGATTATGGCTTGTAAATAACAGGAGGGCACCGGTAGCACAGCAGTCCACAATCAGACTCTAATGTATAGGACGCCGATGAAAAGACCTGAAGTGGTGATGATCTCTGTGTGATTTTGAGAGATTGAAAATGAGATTGGGAGAAATTTGGAGGAAGCAGAGCTCAGCTTTGTCACAGTTGAGCCTGAGAGGATTGTCATCAGAGTTTGAGGTTGGAGAGAAATGGGAAGAAAAGAAATACTATAGTAAGTTAGTCATTTAAATCCTTGCATCAATTTAAGGTACATGCCAGGCATGTGAAGGACATGTGAATTAAATTCGAACTTGTGAATAAAAGCATAACAGTGTGTTGCCTGGTTACCTAAATATGACAGTTATTAGTCTCCATAGCAACTTATTTACTGGGATATGACTAATAGGGGGAAAAAAACACTGATATATATATGTATATATTCTATATTATAAATCAGTGGAAAAAAAACAATAAAGATCAGTGCTGTAAAATTGAGTGAACACCAGGATGTTGGATAAGAATGTATTCTGTTTTTTTATTTAATTCTATGCATTAATATTATTTGTGTATAAATTTCATTAATATTTGTATTGTCTGATCCAGCATAGATGAACACAGCAGCTGTGATCAAATCTTTGTTTGACTCTGGGAGGTATGTAATGTGCATCTGTAGATACAACCAATAGTATTACATCAGATGTTGTGGAAGTTCATAGATTAGAACTGGCACTAGAAAATAATGTGGGCTGAATTCCCATAAGTTCACAAGATGTAATGAAATCAATGAAGTGCAGTCTTTAGCTTTGCAGGTGTGTAGTGTTATATTTTGTAATAAACCCTGTGTGTTGTTTGAAATCTAAAATTTACTTCAAGTAACATTCACTTGTCACAGTGGAATATTTCATAATTTGCTCACCAAAGTCCCTCTCGATACTTTCATTTTGAAAAAAATAATGATATGCACTGATAAATAATTTGGAATAACTGCTGCAGTACTCCGCACAGAAGCAAGAATGGTTCATTTTGATTTCCTGGGGACTTTAAAAGAACACGAAGGCGAGAAATGAATCACAGATTGATCTATAATGAGCAGTTGGATGTGTGTGACTGTGCAGATGCTTTTGTTTCTCGACACCCAAGATGGCAGATAATTTGTGCAGCGCATTCTAACGCTGTGTTCGAACCCAATGAATCCAGCCAATTAGTGCACAGACAAATGTGTGGTGAATGAGAGCAGGCTATCTGAATGAACCACTAAATGTGGTTAGAATGGTTCATCATGTCCAGGACTACGCAAAATGATGCCTTTCACATGCCAGCCGCAGTTCCCTATGGTGTGTATGAAATACAGATTTTATTTCCCAGTGGAAGTGCTACAGAGCATTCCATTCCCTCTACAGTATACAGGTTTTAATTTTCCAGTCCTTTGGGCTTGTTTGATTATTTTTTTTTTTTGTGAGGATCTCTACGCACTATACGTTTGTGAGCCAGCTGTGTCTGTTTTCCATATTGATTTTGTTTCGTGTTTTCCCATCTGTCATTCAGGTCGCAGCGCTCATCCAGTATCTGATAGAAAACATGCCTGCAGTATTTGGAGATGATCTGGAGATTCTGTTCGCCAGGCAGATGAATACAGAGCGGGAAACATGCGATTACACAGGTAATTGTAAAGTTATACCCTTTGGACCTTATTTCACTGAGATGTAGATGCCTACTAAGGTACTTTACAGAAAACAATTAGCCCTTTTGACTGTGCAATTTCACAGTACTCCCACGCACACTATAGCTGCTGGTGGATGTGCGTTTTAGAATTTGAATTAGAGGTTAATTAATTGAGAATAATAGATTTTAGATCACTTTTAAGAAATGCCTTAGACCATATCATAGTTTCCAGTATGCTATTCTATTTGGTATACCAGCTTTGCTCAGCCTTTACTTTCCTAGATCCTCATAAGCTCTCTCAGATGTAACTGAAATGTCAGACTGAAAAGTGCAATAGACTCCTTCACTGACCTTAACATACTAACCTGCTCATAAGTATTATCATTGTCAATTTTTTTCTGTGCAAACACATCTATGTAATCACAAAAAGAGGTACAGCAGTTTACTGAATGTTGCATTAAATGGAATTTCATTTTAAAATATTTGTATTATTTTACTTTCAATAATGGCAGCAGTTATTCATTAGCTGAGGATCAAATGATGCAATATTACTTGGGCATTTATTTAGATGTGCTGTGTACCTGAGCATCCTTCTGGCATTTTAAAGTGACTATTTCACCAAATATATTGAAACTCTTTTATCATTTACTCATCCTCAAGTTGTTCCAAACATTTGAAGAAGAATCTCCTTTGAGGAACTGTTTTTGCCAATACAATTAAAATCAATGGGGTTGAAAACAGCCTTTGGCTTATTTAATTTGTTGTAGATGAAAAAAAAAAATTAAATTGAAATATTTTCTTTTGTGTTGGGTGAACAAAAAAAAAAGCCATCCAAAAACTAATCAAAGAGTAAGAACAAAAAAAAAAAAAACAAAAAAAAAAATAAGTCCAAAATCGGAATCACTTAAACAAGAACAGATGAAAATCTAAGTCAAATGAGAAACAAAACTAGATTAGGAAAAAAAAAAAAAAATCTATTTTCCTTACTTTTAAACTAGATAAAACTAAAGACCAAAAATGATATAAATAACTAGATAAGATCCAAAATAACAATCAAACTCAAAAGGGATAAATTCTGGACCAAGAGACAAGTAAACACCAAAAACGAACCAGCAGAGACACAAGAAAAGAGAACCCAATATATAGAGCAGTACACATGAGGATCAGGTGAAAACAATCAGGCAGACAAGGGCTAAACAAGGGGGCATGACCAGGGTTAACAAGGAGGTGGGACAAGTGGAGCTCGTGGCAGACACGAACAAAGACAGAACCATGTGCTTAGACACAAAACAAAGAAACATGGAACAGAGACAATATGAACAGGACTGTCAGGGCAGGATCCTGACAGCATACTGTAAATGACTTTATGATCTTTATAAACTTTGACAGCTTATAAAAGATTGCAATTTTTGTCTATTTATGTGTCCAATACTAAAGACAAAAAGAAAGAAAGAAAGAAAGTAAAAATGAAAAACTGAAGTGTTCTGAAGTATTGTATCTAATACATGAAGTGGTGAAATTCACAAGCTCAAAAGAAGTATGGAATCTGCAAAATGGAAGGAAAGAGGAAAAGCAGATGATGCAGAAAAAGGAAGGAGTAAAGAGTAAAGCAAAAAAGAAAACAAAAGAAAAGAAGAGATCAGAGTAGGCACATATGCAGGAAACTTATATCCTCCCAAACTGGTGTTTGTCTAATTATAAAAGGTCATATAGACTTATCCATAATGTCACTCATACATTGTGCCATCTGTTGTTGTAACAACTATAGGTCAGGTCAGGCTATGTCATTGACACAGTCAAAGGTTGCTGTTAAAAATAGGTCATGTGGTTTTCACATCTTAAGAAGGAACACAGCAAAACGAGCACTTTGAAATGTCATATCTTATATTACAAATACATTTTCGGCAACAGAACACTGAGTACTATTAACAAATAAATCTAAGAAACATTATTAGTAAGGTAATAGTTAAAATATGTCCAATATCTAAAAATAAACACCAGTAAAAACGATCCTTAATAAATATATAAAATGTGCATTACATGCATATCTTTGAAAAAGGATTGTATGAAAAGGATTAATATAAGAAGTACAAAATAAAAATGAATAAAGAATAAATCATAAATGAATACATGGATATGAAAATCAAGGAAATTATTATAACATTGATTATTTGGATACACACAAACACACACACACACACACACACACACACACACACACACACACATATGCATGTGTATATTTAAGAAAAATATGTTACGTTCATATATTAAATATATTTATGAATGATATAATTTATATGAATATACATGTAAATACATGCTAATATATATATTTTTTGTCTTATTAGTAACGATTTGTACATTCTCTCTCTCTCTTCTACAGAAGACACAGATCAAGACTTTACCATTTCTTCCCAACTGCCTGAAGTTCATCCTCTTTTCCTTCCTCTGGCTACACTTTTTCTGAAAGAAAAGAACAAACCCCAGCCCTTTCATATTGATATGCCAACAACAGAAGGGGCCTACAGCTGTGGAACACTGGATTCCATTCTCTCAGGTTTCAGTGCTTCTGTAAACATGCTGGGAATCAGCCAATCACACGACCGTTGCCTCTCTGAGCCTTCCATGTACTTTTCCACACCCCAAACACCTGCACCGACTCATACACCTGTTATCCACCAGTCTAGCTGATGCAGCTGCAACACAGAGCAGAACTGAGCAGCCACGCAGCTCCATGAGGTTAAGTTCAGAACAACAATCAAACATTTCTGGAATGGGTACAAGGAGACAACGTTACACTTTCTGGAAGTAGCCGCAACTCCCCACCAGCTTCCGTCATCTTGCGCAGAGATTGACCAGCATGACAAGTCTGTCATCTACTGCAATTTCTTCCCTCAGCTCATAGTACATTGTCTCTCAGCTCTGCGGATGCCATCCCCAGCCCTCAAGATACGCAGTCCCCGCCTTTTCTGTTTGGAGCTGCTGCGAGACTGCGGCCACTCAAACCTGAAATGTCCAGAAAGCGGTGGACAAGTACTCTCACTTATGAAGAGGAAGAAGATGTTAGGAAAGAGAAAGTTCAAGAGACAGACAATGCGAAAGAGAGTGAATATGAAGTATCTTTTCGTGACTGTGATGGAGAAAGAGCGGTAAAGGATGGAGAAAGGGCTGAGAATGAGGATGCCGCAAGCTGTGAGTCCTTCAGCAACATTCATGAGGTTAAAGGTTCAACAAGACCATGTACATCAGAGTGTCTTGCCGAGACTGTGTGCAACGTGGAGTTTAGGGTGAATCCATTACAGTCCTCCACCGCATGGCAGATAAAGCCCAATCCTGACATAAATTTGCAAGCGATGTCGCTGAATCCATGCAGTATGTGGACAGTCCCACGAGTTTATCCAATTGACAATGTGATACAGGGATATCCAGGTCACACAAACAATCACAAACACTCCCGCAATGGCACAAAAGCAATCAAGTCACAAAGCAGAAAACTCTGTAAGTCAGATACAGCTGGATTGTCCAAAGGCTCGCTCAAACATTCATGCCTCAGGTGGGCAGAAAGTGAGCAGAATGAAAATCGAAGTCTTTCCTTCTGCAGGAAAAGTGATGCTAAAACATTCGAAGGTCATGGATTAAACTCTCTCTGTGAAAAAAAGAGCAGAAAGCTGAGGGAAGAATGCGATCATCTGTCAAGGTTCAGATCCCACAGACACTGTTTTATGGTCATAATGTTCCTCTGGTGTCACTGAGTACACCTTCTCAGCAAACGTCAGTCCAAGTGAGGACACATTGTACTCCTCCTGATGCTGCGGATATGACAGACGCAGGTTGGAGTGATGAATCTAATGTTAGCTTTGTCACGACTGATATTAGCAACGGTGTAAGCAGTTACCTGGAAGAGAAAAGTCCTACTGTCAAATCGATTAGTCATAGCTTGAGCACTGCGGACGACCTGTGCCACCCAGGCTGCATTACTGAAACCGATAGCCCTGCTGTTATCATTAGCAGGGGGTTATAGTATCAACCCCAGTATAAAAGTCCTACACAGCAATGCTTATCAGAGCATGGCTTATCCCAAACCCACTAACAAATCCTCAGGAACTTTTCGTCACACAATCTGTATCAAGCTCCCTGGCAACAGAGGGACAACACAGAACAAACCATTATCATAACTAGATCTGGTGATGTAATACTGTATGGTGGTGGGGGTATGAAACATTTACAATTTCAATGCAATGTTCGGTAACAATTAAAGCCTTTATGTATAATGCTTTATAAAGGTATTCAGAATGTACGTTGCAATGCATTATGTGTTTTCATAAATGATTTTAATAAAAGTTAAAATGCATATTGTAATATTTGAATTTTTTTGTGTATTTTAATACAGTATACATTCTAAGTTGTAGCAATGAATAAGATAAGTGTTACAATGTATTAAAACTGTGGTTACAATTATTCATGTGATCATACAATGCATTATAAGGTGCATTACAAGGCATTGTTCATCAATTAAAACTACTTTTATAATGCATTATATATAAAGGCTTTAGGTAAATTGTTAGCCTTTTTTCCTAAGAACATGCCTGGGTACAGAGTCTGCAGCTGCTTTGAGCATGTGTGTATTCTTGTAGTAGAGGCCACAGGCATAAGATGAAAATGCATTCTCGCAGGCATCTGACTGCGGGGTGCACCTTTTCAAAGATTTCTGCAGAGACACGTAATGCAGTTGTGTGAATGGAAAACCTGTTGGGTTAAGTCCATGCTTGTAACAGAAGAAGAAAAATCTATGGGCACAAAAAGCTGAAAGAAAGTGTAAAACAATGTTGGATAAGTTAATTATCCAAGTTCAAATGAACTATAAATATAATAGAGTTTATGTTACAAAACTGACACCAAAAACAGACCAAAGCATAAACCAAAGTAAGCTAATATGATAGCATTTTGACCATGTAAAGTCAATTTGATATTAAATTCTAATCAGAAATTAACTGCGAAAGTCGTATACACCTTAACTTTGTTAGCCCTAAAATATAAATTTTTTAAACTCTGTTCCCTAAATGTTCCTAAAACCCAGTTAGAAATCCCCTGGTTTACAGCATGTGGCGTTAGAGCAAGTAGTCATTAATATTTAAAGACAGTCAATATACTGTATAAAAAGACAATATGCATGTGCTTCAGGCAGAATTGGAAGTTAATGTGATGGTAATCACACTCTTGTGGATCGAGATTTTAAGTGATTTAGTGCAAAAGGGTAAATGGCAGACGTCACAAAGGGCATCACTATAGTAACAAAGGGACTTCTGTGAAGATGGCAAGAAAAGGTATAACCCAGGGAAACAGCGTAATCTGCATAAAATGCTGTGATAAGGCCATTAGAAGAACATTGAGGAGAAACAAGCAGGTGGCAGGCGTTCAGACGTGAGTGTGCATAGTGTAGATCCAGTCTAAGACATTAGTGGATAATTGAATGATTCTTTAAATGATCATATGGTTGCAAGTCATGTTTGTTTATAGTTGAGAGATGAGCTTGTGCCACGACTGAGACATCAGATAGCAAACTTCCTCGAAAAAGAACTGGCAAATAAAGGGTTCCAGAGAACTGTGGGATGTGCATTTGAGCAGGAAACAGTTTTAACTCCTTCACAGATAAATCAAAAGAGTCACCGGCATTTGGCCACAGTTCTCTTTTCCACTCACTCCGAGTCATGTGAATCATTTCTCTAGGTGTTTCTGATGAGTTCTGTACTCGCAGCTGTTTCACTCCTCGCACGACGACACAATATTCCACCTTAAAGACATTATGGTGTTTCCAAACACCATATGAGAGTATGCAGTCTAAGATACATATATGTGTTTGGGGAAAAAAATGTCTGAGACAAATGCTATAGCCGTGACATAATTTTAAACTCTTCTGACATTTAACACTGCTCAAAACTAATGCTCAGAATGTGTGGATGTCTAGGTTCTCATTATGTTCAAGTTACTCACATGTGGATTACTCCTCATCAGTCTATAGAAACCACAGCAACAGAAAGCAGTGGGGAGTTACAGAAGTAACAGCAGGAGAGAAGCAAATCGATCTAAGCGCTTTCTTTTCATTTAACAGAATTTATATTTATGCACTGATATATGTGTACCCAATTCAAGACTGTTGCGTGTTCTTATCTGGATGGTCATCATGTTTTTTTTATATTTAATTGTTCTTTAATTTGTTTTTTCAAATCAAAACAGATTGTATATTTAAAAACACATCACAGGTAGAATACATTTATATTTACATTTAGACATTTAGCAGATACTTTATCCAAAGTGATTTATAAATGTTTACATGTACACAATAACTGCTTGATCAAACATGTAAAAGTGTTTAAATAAAATCTTTAAAAAAGTAATTCCATAGTTTATGTTGGGTTGTTTCCTAGAACAAAATTAGGACCCCTTTTTTAAAAGCTAAAGTGAAAATGTGCCAGAGTACGTGACGTCTTGTTTTTAGAGACATCTTTAAAAAGACCAAGATTGCAACATGTGCCTGAAAACATATTTGGCTAGCATTTAATTAAATGCCCCCCCCCTCCCCCGGGAGTGCATGGAGCGAGAAAAAAGGAGAAAAACATATGTAAACCTGGAATATGATGTTAAGTGCTTTGGATAAAAGCATGTACTGGTGCTAAGTTAATGTAAAATTAAATAAGAGACTTCAGTACTATTAAGATATTCTGGTATCAGTTCAGACAAAGCATCACAAAATGAACACCACTTGCAGCGATGATGCTCCAATCAATATCCTCAGAATTATTATGCTTAGAAGTTACTGACAGCACCTGCAACCACTTGTTCCATATTGCATTTCTCTGGCCTATTGTGTTTCCAACAACAGAGCACTTGAACATGATTTAATTTTGACTACAGAAGTGGGAAGTGGGGTTATTTCAAAACCATATTAAGGCAGAGTACTGTAAATATACTCTACATTCCACTAATGACATCATACTTGCCCAAATGACACCATTTGTTTGCCAAAAGAGTAGCCATGTAACTCATGTAACTCCACTTAAAATCTAATTAGAGGAAATTAATGTAAGGATTTTTTTTTAAATTTTTTTTATGTGGAGGCCTAGACGAGGAAGCTCTAACCACATGATAATTGAACCACATGACAAAACCACATGATAATTGAAATCAATAAAACAGAGTGAGCTAAACAAGTTTTATGATTGTATTCTCTCAAAAGTTCTTTTGAGAATTTGGTGTTGTAGTTGTTGTTTCATTCTCTATTTTTGGAACTAGCAAAAACCTAAAGATGAACTGAGCTTGTCTTCTGAACATCTGCATTTAGTTATTGAACTGACCGGAACCAACACTGAACTGACTGGAGCTTAATAATGACATTATTTATTTGGATTTGCCTCATTTTTTAAAGTTTGCATAATCGATTCTATTACTTTCAAGTATAATGATAAATTAACATGAAATGAACTCTAATGTACATGTATAATAATCTGCTTTGAATCAATCTCTGTTATATAAAGTGCTATAAAAAAGGTAACTTGAGGCCACAGAACTTTAAAGGAATAACAGACAGGTCCCTGTAGTACTTCAGGTTGGAAACCAGTGATGTCCTGGTCATTGACACTTCTGAATCACTGAGTATTCTCCGCACTCTGTTTCATCCTTCACAAGTATCTCAGCGCTTTCAATTCATTTTGATAACAAGATGGGCATTAATCATTTTGTGACACTGATGTCTATCTCCTCATTACCTCGAAGCCATGATCTGCTTTTTCCTGCAGAAAGTTCAAGGCCAGTTCATAAAGGCAATAACTCATGACGTGCCAGGAAACCCGTAATATGGACAAAGACATCCAGTTATCGCTGTAGCTAAGCCGAATATAAAAAAAACAAAAACTTACATGTGGTTAGGGTATGTGGCCTGGATTAGCTAACCTGCAGAATAAAAAACTCCTGATAATTTACCCCCCATGTCATCCAAGATGTCTCTCTTTCTTCAGTTGAAAAGAAATTCAAGTTTTTTGCGGAAAACATCCCAGGTTTTTTCTCCATACAGTGAACCTTAATTTGGACCAATGGGTTGAAGGTCCCAATTGAAGCTTAAATGCAGCGTCATAGGGCTCTACACAATCCCAGCCGAGGAATTAGTGTCTTATCTAGTGAAAGTTTTTTTTTATAATAATTTATATACTTTTGAATCACAAGCGCTCACCTTGCACTAGCACCTTTCACACATTACGTAATGTGCTTCATGGGTGACGAAGGCGGAAGTACCGACTCAGTTTTTACCAAGCGAACGAGCAAAGAAATGCCCTTTACAAAAAATGGTAACAACGATTTTATAAAATTTTAAGTTGCAGGAGAAAGTGAGTTTTTCACCCTATCATACTTCTTTAACCAAAGTACACAGACTAAGAACTAACCACATGTGTCCTTTCCAACATGATTATGAATTCATGGATGCGCATAGCAGAACTAGTGTAAGATGAGCACTTGTGGTTAAATAGTATATTCATTTGTAAAAGATTTACATTATCTTTATTATATATCACCATTATTATATATATATTTTTTGCATGAATTCAGAATTGAGTAATTGCCTGTTTTTTTTATTATTTTGGGCATCTGTTTGGACATCATGCTGACACTCTATTTATAATTAATGCCTAACCTTTGATGATTTCACATCTCGCATGTTTCACATATGTATATATATTTTGTCTCATTTTTCTGTTTTTTTTTTTTTTGGAGCTAATCATGACATTTGCAAAACCTATTTATAAGTGTATATGTACTACTCCTAGTTTAGTGTTTTTTCTTTCAGAAAATTGAACTTAAATTTTGATGTAAATAGATATGATTGTGGCTGGAGGATGTACATGGAATTGTATGTCATTTGTGTGAACTGATGTTTTTTGCAATTGTCTTTTTTCAGGCTGAAAGGCTTGCACAAAGAGTTTGTTGAAATGGTTTTGGAATTACTATCCTTGACAGCCTTGTTAGTGACAAATCATATTACAGGCTCTGTTGTGACAGGCTTTGGTGTAAAATATGAAAGGCTGTCTGAAGTTTTGGGCCTGTGGTGAAACGTGGGTCGTAGGTTTGTTGATGTATTCAGTAAATGATGTTTAAAAAAAAAAAACATCCTCTCTGTATTAGTAATTCCTTTAGGATTTTTTTTAAGTGCATTGTCCTGAAAACATAAATCTAAATAATCTTAAGTCTAATAATTCTATTTAACAATTAAATAATAAAGACACAATAATAAAGAAGGATATATAATATGGACAATAAGGACAATATGGAGCAAGTTAATCATTTTTGTCCCAAGTCCAAGTACCTCAATTCTGCATACATATAATAAATGCCAAATAAACACCCCAAATAAACACCCCTTTTGATTGCAGTGAGATTTCCTGTAAGAATATTGATAGGTTACAGCTAATTACACAGAAAAGGGCTAATTTAATCTTAATAATAGTAAGGTAAGGAAGTAAGGTAAGGTAGGTAATTCTGAGGGGGAACCATACCCCTCCCAACAGGCCCAGAAAAGCTGCAATATCTTCTTTAATTCAAACACATTTTGATGTATACACTTCAAAACATGCCGTCCCTCTTGTATGATTATGTAATAGTGAAGAGCTACTCTTTTATAAGGATGTTGTTTATGTTATTGGTGGGTATAAAATGGAATGGCCTTGACGTCTCCTCTGACCATTGATCAGAGAACAGGATTTATTACAAAACCTGTTCAGACATTGCTCACTGACTGCCATCTGAGGGGTCAGAAGCCAGACTGAGCTGTGCAGCATACAGAGTAGGAACACATATTAGTGGTTTACCGTGTTTATTCATTCAGCGACACTCTGAATGAAACAGGAATTATTCAATTTAAGGTAGAAATAAAACCAGAAGTTGGAGATGAAACGTAATTATGTTGAAGTCCTAATTGGAAGAGAATCAGGTTTGATCTGATTTGTCATGGAGTGCGTTCAACAGGGACAAAAAAAATTTAATTAGTGATAGCCTAATCTGAATCTTCTATCCGTAATATTGCTTTCTTCAGTGACAAAGCCTGAATTAGGAGAGAAACATGCACAGATTAAGCATAATTTACAAATAAAATGAGCCCAAAACAGTTATAAATAAAATGTGTCGGTGGATTTGCATGTGAGAGGACAGCAATGGATGGAGAAAGCATTATTATGGATTACAGTCTGGTATATTAACAAAGGTTTAAAGTTAAAATTCCTCGATGAAGTATTTGTTCAAGTGAAACACAGCTTTTCACTTGAAAACACATTCATTGATGGGCTGGAGTCTTAATTTGTATGTTCATTCTATGTATTTATTTGTGCTATTTACACAAGGTTTAAGTTTTTTTCAAGTTTTTAGGTGTCCAGGTACAGAAACTGAATAATCCAATGTAAAATAGCACTGCATAGTCTTCACTATAAAAATTTAGTATACATTCAAACCAAAATGTATTCAGACACCTTTAACATTTTTCACATTATCACAGTTTATTTGCTATTGTTTAGAAAATGGTAATAAAATATGAGAAGTCATATTTCTCATATTTCTGAACAAATTCATCTTGATAATGTCAGATAACTTTGATAAAAAGGTAATGGATTAAAATCAACCAAAAATTCAGACAACTGTTAGTACTGAGTATTGATAGCTGTTACACAGTTATCAATACTCTGTTGTCCAATTACCAAGCAATGCTTCATTTTGTTCATTCTGTGGTGTATACAGTAAAATGTTTGCATTAGCAAGTAATGAAAAAACACATGGTCAGGTCAAAGTGTCTGAATAATTTTCTGAAAAATGTTATCCCTTTTTCTTTAAATACATTTTACTGGTAGTCCACTGTATGAAGAATTTTGCTATACTCACTTACATAAATTAACTTTAGTGAACTATACTGAACTGATTAGTAAAAAAAAGAAAAAAAAATTCTAAATTAAAATCTGGTGTCTGATTCATTTTTGGTTAGACTGTGGATTCATTATTGTTAAAACTACATTTTAATTCAGTCAGGAGCAGTGAGTGGTTTTCTTTGATTAACATTAATGACACTAACAGCAGCTAGCAGATTAGACGCGGTCACTTTAAGAGACAATGCATCCATTATGATACACATCTAAATTCTTTCTGCACTGTTTACTCTCATTTGAGACATAAATTACAGTTTTGTCGAGATACTCTCCAAGATGGGTATTTTGATTTAATTTTTTATATTTTTGTCAGTACAAGAACAAGAAAAGGGAAATTCAGTGTTTAAGCGATTTGAGACGTGTCTCTCTGCATGTGCCCTATGCGCACTGAACACCAGGAGCTGAATTGGTCTCTTTCACATCTTTTTCTAAATTGTGATTTGTGTTTGTTTCTTCAGGTGCAGGAGGATGCGAAGGAGAGCTTGGTTCTGTACTGCTGTCCGTGAGACGCGGCTCTCTGCATGCGCACCGAACTCAGTTGAGTTTTATGCATCTTGTGTTTGAATGCTTTAAACTCTTCTGAATGTTTAAATTGCCAAGGTTTAAAAACGTGCGAATGATAAGCTTTCGTGATGATGCGCAGCAGTGGCCCTTCAACTGTCCTGAGGGTCTTTTGAGGCTTGCCTCAGCCATGGATCGCCGAAGGACCCCCCTCAGCAATGGGCCCCCATTATCATCACCACATTTCACCCCATGTGACGGGCCTGGGATGGTGTGAGGGAGAGTACATTTTCAGCAGATTTTCATTTCATTCACTATTTGTTTAAGAGCCTACAGAAGAAGGGGAAAAAACACAAATCCTAATGTTATCAAAGTGAATTTAGGATTATGTAAATGTCTATTCTGTTAGTGTAAATTTGTTACATGCAATGAATGCATAGAATCTTTTATTATAATAATTTTTAAATTAGCTCATTTCAGTTAAGTACAAAACTTAGCAATCAGTGCAAACCATGGTAGCATAATTAGAACTCCTATACATCTCCTTCACAAATAATGTATTAATGCTTCTAACTGCCGTTACAACTGCATGTGCTCAGTGCTTGATAGACACAGAAATGGACGTAGACAATAATATTCCACATTTACTGGTGTCTGCTTTTTATATTATAAAGGTTCTTGTTCCCACTCTGTATTCAGTAATGTCATATCCAGTATATTCTCCTGCACACATGCAAACACTTACAGGATAAACTTGACCATTCTGAATCCAAACGTTGGCACAAGTAATCAGACTACATTCTGCTGCCAGCAGTGAAACAAATGTGTTTCTCATGACAAGACATTTCATGTGTGCAGCTCATGTTATAGAAACAAGGCCAACATATCAAGGCTTTTAATAATTTATTTACCTTACAACCACACAGAAAATACAGGCTTTTGTCATAAAAATGATCAGACTGCTGCTGGTTTTCCAAAACATTTAGACTATGTTGCTACACATCCTATACTTGCTTGTCTTTTTAATTAATACATCCAAACAATGCTTTATGAGATTTTTTCAGCTGTTTTTGCAAATCCTTCTAAGAAGAATTGCTGATAGATCACCAAAAGGACACATATAAAAATATATAATGTATGACCAAACAACAAAAAAGTTAAAAGCTTGACATTTGCAAATGCATTTATCATCTTTGAAAGACATGTATAACATTGAATTGACAGGCACAGAGGAAACAGGCACAAGATTTGACAATTTTTAGTGTCACCTCATAAATAAGTGCCACCTTTATCATTTCATTTAAGACCAATAACAGCTTCACATCTATAGAAATCACAAAACACTTAAAGCTGCAAATTATTCCCACTTCAACTGGAAAGTCAAATTGAGAAATTCATTCTCGCAGAGCTGTGAGAATCCAGAAAGATGTTTATATCTCACTCAGAGCGTGCCGTGGGCAAACACCGACCCACACATGTACAGACGTCACACAAGATCAAATAGCAAGAGGCATTTAACGCATTAAAAATAATTGTGCAACAACAAATTTGGTTCTTCTATTCAATGGTATATGTAAAATCCTATTTTGCAGTAGTTCAAAGCAAAATATCCACTAACTGGGCAACAGTATCCTATAAGGATGATGCAATACAGCAGAAGTCACCTCTGTGTTACCTCGGTGAGCCAGACAAATGGCATGATGTCTGGCTTCTTCTAGATACAATGGCACAACTTGACAAATCTCATTCGGACTAGGTGTGCTTTCAGTGTTTTTTAAGACTGACTGATGGATGCCAATAGATGAAAGCTTTTTGAGATTATGTGAACGCTGTTTTATTACAAACTTTTCCCAGAGCACTGCATCTGTCATGATGCCATAAAAAAAAGAATCACATTTAGTATGTACAGTATATACACTCATAGTCTTTTTACACTCAATGGCTGTTTAAATTTATCCAACCAAATTTGAATGTTTTCCTTATAATGATATCTTTTTCTTTATACTTTGATATGTTTGAATATATAAGGGTTTGGATGAGGTCATTCTCCATCTTCTTAAACTTGCCTTGTGTTTTAACATCACAGTAAATAACCTGAAATTACAGCCAGACTTGACATCTGGTTAAATGTCCATTTGGATATAAGCATTTGTGCTACAACGTGTTGTACCAAGCTACCGTATGTAAAACATGTACTACTTATGTATATTATTTTATATTGTGCTCTGAAAATGCAACAGATTTTGAAATTATGAAAACTATTAAGGTAATAGCAGTTTTGTTTTCTTTAACATAATATGTTAATAGCTGATAATCTCATACTGATGAAAACCTCACAGAATAAATCAATACACTTAAATCATGGCTTATGTTGCTATGGAACACATAATTGGTGCTGTTGCTGAGGTACGTAATTAAAGATAAAATTTGATATTTTGGAATTTAGGAAAGAACTTGTAAGATCTTTTACAAATTCAGAACAGAAACTGACTTAAACTGATGTCTTGCACAAAGTACAACACATGCATTTTTAAAAATGCATGAGAGAAAAAGGATGATTCTGTAAAACTGCTAAAGAGAGCCGTAATATCAGTTAAGAAAAAAAATGTAGTAATCAGAAAAACTACCCTTGTGACTCAAAGGTAGTAGATATTAGTAATACATCCTAAAATCTACAGTCACACCATGTGCAAATCATTTCCCCCATTTTACCCAAGATGTAATGTTCCTACAGTTAGTATGAATGCAAGTATTCATTTTCTAAATGTTGCCCCAGATGGCTGCCTGTGCTATTAGTAAGCAAGTAGCAATTTAGCAGGCAATTTTAGCCAAAGCTACTTAAATCGTGCATTACAGGGACCACCGGCAGCTCCTCGGTTAAGGGCCTTACTCAAGGGCACAATATCGGTGGTAATCAAGCCAGTTACCTTCAGATTACCAACTCCATTACTGTATTTGCATTGTATTAGTATACAGTAGTACAGTACATTAACACCTGGTCCAGGCATATAGACAATTTAATAAATAGGTTTTGTTCAAATGCCCACTGTTTTTGCACAGTTTCAAGACTTGGTCCATTGCATAAATATGCAAAAACCAACAACAATAAGTAGCACTGTCAGATAAAGGCTAGTGGTCAAAAGTTCACAGTTATTATGTGTGGGAGATCAATTCCTATCTACTTGGTGGTGCAAGAATGATCGTCAGCTCAAATCTGAGACCTGGCCACCTGATAAATTTATAGTCTATACTAAAACTGGTTGCAGTATGTAAAAAAGAGCCCAGATTGGTTGGTCCAGAAGAGAGCATTCTGTAGTAGCTGTTAAAAACAACATCATAAGCATCTAAAACTTTGTATATTATACATTTCGCCGCTATAATCAACCCAAAAAATATTCAATTGCATGAAGCAGTAATTAATTTCGCTATATCTATATTTACATCACCTGACATCTAAAAATACTGTAAACATTATTGATAGACTGTAACAATATTCAGACATTTAATACAGTGCTGCTTGAGAATTACTCATGCATTGAGATTAAATATGGCTAATGTATCAGAAAAACCACATTCATAAATAAAACGAACAAATAAGAACCTGATATGAAATTATTATGGTGCAACAGAAGCTGTCAAAATGAGAATATCATTAAATAATAGACTAGCTGTTTCAGGTAAATATCATAAATTAGCCCCCCAAAATCTAACTGAGTAGTTTACAACCTGAAATGAAAATAAACATCTTCTGTATTCACTTGTGTAATTTTGTTTGTGATGTGGTGCTATTAAAATGGCACTTCAAAGGCAGTAATACACTTTATAATTTTAGCCCCAATTTACTATCTGGATTAGTCAAAGCTTGCTTCTAGAAGTCATAGACAATCTGCTGATTTTGGGCAGCCGGATTTGACAGATTTCACAGAAATTCACGTGGGTTATGACAGGCACAGATAATTATTTATCAAGAAAGTTTGATATTCCAAGCTTATTTCAGAACACATATATTATTGTTTTAATTTGTCATGCATTTTCAGTATTTATTTTTTGTTCTCAAAGGACCCCGGTTTAGGTGTAATTTTCTTAAGATGGAGAGGGCTAAATGTAAATTGTGTTTGGGACAAAAATGAGAAATAACTAGGATTAGAGGGATGATTCGTAACAGTGCTTTCACATGCAAATATGCGTTTATAAAAACAATGGCATAATAAAATAATCATCAGAACAGCCAAATCTTGAGTGATTCCTTAGGATTGCTGGATGGCATTGCTCTTGGCTATACGGCCAATTAGAGGTAGGGCTCTGAGTTCCGCACGGAAGCTGTGATTGAGCCAGCAGTATATAAAGGGGTTGTAGCAGGTAGAGCTCATGGCCAGCCAGTGAAAGGTGAAGTAAAGGGCATTGTTAGCCTGGATCACATTGCTTGAGAGCAGCACAACGTAACAGTTTAGAGGAAACCAACAGACTGCAAACACGGCCACCACTGCTATTAGCATTTTCAAAGTCGTCTTCTTCCTTCTGCGATGTGCGGCCGACTGAGCCAGCGTGACATCACCGACAGCATTCTGGAACCAAACCTTCTTAGCCACCACAAGGTACGATAAGGAAATAATGGCTAGAGGCAATACATAGAGCAGGACGAATGTGGCAAGATCCAGATACTTCCAGAAGAGATCAGAGGGATGAGGAAAGCTCGGTAGACATACCATTCGTACTCTGTTATTGCTAAAAGGGAAAAAAGAAGCAACATCTTTTAAAAATGAACATTTTCTCTCCCTCAAGATTTACAAGATCATTTTGTTTCTCCATCAGAACAGATTTTAGGATTATATCGCTCGATTCTCACCAGTGGATTCTCTGAATGAGAGTCCAGACAGCTCAAAACATCACAGAAATCCACATGACTCCAGTCCTTCAATTAATGCTTTGTGAAGTAAATGGCTGCATGTTAAGACACAAATTAAATATTAAGGTGTTTTAACCTCTGGCCAAAATACCAGTTCATAATCTATAATAACATTTCCTCCAGTGGACTCTCATTCTGCATTCACTGCAGAGGATCCATTGGTGAACAATGTGAATGTGATATTATGCTTAATTGGCGAAGAAGAAAAAAAAGGGTGGAAAAACATGAGTTTTTTTTTTTCATTTATTTATTTATTTATTTTTCATTTGAATTTAATTGCATTTTCAAGCTCACAATGAGAATGTATAGTTGGGAGTGACAATGGAAGGCTTCACTAGACACAAAAGTTATCTCACTGAATATCTCTCTTTCTATTATATCTCTCTCTGTGCCTGACTGCAAACACTTCCAGTGAATGGGAGGTATTCTTGCTTGAATGCTGCTTTTTCAACATTTTTGAATTTAACCGAGTTTCTTGTGCCACTACACAGAGAACAAAATGTTCTCATGATGGCATTATAACAATCATTATTGACATACATTTAAAATGTCAAAATAATATTTCAATCATGACAACTCTCTGAAGATTTTAGCATAGTGATAAATGTGAGAGTGTTAATGTATTTGGTCTTGGCGGATTAGATCTGCTGCGCTGCTGTTGAATTGCCGCTGCTGTTGGTGATTGCTGTAGATTATTGTTGCTGCTGCAAGCAAGTACAGGAGCTTTCTACTGCCAATGCATATGTTGATACGGTGAGTATTTAAGACATACAGTAATAACTTTAAAAATAACCCATAGCAGATCTACTGTACACAGGTGGAGCTGGGGAAGGTCAAGGGTTTCAGAGAAACTCTGAAAGCTCGATGCAAGAATTTAAAGTGAATTCTAGGCACCCATATAAATGCAAGGAAGTAAGCTCATTGGCTGCACATGGTGCATGAACCAATCAGCTTGTGCCAAGTCTGAACTCTCTGAATATCACCAGTTATGTTAACAACCTGTCAGCCTGTGCCATCTAGAGTTTCATGACTGAACTATATATGTATCAGTTTTACTTGATTTTCATCATCAATAAGAAAGAAAGAAAGAAAGAAAGGTCATACATAAATTGAAAGCGCAGCAGTTTCTGGTAGATGGCATGAGGTAGAGAGAAGCAGGACCCCATGACCCAGATTACACCAATCCAGGCTATGCCCTGAAGCCGAGACATCCTCTGTTTCATTGGATGCATCACCACCTGATGGACAACAATAATCACCAATCATGACTGCACACTGGCACGCACTGATTCATTAAGTTTTAATAAGAGTATGAAAGGTAATCACTTTAAAGGTTTCATTGTAAATTACAAATGGTTGCATGTGTCTGTTTTTATGCACACTTACCTGGTGTCTATCAATAGCAATAGCAACCAGTGTAAGAACAGAGACATGAACAGAACAATACTGTGCAAAGCGGCTCACATGGCACATCGCCTTCCCAAACACCCATGTACTGTAAACAAACCGAACCTGAAAGAACATATATGCGACAGAGTGGCCTTGGATTAAGAGGTGTGTAAGAATTAAAAAGCATGCACATGCTCACCCCTACACACTTACAGAGAGATGAATCGTGCACTTCCTCTGTATAGTCATTACTAAACAATTAAGAGTAATGATAGAGATGATGTGCACACGTGGCTGTTCATGCGCGCAGTTGCAGTGACTTTGCCAAGTAAGACATGTTCCTGGATCAACATCTTTTGTTGATCCTGGATCCACATTACTGTCCAAAAATATAGACCAAACCCAATCCCTAACCTTTAACCTAACCCTACCCATAATTTATCCCTAAAATCAAATGGAATTGATAACTGTTTAGCAAGGGTGTAGAAGCACCTAATCATGATTTTAAGCCCAAAACAGATATTTCCTGAAAAGTATTCCTCAATACTGATTGGTTGATTGGAATGTTGTACTTGTCGTACTTGGTGAAATCACACTCACAGCACACTCGCACACACACACACACACACACACACACACAAACACACCAGAGATAGAATAAAGCTTAACCATACCAAGGCTTTAACCATGTCTTGAACGCTGGGGGTATCATTTACACATGTAAATTAATTGTACCATACTTTCAGTTTAAAATGGCCATATTTGAGAAAAAAAGAAGAGTAGTTTGCATAATGGGGGCTTGGGGAAGAGACTTCTACTTGCCCCCCTTCTTTACAAATGCTCAGGAGACAGAATAGACTGATTATAAAACTGACTGAAATAATAAACGAATTAAAACCATGTCCAATTCTCAAAGGTGTATTTATGATGGATTCACATTTTTAATGGGCTTTTTTTTTAATGACTAGTCCAAAAATGACAAGTGGGATAAAAAAATACTAAAAAATACTTAAAAATACTTAATAAATTAAAATAAAATACTTGAACCATGTATGCGTGTACAACAAACTTCATCATTCATTTTCTCATCATTAAAAAAAATCAGGAGAGATAACTATTATAATAAAAATTTTATATTTAAAAACTGACCCTTAAATTCATTTTAATGTATTTTGATGCTCAAGAACCAGCCAATGTGCGATTGACCCAACAACAACATTGTCTAAATGTTGATTGGCATAAAAGAGTAAAACTATAATCGCCTTTATATATATATATATATATATATATATATATACTATTAGTTTAACAATAATAAATATATATGTATACAAGTGCAATTATTGTAAACTTACCAGAGTAAAAGGCGTGTTGAGGAGAGTTATAAGAATGTCAGCAATGGCTAAATTCATGATGAATAAACTTGTCACTGAGTGCATCCGTTTATTCTTAATAACAACGTGACAAACCACCACGTTTCCGAATAGCGAGATGATGATAATAACGGAATATGCGACGACGAGCAGGGTTCTGATGGTCGGTTTGTGTGATTCAGACTCGTAATTCGCTCCTCTGTCGTACATCGAGTCCAAAGAGAAATTATAATACATGGAGAAATTCTGCAAGATAAAGAACTGCGAGAAGAAATCCACAGAGGTGTTTGTGAAAGTCATCGTAACGAGGTTGCGGTCGCAGTCTCACAAAATAAGCAGAGCACAGCTCTGATTCACTTTTGGACAGTTTGGTGATGTTTGACTCAGCCTTCTGCGAGCCAGACGCTCGAGCGCAGCATCAAGTGAAGCTGATTGGACGGTGGCCACAGTTATTAGTGATTCATAACAACCCCTGGCATGATCAATCACGCGCTTCTCTCTAAGCACTGTACACCCCCCCCCCCCTCTCTCTCTCTCTCACACACACACAAATCAGAGATATAATAAACACACACACACACACACACAATATCCACGCGGCGCGGACAAGCACCATGCCTCACTGAAGGAGGTTATTTAACAAAGACACTCAATAATCAATAAAAGCCATGTCTAGTCTGCTATCAGACAAAGCGATCAATAGGCTATATGTGACCCTGGACCACAAAACCTTCTTAAGTCGCTCGGTTATATTTGTAGCAACTGTAGAGTTAAGTGGATCTAACTTAACTAATAAACACAGAGACACAAGTCCAACGTGATCTCTAATAAGCATTACTTATTAAATTGATTAGTTTACCACTTCCCCACCTAACCACAAGGGGGCAACGTCACATCATGTGTCCTATAAAATCCATTACCGCTACAGCAATAACCAAAAATACATTATATGGGTCAAAATTATAGATTTTCTTTTATGTCAAAAATCAGTAGGATATTAAATAAAGACCATGTTCAATAAATATATTTTGTAAATTTCCTACCGTAAATATATCTAGACCTAATTGTTGATTAGTAGCTTATATGCAGAACCAAGAACTTAATTTGGAAAACTTTAAAAAAGATTTTCTCATTATTTACACTCTAAAAAATGATGCGTTATTTCAACTAAAATTTTAATTTTAACCCTTTGAGGAGTGTATTTTACAGTGCTGTGAAGTTTAGCGGTCAGGCAATGACCCTTTATTTCAACATAGACATCATGACAGGAGACTGATGTGTATTTTTTTTTTTTTTACTTTTTTTTTTTTTTTACAGCAGTTTATGCTAGAATTTACTTGGCAGTTTGGTCATTCATATAGACTAGTAGATCAGAGGATTACAGGTAATTTTCTGACACAGAGATATTAGCTTGAAATGCAGGTCGATACTGAATGATCTGTTTGAATTGAGGCAGTCAGACAAACACTAATATCAGAGACAAAAAGACTTATATATTACTTCAAAAGATGCACACAGTCTTTGCTTTTTGATTATGTGTAGCTTTTACATTTGTGATGAACCTGTTTGTTTGTTTGGTTTTCAGTACACATCTGTAGGCTATTTATTGAAGGCATAAGTAAAGGGTTTCGGAAAAAAGGATCATTCACTCTAAAATTAAAGTTTTGTGTTATTTCCTACATTTCAAGGTCACTGCTTAGGCATAATTAAGTTATCCTAAAAGGAGTGGATGTGCAGTTTTTTTTTTATCAGATTTCATAAATTAATTGCATTCTGAAGCACTGTGTAAAAAACTTAAATTGCATATTTGAAAAAGAACTCTGATCAAAATCAGAGAACTCTTAGAGATAGCCTATTGGTGTTAATGTGGTTAATGTGCTTATTTCCTTAATTATCTGAAACTCTATTTAACTGGCAGCATTCCTCAAATTTTTAGATTGCAAGTAGGGATGTCCCGAGCCATTCTGAAGGATCGGGATCGGGCCGATCAAGCATCGCTATCGGTTCTCCTAAGTCCTTGGTCCACTCCTGAGTCCTTGTTCCTCTTGCTACTTAAAAAGAGAAAAGGGAGGACATATTGGGTCCGTCCAGTCCTGCGATATATGCGAGTGCCCCCTCTTTATTAAGGAGCAGCGGGATTATCACGAGCGATTCAAAGTTTACTTCAGAATGTCAGAGGCTCAGTTTGATGCTTTGCTAGCAATACTAGAACAACATATTAGAAAATCAAGGCCACTAATTTCCGTAAACTCAGAGTGCAAGGATCTTTACAGTGCTTTGTGCTGTGAGACAAAGTGGATGAACTTGACAATCGGCATTCTGGATTTTGGCATTTGCTTACGGTGGCTCTCAATTGTCAAAACACCTCTCAAAATGTTTGCTTTGGATGCATTAAATGCAGAAAATCAAACCTGATCCAATTTTTTTTATGATGGACTAAAATTTCAGAAGCAGTGTGTAAATGTGATTGACACAGCGTGAGGTCGTATTTATTTTTCAACGTGCTAAAATTTCAGACAAAAAATTTCAGACTCAGTGTGCAATTGCCTTAATTCTTTGTACAACTCAGAATACACTGGATTGATTTTGATAACTTCAATGAAGGCTACTTGAATTGAGCAAACACTACAAATATACCAATATTGGATCAGGACTAGGTGTTGAAAGCTATCAATGACTGTATTGGATTAGGGGCAACTTTACAATGACTCTAATTCATTTAAGTCCCCCGAAAAGGCTGATCTTCCAAGTAAGAGAAATGCATGAGAAGACAGGATAATGTAGAGACTATTTTTGGACCAAAATGTATCAAAAAATGCTTCAAAAAATTCTAACTGACCCTCTGATGTCACATGGACTACTTTGAAGATGTTTTTATTGCCTTTCTGGACATGGACAGTATACCGTACACACATTTTCAATGGAGGGACAGAAAGCTCTCTAAATCTAAAATATCTTAAACTGTGTTCCAAAGATGAACAGGTTTGGAACGACATGAGGGTGAGTCATTAATGACATCATTTTAATATTTGGGAGAACTAACCCTTTAAACAATTATAGAAAAATAGTGTTTGGCATACAACACTAAGTAAAATATTCTTATTATTACTGAAAGAACAGTATTTTAAGTCAGTTTGCCAATCATTTCCCCAAATTTATAATGAGAATTATTTATAAATCTACCTCCTGACAATTTTCTGATAAGATAAAATATATATGGTTTAAAAAGAAGAGATACATATTAGTATTGCAATGTTATTGTTGTTCTTTAAATTACAATTATTATGTTTATTTTTATTATTCTTTTTATAATAAAATAGGTGGTGGTTCAGGTTTTCCTTCTTTTTGTGTTTTTGCTAATCACATGAGACCTTGTTTTATAAGATTTTTCTCTATGGTGTCACAAGACAAGCCTTCAAGTGAGGGTCATGAAGGTTGGTCATAGGGATTGTCCATAAAGTGCAAAAATGGTTAAAAATCATTTTCACAGCTCCATCAGCCAACAGAGATTTTGAGAACAAACTCATTTAAATTCTAGCCAAGCCATTTTCCATTAAAGGTCAAATTAAGGTTTGATATGTAAAATCTGTTCATGATTTTTGGCATGTCCAACAATTTTCTTGTCGATCAAGTCCCATTCTTAGGACATAGTTTTGTAATTGAATTCTATAAACACTAAGTGGCAACATGTGAATAACAATATTAGTGAATATTAGGTCGGTGCTGCATGACAGGTAGTGCACCCAGTAAGCACTTAACACAGAGAACCTTTCTGGAAATTAATTTAAATGATCACCATCTTCTGTCTTAAATTATAATCGTTATCTGCATTTCTTTAACCTGGAAATGCAGATAAGCTGTCAATCTATTCAAAAGCATTCGTCAAGGACATTTTTTCTTAGCTTGTGAGTAGCCTTTTCTGTAAAGACATCATTTATGTTGTATTATAGTTATGTTATATTATAAAATGAATAAGCCAAATTATTCATTTTATAATTACCTATATATTACCTACTAAGAAGTTATTCATATTATTTGTACTCTAGCATGGTAAACAATTCTACAAAATCAAACTTGGTATGTAAGGCTAAGATATACAGCTATGATCTTGTGAGAAGTATACACATACAGTAATTGATGGACTGGTCTTGAGGGTTATTATGATGTTTTATCAGCTGTTTGGACACCTATTGGATTCACTGCTGAGCAAGTGATATAATGCTAAATTTCTACATGTCTGTTCTGGTAAAGAAAAAAAACTCATCTACGTTTTGGATGGACCGAGGGTGATTACACTTTCAACAGATTTTAATTTTGGGCTGAACTATTCCTTTAAAAAAGTAGGGGGAAAATATTGTACATACATATTTTGGACTCTCATTTCTGATTTATCTTAATTTTTCACAAGCAAAGTGCACTGCGAAAGTTTCATAGTTGTTTGTGATTAATTTATGTTGCAATTACAGGGCAGTTTCTCTCCTATACTTAGTACCCTTGACATAATATCTTGTTTAATTTTATTCTTGTTTATTCCAAGAACTCCCTCTTCTGGTTTATTGGCCTCGAGAGTAGGGTTGTTGATTTTTAGCTATTTTTCAAAAACAGCACCCAAGAATAATGAGTAACAAACACTCAGAGAAGAGTAGGAATTGTTCTTAAAGGGTTAGTTCATTGAAAAATCCAAATGATGTAATTAATGACTCACACTCATGTCGTTCCAAACCCGTTTATCAACACAGTTTAAGATATTTTAGATTTAGAGAGCTTTCTGTCCCTCCATTGAAGCTGTGTGTACGGTATACTGTCCATGTCCAGAAAGGTAAGAAAAACATCATCAAAGTAGTCCATGTGAAATCAGAGAGTCAGTTAGAATTTTTTGAAGCATCGAAAATACATTTTGGTCCAAAAATAGCAAAAACAACGACTTTATTCAGCATTGTCTTCTCTTCCGTGTCTGTTGTGAGAGAATTCAAAACAAAGCAATTTGTGATATCCTGTTCACGAACTAATCATTCGATGTAACTGGATCTTTTTGAACCAGTTCACCAAATCGAACTGAATCATTTTAAATGGTTCGCATCTTGCAGATATGATAAAATAATTTGCCACCTGGCTAGGGTTCAGTGCCATGCATTTCTCTAAGAGGCAGCAACATTTTTAAGAGCTCAACAGATTGTCATGATATCTTTGGCTAGGATTGGAATGAAATAGTCACATCCTGCCTACAGCATCTGCTTCACTGTAAAACGATCAAAATAATGAATGGTTTGACTAGGACAAATTTAAATTCAAACTTTTATGAGTATTTAGCTCTTTTAGTTTTGGTTTATTTAACTATCTTTTAATTTAGACTAACTTTAATTGAAGTGAAACTGGACATTTATTCTTCCCACACTCTCAGAGGTACAAAAATATATATTTGCAATGAGTCATTTTAAGGTCATTTTATATTATTACCTCAGAGTACCTCCCCAGTGCAGCATGTGTGTGTGTGTTAGTTAGCGTACTCAGTTTTATCAAGTTAAGAGCAATTAACATGTAAGTGTACAGTGTTCCACAGAATTTGCTCTGTGTACTACATTGTTTGAATGTGATTCAAGTATCATCACAAATGAATGAATGTCAGTGCACCATATACATGCAGTACCACATGTGTAATGCTGAGTGGAAAATTGCAGGATTTTTTCACCCAACAAAATTGCAGCGGATCTAGCAGAAGAGAATAATACACACAAAGTACAAATTCAGAAAAGGCATTATTGTATTTATAAATGTACATGAGCATATAATAAAGGCTGTTCATTTATCATACTCACATGGGGTTGACCTCTGGGATTCATTTACCCCTGACTAGATAAATAGATTAAGCTGCAAATGGCTAACATACTGTACATATAGACATACACTCTGCTGGTGGTGTTATATTGTAGGCTCATTTCACATCAACGTTTTTTTTGTTACAAAGTGATGTTGGTTCCATGCATGTCACTTTTGCATCGCAATTAGTGTTGAAACAAACTTAAGATTTCAAAAGAATTTAATTAATTAAATCTAAGCTACTAAGTGACATTGGTTCAATAGCACTTTTGCACCCACAATTATGTGGAAACAATAGAGATATTTCAACAGAAAGTTAATGAAAATGTACTAATTGAATCAATGTAACTTTTGTACCCACAATTAATATTTATGTCAATGAATCAATGTTATGAAGTGATGGTTAGGGTACTTTTACACCCACAATTAATGTTGAAACAATAATGGTACTTCGAACCCCCGACAAGTTTTTGTGATTGTGTTTAAACTGAAACAGGCTGAACATTCACCACATTTAATACTTAATGAGGAAAATTAATTAATACCTGATGGAGCTGTAATCAGGGAGGAGGATATAAGGCACGGAAAGCATCAATTCCCAGGTCAGGTGATCATGCTGTCAACTACAACTCAAAGTATAATTAATGTCATCATTATCTGTAGGGTGCTTCTCGATTCTTTAATTGTCCCTTCTCATCTGCCTTTACTCCTACTAAAGTAGAGAGTGTAAGGTACAATTAAACCATTAAGTATAAAGTGTGACATTCTTTCTCATGTTCATGTCACTGGTACTTCAAGAAAGGGTTTTGGAACTTTAATTCAAAATTTTTAATTTGATGTCCACCCTTAGACATTCTCTAACATTGCACCCACATGTCAACTATCTCATTAGTATTAGCTGAGAGAGTATTTACTAACTAGCTGAGTATTGGCTTGGTAGATTGTAACTTTAGGGCACATAGAATAATTTGACATGTGCTTGCAAAGTTAATTAACATCAATAGATTGTCTGTTGGGGGGGACATTATAATAAAGTGTTCATTGATCTTCAGACAGTCTACTGATATGCTACTAATACTCTAATGCGAGTTAGTTGATATGATATGTTACTTATAGTAGATAGACTGTCTAAAGGGCATCATCAAAATAAAGTTTTACCAATATTACTAAAGCAACTAAAGCACTACAGCAAACAAAACAAGCCTGCACAACAAAGGAATAAAGAAACAATAAAGTACATTGTTTGAAATAATGCCAGAGAAGTGTATATGTCAAGTGATTCAGTAAACAATTAATCAAAATTTCAATGTTAATCTAGACTAATATACTTTAAACATTGAAATATCAGTCACAGCCAAACTGATCGTATAGAAGAATAATCTGCATTGAATCAATGTCATCCTGCTGTTTTCCACTCAGTGTTAATGGAGATGACAGCTTTTTCTTCCAATTGGCAGGAAATTATTACCACGGTCATTAAAATCCATCTCTTACATTTTCTTTAGCCACACGTGAGCTATGAATGAATAATTGAAAGAATTTCTGCCAGGAAAAATGTGTGAAAAGATGTTTTCCATTACTGATTACCTGCCATCATTCATTTGGTTTGGACTGTGATTGAAATCTCTTCCTATTTAATATGCATCATTTTCTATTATTATTATTTATTAATTACATGGCAGGCTTCCTTGCTTTTCAGTTTAATTTTATTCACCTGCATTTAATGCAGTTTCTTATTAGGGGGCTCCACACAAATCAACCTAAAGTATGGAATACATTATGCATAACACCTAATTGCTCTCCAAATGCACATTTTGCACCACTCTAACCCTTGAATGGTGTTTAAATGTTGTTTGTAATAGCATATTTAATTTCTGCATCTCTTCTTAAGTATAATAAAATTATACCTGGTCTCTTTGTGAACAAATCTGTTCTCTACTGCCATCAAGTGGTGTTTTTATCTATTGTTTCATGAATCAAGCATCTCATTGCTTCATGAATGTTTTTTACACAGTCCCACATGCTTGCAACAGATCCAGTTATAAACATGACTTCAGACAGATGTACTCCTCAATCACTGTAAGTTGTTACAGAAATCAATGATGAAATTTGTTAGCATAATGGATTTGCAAAACTACCTATTCACATTTGTCATTATGGAGTATTTTCAATGGATATTTTAGGAAAATGTATCTTGTTTTAATAATTGATACCTTACATTTTTAAATGAATCTATCAGTGCTTTAATCTATTTCAACACTAGAGGGCTTCATCTGATCTGAATGGTAGCTGAAAACAAGATTAGTTTTCACTTTTGTCTTAGTGGTCTAAAATCATTGTCAGGAATGTGCTTGGCTGTGTTTTTGACAAAACTTACAGTTTTAGGTTATGATCAATCGTAGACATGGGCCTATTCAGTTAAATAAATAAATAACCTTTCTTTTTAAGAGATTGGGGTTGGGCAGAGTGGAGATACTGAAGAAAAGAGATGCAGGAGTCAGATACAGAATCAGGTAAGGTTCAAGTTCAACCAGTTTCTTAAACAGAAAACTATGCAATAAGACAAAGCAGCTCACAACTAAATAGATTTAAATAGAAATCCAAATCAGTTTTGAAAAACAAACAAACAAATGTTTAATTTTCATTATGGACATCAAAATAACCTGATAAAAACATAAACAACTAGTGAATCTCCCACAATAAATAATATAAACAGCAGAAAATAGGCGCTGTTTTTTTTCTTTTTTTTTTTTTCTTTTTTTTGGAGTACAGTAAAAGTGAAAGAGTTTTAAATGCTTAACTAGTGTGACAGTGTTCACAAGCAACAGCAGGAAAGACGAAGACGGTAACTTGCAGTTTTTCTTCACATACTGTACACAGCTTTTCTGTACACAGCTGAAACTTTTGTGACAACTTCAAGCCCTCGGCACACGTTTCAACTGAGACAGAGACTTTAGACAGAAAAGGTAAGTGGAGCTACAAGCCAAGGAGCAGTTCACACACTGTGTTCTTGTGTTCAGAATAGAAAAGAACACAGTTTAAAGAAATTTATTTTAAAAGTGGAATTTTTTGTAACATGAAACATTATTAAAATAACAAAAAAATAACAATTCCTTTCATTGAAATTATTGAGCATACATTTTATCCTAAAGAGTAGTCAGACCTGTTATGACAATGAATGCGTACAGTATAATAATTTAAAAAAAGTTATAAGCAGTCAATCAGTTTATTTTGTTACTAGTTGATTATCAAGAGAGTATATCAGATAATATGAGTATTATATCATTGTTTTATGATGGGGTGGTGTTGGGTGGTTAGATGGAAATCATTTATTTCTCTCATTGAATGTTTTTGTCCCTGTTTAGGAGAGAATAATGGCAACTGTCAGCAGCAGCAGTAAGTCTTAAAATAATACTCTCTCCCAACATAAATATATGATTTTATTTACTTAAAATATATCATAAGTCTATATGTTTTTCTCTTCCTTCACAGATGAGTTTCATCTTATTGTCCCTGAGGAAGCTCACAGCGCTGAGGTCAAACTGGGGTCTGATGTCACTGTACCGTGTCACCTATCACCTGAAATCAGTGCTGCTGACATGGAGATCAGGTGGTTTAAAGAGACGGACTGTGTGTGTCTCTATAAGAACAGACAGGTGACAGAGGGGCGGAGCTACAGGGGCAGAACAGGTCTGTCCACTGAGGACCTGGACAAAGGAAATGTTTCCTTGAAGTTGAGAGAGTTCAGAGAATCAGACATAGGAGTTTACCTGTGTCAGGTCATCAATGATGACAGAACAGAGGAGATAACAGTGGGAGTAGAAGAAGGAGGTGAGCATCCTATAACTCTACATCAGCTCAATGTCCTTTACAATCTCCTGTGTGAACTAAAACTGAACTACACCATAAATCATTCAGCTGTTACACCAAACCCATACACAAGTTCATCTTTCAAATTGTGTTTTGTTCCCTCATGCAGCAAGGAAAGACTCTGATGTCCAACCTGTGAATCAGCCATCAAAGATTCAAGGTAGACAAGTTCATCTGACACTACATGAGGTAAGATGTACATTAACACTAAGGTACCAAAAGCAATACTGAACCAGTTCTAATCAGGAGTGCTTCCCCAATCAGTTATTTCAGCTCTATGTGAACAGAGAAATATTTATGTACCATCTTTATGTTCCATCTCTAACTGTTTTCTTTATACGTTCACAGTTAAACAGTACTTGGGAAGAGAATCAGAACATGAAAATGGAGGAATCTGCTTTAATAACAGGTGGGTGTTGTTAAAGTTCACTTTCTTTGTCTGTTATAAATCATGAAAGAGACATTAGGGAGACATTAAATTTCATCTGATAGACTAGACATCATTCATTTCCTTTTTCAGAGCTCGAAGTGAATTATGTGAAGGTACTTCACCAAACAATATTCAAAGTTTTCAAAAATCAAGGGAAAAAACTGAAACAAACCGAAATGCAGTTAAAGGCATCCAAGATGGATTTGGAAAGAGTCTTACAACAACTAGAAACAATCACAGAAAAAGCTGGTCTCCTTCCAAATGAAAAACGCATTGATTTGAAAGAATCACACTTTCAGCAAATAGAAAAACAACTGCTACAAATAACGAAACACATCGAAGATAAACAGATTCAGTTTGAGGAGAAAGTCACACAACTGGAGAATATGAGCAAACAGATAAGTGAGAAAGATAAACTACTGGAGCGCATAATTAAAGAGATGGAAACCAGTAAACAACAGCTGGAGACACTGAGACAGGAGCAAAGGAGACATGAGGAGATGCTGGAGAAGAAAGAGCAGTTGAGGATTTCAGGTATGAAATTTGATCAAGCACATACATATTAATATGAATGTTTGCTACAGACATAACCTGATGTTACATTTGGGATTGTCTGTTCTTTTCCCAGAGTTGAATGAAAAATCCAAATGTCTTGAAGAAACAAAATCTCTTCTAGAAGAGAGAGAGAGAAAGATTAAAGAACTGGAGAAAGAGAAACAAAGACTGGATGAAGAACTTCAAGACAAAGACAGACATCTTAAGGACATTAATGCTAAACTGATGCAAACCGTCAGAGAGGTTGGAAAGAAACAAAATCAGCTTCAGGGGAAACACACACAACTGGAGAATATACACAAAATGTTATGTGAGAAAATGAGACACCCAGAAAACAAAGCAAAAGAGCTGGAAGCCAGTACATGTCAGTCAAAGGAAAAAGAAACTGAAAGCACAAATCTGGAGAAATAAGTGTTCAGAACAGATTTTTAAAATAAATTTTAAGGCATCAAAACATCGGGGTATCTCAATTTTAAGTACATGCATTTGGTGCAGTGTTTTAAAAAATCTGCATTTAAGAATAAAAGCAAAACCAGGAAAGCATAAAATTATTTACAACAAAAGATCACCCCCCCCCTCCTCAATTTTGAAATAAAATTTCACAATATCCTAGAAATAACAGATATAACAGTCAATAAAGCAATATATTGTTAGTAACTACAATGATTCTGTGGTGGTGTCCTTTTAAGTCAAAGTATACTGTATTTAATTTGTGGGTTGTATTGATACTTTACTATGCCTTTCCTCTACAATCTCAGTAAATGTGTATAATAATAAAATGTCTGTTTCTTTTCATTTAACTGTGTTCATGCAAGATCAGATGACATTTCTGAGTTAGATCTCTGCAAGCTGTGGTGTGTATGTGAGGGTTTGTATGTTTGCCAGCCCTAGCAGATTTAAAACAAGTTAGTTACCTACAGTAGCAAGTTGATGTTACAAAACAGGTTTATTAAAACTAATTGTGAGTGAGCAATAAGATATGAGTCATTAAATGCATATGGCTCTTTTTATTTTATAAGGCACAATGTGTCATTGAAGAAACAAATGGCAGACACACAAAAAGAAAAGTTACACAGTAATAAGTGCTAACATTCAAATTTCATAAAGAAAATTCAACCAATGCAGGTCCAGTTGTCCAGCCTGATGATATCATAGGGGTCAAAGTTGGATCACAGCTCTAATAGTGATTGAATCATAGTTCATGCTCCTCTCATAGTTCACCTTATTTCATCTCTCAGTCTCTGTCAGCCATCCAGGGTGAGATGCCACAGACATGACTTCCTCTTGCCGTCTCCAGGCCCCTGCTGCGGGGTCTTTTTAAAACCGTTGCTGAAACACAGATTATGGAAGATTATGTTTTTCCACACATCTGGAGCTGTGAGGAAAGCGTGGAAGTGCTCACTGGTGAAGTTATAGATCTGCTGTATGTTAAGACTTGTGTTGCAGCTGCTGCTAAACTCAATTGCGTTGAGGATGCAGTAGTTAACAGGAGGCCTAGGCCATCCACCGTTCTTCAGATTCATATCGTTCTGCAGGGCTCTCTGAAACCATCTTTTCTGCGTCAGACCCAGTTTGCGAGTAGACGTTTTGGGTGTCCTCCCCTTCCGCACACCCTTTACCTTATGACAAACAGGTGCATCTACAGAAGAAGCGTCATCTTTGTTTGTGAACTGATACTCCCTGGAGAAGGAGGTTTTGTGTGTTGATTCATTCAGGCAGTATCGCTGGGTACAGACTGTGTTCCAGAACAGGTGTGGCAGTTATTTGCAGTGCTGACTGTGGTGTCTGTTGTGGGGGTGTTGGGGCTTTGGGGTAATAACTAGTGTACTTTATGGGGCAGGCTAAACTGGGATCCACCACAGTTGTATTTCAGTCTCTCTGCTGCTGAGGTTCAGCTGGTAGCTCATATGCGCTGCTGCTGGTAATGATCTTCTGTAGATCCTCGCGTAGTGCCAGAGCACCAGATATTGGTCACTCTACTTCTCATCATGGTAAAACTGATCAGTCATCATCCTCATACATGTCCCAGTCATGTAAACCACTGGTCAAATGAAGGTAGAGAATATGAATGGCTCTGGCAGTGGAGGTTATTGCTTAAAAAAAATGAACTTTATTTTATCGAGCAGCTCATCAAAGATCTCCTCCAGCAGCAAATGGAATTATGTTCCTAATTAGCGTGTTTTGAGCTTCTGGGTAGCCAAACTTTTTTTTGTCACAAACCTTTTTTCTAGTAAATAAATCAATAAATCCACTTTTCTGTTGTCTTGTCTGAGGTTGGGACTTTAAATAGTGTTCTGTGCTTCTCTGTGCAGCCAAAAACAGACACAGTTATAATACATTTATATACAAAAATAAATCTAAACAATAGAATAAATTAATCCACACCAAACAAATTTGAAAGTTAAGGCAGAAATTGCTATCAGTCAATAACAATTTCCACAATAAAGTAAGGATAACCCTCAATCACACTGCTCCACTTCTTTTATATTATATGACACTCCTCTCCCCTTTAACAGTTGTCGTCCTGACAAAGTCTTAGTGTCCATACCTGTCCGGAGGCCTACCCTTATTTTGTCTCTGGGACCTACGCAGGGGTGATCTGTCTCTTGCAGTGGCGATTCTAGACTTTTTTAACAGGGGTGGCCTTAGTGGAGCACTGATTAATTCAAGGGTGGCATCATAAAATCATGCATCGAACACCATACTCATAAATTGAAGGACAAAGGCTGTACTCTTACATTAAATTTCTTTTTATTTGAATAAAATCAAATATAAATAAACAAACATCTCAAACATAAAAATACACCTTCAAGACTTTTTGTTTTTCACAATAACAACTCAAACATAATATCTTTGGCCATCTATTTCTATAGCTGTTAACATCCAAAATCCAAGTTCTCAGCTAAATACTATTTATTCATGGAACAATGAATTACAATTTGTTTGCCCATCTATATATTGTTGTTAAAACAACTGAATGCACCGATTTTTGTGTGAGCTGGCGAAAACCTTGATAAAGTCATCCATATTTAAAGCTTTTGCTCTCCTGGATTCAATACTTAACACACCTAAGTGGCTAAGCCTACCATCAACCATGGTGATCCGCAAGTGTGTCTTTATTAGCTTCAGGGCTGAGAAGCTCTGTTCATAGCCTGCAGTACTCACTGGGATAGCTGTGGCAACCTTGCAAAGCCTAAAGAGGTCAGGGAACACCTCTTTATAGGGTTCCAAAAATACAGTGAAGTCTATAACACTTCCCAATTGTACTGCCCCACTGTCCATCTTTCTCTTTACAACCCTTCTGGCCTGATGCAGCTCATGGGTCAAGTCCTCTTGATCACTGCCATACAAATCACCTAATTGTAAGACTTGACCCTTGTCTAGGAATGTACAGCTTTGAGGGTTCAGTGCCTGTATCCCATTCATGAGTACACAGTTTGACTTGGAAAACCTTCTGTCCATCTCACTCATAATGCAATCTAGGATTGGGTACAGTAACCTTTGCCTAAATGAGTTTTTGTCCTCATCACCCCTGCGTAGGCCTATAGTACAAGTTATATGAGACCCACCCAGTTTTGAGCTTACTCTCTGTTCTCTTTTTTTTGTGACATTTTCAACTGCTACATTACACAGCTTGGCTGTATCAGATATTTCTTGCCACAAATCATGTGCAAATGTCTCGTTCCTGTACTCCTGAAATGTAGCATGAAGTGATTCAATCAAATCAACTGCTATGGCTAAGTCAAGTGAGGGGGCCTGTAGCAGGTCAGAGAGTCGCTTTGTGGTTCCAAGGAGTTTTTGGAAAGTTGTCAGTAAGGCTATGAATGTAAGGTCAATATGTGCTAATAAACCTCGAGCATCAACAGATCTGTCCCCATTGTCCTCTGAACTGATCTGCTCAAGAACATGCAGGACGGCTGGTAATCTATCCAATAAGTTCCTGCAAGCCACTGCTCTACATGCCCATCGTGTATCACTCGGTTTTTGCAACTCTCTGCAGTGGCCACCATACATATCTTTTTGAACCTCCATCCATTTTGGATGTACATAGGACCCGGTCATATACACATTGGGCCCTATTTTAACGATCTGAAACGCAAGTGTCAAAGCGCGAAGCGCAAGTAACTTTGTGGGCGGGTCTCGGCGCTGTTGCTATTTTCCCGGCGGGATAAATGGCTCTTGCGCCCGGCGCAAATCTAAAATGGGTTGGTCTGAAGTAGCTTCATTATTCATAGGTGTGGTTTGGGCGTAACGTGAAATAAACAAATCAGAGCGTCATCCAACATTCCCTTTAAAAGCAGGTGCGCAACCCAGATAGCAATGAGTCGGCGGACCGCCGGCGGCAGTAGAAGCGTCAGAATAGCGTAATCGCAAACACGTTTGACGGTGCACCGCCGGCGGCAGCCGCTTTTTAGAAGCGGCAGCCGCCTTCCTACCGCCTTCGTTCCGCGGCCGGCCCGCGGGCCAACCGCCGTCCCGCCGCCGTTATATCAAAGGCGACCCTTCCGCGGCCCGTCGGAGGCAAACGCTATTTTCGAGCGATCGGTCGCCGCTTGCTTATTTATTTATTTATATATATATTATATATATATATATTATGCAGTTTATCAAGAATAATGATTGATCAAACCAGACAAATTTCCATTTGACGTTTTAATTCCACATTTCAAAGTACAGTAACTGTCATTGAAACATGATGTCAGATCCCTGAAATATAAATAACAGAAAAAAAGAGAAAAAATAAATAAATAAATACACACACACACACACACACATGCAGGTTTCCAATTAAATTGTAAAAAAAAAAAAAAAAACAGCCTTAGCTTACAAGCAAATTATAACACTTACAATAATTGTTAATAATATAAAGAGGTCAGCTCTGGCATGAAAAGAATTACCAGTAAACATAAGTAATGAGTATATCTGGTACCAAAGAATGTGCAGGACACCAAAAAAAATTCAGGTATAACATCACATTTACAAGCCATTTCTAACAATAAGATAAGTGGTAATAATTTAGAATAAAGCTCTGGAGTAGAATAGACCATTATAATGGCATTGCTGACCTGGGGTACAAGATGTCTCTTGTATCTGTGATAAACATCTTCAAATATATATAAAAAATACTGAGGTAAAAAAAGTAGTAGAACAGATATAACTGCAATGCTGACCTGTGGCACAAGGATTTACAAGCTATATTTAACAATATAATAAGTTAAGCACTATGATAATATCCACAGTGAACAGTGTGGATTGGGGGGTGCAGTCTGACACTTCTGGCTTCTTTAGGGGTCTTGATGTTACTGACTGCAGGATAAAGAAAGGGTTCCAGTTGTCAGTGATGCTGGGATGTCAGTAGACAGCCTAGGTTTAAGGGGTCGGCTGTGGGTCCCTCTCAGCTGTGCGGCGCCTTTTTCCGCCTTCACGCCAAACTCTCCAAGACGTCGCAGCATTAAGGTCTGATCTGCACCTACAGGGGTTAAATAAAATAATAGTCAGTCCTGGTCCCTCAACTACTAAACTATGACATTTATATCTAGGTCTACTACATGTATAGGTGGCCCCAGTGGGAATTAAACCAACAACCACAGGTGTTGTTTGCAAGTTGTACCTGATTGCCCAGTGCGAGCAAACGTCTTCAACATTGTCCCAACTTGCTTCACCTGCTCTTGAAGTGAGCCGCTGTCATCCGAAGCTACAAAATGAAAGGCATATGGTAATTTTGTACATACATCACATACTCTTTCCTAAGTTTGACTTTTTTGTGCATGTTCTTACCTGCTCGTGCAGTGCTTTCCCTCAGAGCTTGGTTCTCCTCCCTAAGGGCTTGGTTCTCCTCCATCACGGCTTGTTTTTCATTCTGGAGTCTCTGGAAATCTACATTAAAAAACAAAACAACAACAAAAAAAAAAAACACCTAAAGGCACTATTTTCAATACTTTTAAAACACTGGACACTAAGACATAGGCCTAAAATATACCTTCATAGCTGAAAACTTCATGCTGTACACGAGATGCCAGGGGAGTCCAAGGGCCAATTACAGAGCAATGACTTTCTCCTATTGATAATCATTGACGTAAAAATATGTTTGAAGTTATTGCATACATTTAATGAATTGGACTTAAAATGGAACACTTAGTTTAGCGCAACATATTACATACCTCCAGCGTTTTCACCCATATGCTGCCAGGGTAAATTTGCTGCTGGGGGTGTAAAGCTTAGTACTTGACGAGCTGGAAGAGCAAACATAACAGCTTTAACTTCAGTGCAGAGTATTGCATATTCAGTAATGAAACTATAATTGAACTGTGCAATGCTAATGGAATGTACAACACACCTCGACACCTTTCATCCAGAAACTGCTGCGGCGAGTAACCAGTCAAGTGTCCGAATGAAAAACAGATTATGATTAAAGGATTCCTTATCTTAAATAGAAGCAATAGTTTCCAAGACAAAAAAACGTCACAAATAACATCACTTACTTGTACTCAAACTCTTGGCTCTGTGAAGTGGAGTCTGAATTTCTGGGGAGAAACCTGGTTCTGAGAAAGAGGAAACAGAAATTTGAAAATCTAACAAAGGGTATAGTTTAGTGGCAGGATCACAAATCAAGCGTCACAGCAATTTTACATACCACCTCTGAAGTCTACAGATGGCACAACATTTTCCTGGTTTTCTGGAATCGATGCAACTTCTGGAGCATCGGGCAGCACTGAAACCTTGTTACCAGGAACAATGTTTTCAAAGCTCAAAAGAGGTTGTCCAAACGACAGCACTGCTGGTGCATCTGGAAGACTAGACTCCTCTTCATCAGAAGAGGCCTGGGGTCTGTACTTGGAATTTGAGATTCTCTTTCTCTTTCTCTTCTTGTCATCGTCCGTCGTTTCAACGCTAGAACCTGTTTGGAAGCGCACCAAATATCTCATCGCCTCTTGCCAACATTCTAGAGCAGGGAATAATGAATGAAAGTCAGTTATCCACCATAAACAGACAAAGAAAATACACAGATGAAATGCAGGAAAATCAAATGCATAAGTCAGAACCAAGCAACATTGCTTAACCTCAGTGTGTAAGTTACTGTAACAAAGGCACAACAGCATGTGTTAGCTAACAATTGCTAGCTGGACTAGCAGCTACTTGTTCAGACAAACAAAATCATTTAAACAACCTATATACAACGTTAGTTTTGTAAGAAAACACTAGATGTAAAGCTTTTGCTACGTACTGAAGCTATACACATTTCAACATGCATGAACAGTGTAAAAAAGGCGAAACAGCATGTGTTAGCTAACACTCTGAACTAGACTAGCAGCGTGCGTGTCGGAACAAACAAATGAAAACAACCTAACGTTACTGGTATCATCATTCGGTTTAGTTAGAAAACAACACAAGTTATACTGATCAGTCTTGTCGTAGATTTTGCTACCTACTGCTGGAACCACATAATTGTCCATACAAGTAACGTTAACTGTAGTTAATTCGACTGACCAAAACTAACTTAAAACACATACGTACTCACACTCGTATAAACATACGTATCTTAGAAGAAAGAAAAACTCAACGCCTGGAAGAAACAAAGTAGCTATTACAGAAAGTTAATTGTAACATGGCGGCAACTTTGTAAACAAGGCTAACTTACTTTAGCCTTACTTTAGCTTGACTAGTAAGGCATGAACAAAGATGACTACAGATTTTACAAAGATAAACTAAAAACAATGTAAACATAATATTGCGTTAAGGAAACATGTACTTACTTAAACGATGGTAGTCCACAGAAACTCGCGATTGAACGGCGAACTGACGCGAATGTGTGCTCTAGTTATGTTGTTTGGGGAGGGGCCAGGAGCTCAGTGGCTCCAGTGCGTCATCGAGCCACCGTTTTAGCTCCGCCCAAAAAAAAAATCCTGAACACAGCAATGGTGAAAACCTATACTTTCTAACATTTATAATGTGTTTACATTTTTTTAAGTGTTTTACTGTCTTAAACATTTGTACAGGTCGCAATTGCAAATTAATCCCTTATACATGTAAAAAGTCAAAAAAAAAAAAAAAAAAATCGAGGTTGGAAAAAAATGAAAGACATAAAATGACATTTCCTGGAATGGCAGAAAGACGAAATATTTCTAAATATTTCATAAATCTGCCAGTGCAGCTGTGAAACCAGAGGAGCTTTTAGATTTTAGTTTATCCTTCTGATCAGGTCAAAACAGAGATTTTCCTGTTTATGATAGGCTATTACCATGGTTGCAAATTAATAAAAAATTATAAAGTATAGACCTACCCAAGATTTTGGCCATGTTGCAGATGTCTTTCACTGTTCACTGATGTAGCCAGGCATTAGTGAAAAGTCTAACTTCATCAATTTATTCAGCTAAATTGTTCATACCATGAATTAAATATCTATTTTAAAACCTAATCAGAATCAGAAAGATATTTATTGCCAAGTAAGTTTTACAAAAGGAATTATTTTTGGTTTATGCATGTCTCAATTGTGCATAAATCAAAGAAATGTAAACAATTTTCACCTAAGTGCATAAAATAATTTTACATATAGCCTATTAGGCTACTCTATCGCTTCAGAGTTTCAAAGTAATTTAAATGTAATTTCCTAAACCGTACCTTATCATGGAATCAAGAGTCAAGAATAAACCCTAATGGCTTAAAAAAAAAAAAAAATAATAATAATAATAATAATAATAATAATAATAATATGGGATTTAATTCACATATAGGCTATTATGATTTTATAATCGCTTCAGATGTGAAAAGTAGTTAAAATGCTGTCAGTTCCACTTCCATTCTAACTCCCAACATGCTAAACATAGCCTTGGCTGCTGGTCGATTTTAGTAGAAATCCTTGTATTTCAAAGCGGCTTGCCGCCAGCCGGCCGCGGTCCATTAGACGGAGGCAACCGCCAAAGAAAATGAAGCAGTCGGCCCGCCGGCTTTTCGCCGGCGGCATCTCGCAAGAAATGGGAGTGACGTATTCGGCGGCAAACGTTTCATCCCCGCCAGCGGGACGCACCTATAGCCGACAGCTTAGGGCCGGCGGCAAAAAGAAGCCGTGCGGATATTTTTTGCTAGCTGGGAAGTTCCATTATGGATTGCTATTATTATGGCGTATTTACCAGGCGCACGCCAGGAGCGGTTCACAGCCGAGGAGACTGATGTTCTTGTAAGAGCAGTGAAAGACAGAGAAGTTGTGTTGTATGGGGATGGGAGAAACCCACCCAAAATACCGTCGGTTAAACAGGCGTGGGAGGAAATAGCCACAATTGTTTCATCGATTTTTTTTTTCCTGGTTCTTGACGGACAAACCAATTTGTCAGATGTCCTTATATACATATATGACCTCAAACAGGTCTGATCCTTAATTACTACAATTAGCCTGAATAATTTGTAAGCTAGATTTATGCCTATTTTTTCACATCTTCGTGGCACACCACAATGATTTCCGTCATCTCATGTGTTAATATTTTTTTAGTGTAACAATTTATGATTTGCAAAAATAACTGTTGCATCTGGGTAGATTACATGAGCAAAGTGTATGCGCGTTGTGCACGCTATACATTATGGTCAAGCATGCGCCCTTAAAATAGCATAATGAACAACGCGCAACGCGCCACTGACTTTAGACTAGTTTTTTTCTGGTCAGTGGCGCAATTGTTTAATGGAACAGCAAAATAGCACCAGGGATTGTTTGCGCCGGAACAAGCCTCCTTTTTTGCGCTGAACCGCCCAGGGAGCGCAAGTTCATTCACTAGTTTAGCGACGTGCTTCTGTGGAGGGAAAAGCGCGCTTTGCGCGGGTGCAAAATAGGAATGACACATGCGTCGGTGTACAAAGTCAATTGCGCTGGGTGCAAGATAGGGCCCATAGAGTCTTTGGAGGAGGGTGAAGAAACAATCTACCTCTGCCACTGACTTCACTGTGTCCACTAAGACTAGATTCAGGCAGTGGGCATTACAGTGGACATAAAATGCCTGTTTAGCCTCTGCCTGAATTCTGGCTGCCACACCCGAGTGTTTCCCACTCATCACAGCTGCTCCATCATAGCCTTGCCCAATCAGGTTCTCCTTGTAATTGAGCCCATATTTTTCAAGGCATTGTATGATTTTATCACTAAGTCCCTTAGCATCCAAATCCTGAGCATACTGAAAGTCAAGGAAACTTTCATGTATAGCCCCACTGTAATAATACCTCACTACCAACGACAGCTGCTCCTTTTTCTGGAGGTCTTTGCTTTCATCTGAAATTACTGAGAAAACCTCACTCTCCTTCACCTCCTTTACAATGTCATCCCTCACCATGTTCGCAAGACACTCCAGAATTTCATTCTGTATGGTTCCAGATGTGTACTTTGCATTCCCCTTTTCTCTCATTTTCTCACTTATAAGGGCATCATGATTAGCAATCACAGTTAGAGTTTCTATGAAATTCCCCCTATTGTCAGAGTCCTCTGACTCCCGGTGGCCCCTCTGAGCCTGCTTCTGAGTTGCTGTTAACAACAGAACTTCTGCAATTGTTTTTATGTATCTCCTGTTCTCCTCAACTTTTCTTTTGTACTCTTGATCAATTAAATCCATTAACCCAGAATCAGACAGCATATGATTCTTATATTCTCGCCAAGCAAACATTGCATTAACGTGACTGTCAGACCGGTCATGAAATGTAAGGCCTCCATCTTTATACAGCGCTTTCTTCCAATGTGAAAAACCTGCCTGGGACGTAAATACGGATTCTGACGCTGAAGGGAGTGAGAAATGTCTACATGCATAACAGTAAGCTGAATCTTTGCTAACAGAATACTCTAACCAAGAATATTTGCTGTACCACTGTGGGTTGAATGCCCTTCTTTTCTGACCTTGTGTGGTCTTGGGAAACATCCTCAGCACAGGTTGAGTTGGATCTGCTGCCCTTGATTGGGAGATGTCTGGAAAGAACAAAAGTAATTCAGCAAATCATACAAACATGTTTTTTCTATATATATTTTAACCAGGATAAAACATACAGTACACACCATGAGGTCCAGGGGTTGGGTTTGTAGCTGCACGTGGACAACCAGTGAGACAAGATGAGGATGATGGACCTAAATTTAAATGTAAAATACATTTTGTTGTATTAACTAAAACAAGTGCAATTCAATCAGATATAGCTGAGATGTCATACCCCTATAAGGATCTGAAGTGTCTCCAGCACGCTTGTCTGAATCTGAATAAAGGCTACATAAACACCAATTAAATTTTTTTTTTCCCATTTACATTATTAGTAATTATTACTTACATTATTATTAGAAATTGAAATGAAACAAACATGAAATGGCACAATGCACAACAAAAGAACGTATTATTTTCAATTACTTACACATAATTAAAGCTAATGAAAGGTCACATCTGACCTGTGAGCTAAACTGTTACTATTTATAAAGTTTAAACGATATATATTACTCTTTAATGTCATTACTGCATTGGTCGAATTCAGTGCCTGTCACTTTAAGGCCCTGGCGGCCGTGAGGTTTGCTTGATTCTCACGGTTTAAACTAAATTGTTGTTGTGCATTGTGCATAAGGATATGTGGATGAAATTAATTATGTTTTCCATGTCATTTGTTAAAATAAATGCTCTAAAGCCTAACAACTCGAAGAAAATCTGTCTTGGATTACAGGAGATGCTGTAAGTGTCTTGAAAAAGATAATTTCTATGATTTTGGCGAACACAAATAACTATCTCCAGATGTGATAGGTAAATAGATATCTTTGCGTGCTAGCACAAGTAACGTAAGTAGTGCTTGTGGCGAGTGGGGCGGGGCCGAGAGGCGTGGGAACGAGGAGTGAGGCCAGGTGTAGTGATTGGAGATGAGCTACACCTGCGCCCCACCGCCGGTCTTGAGTCCCACGTAGGAGATGGAAGGATATAAAACTGGAGTGACGACCGTGAAGGACGAGAGAGGACCAGGCCTGGGACATTATTTTAATGTGTGTGCTTTTTATTTATGCGCACCAGTCGGCCGTGAGGGGCTGGTGCGCCGTTTTGTATTTATTTTGGATATTAAAATGAGTTTTGATTGTGCGCCGGTTCCCGCCTCCTTCTTCCCGATGATTAGGAAGATTGAATCGTTACATGGGTGCCGAAGCCCGGGAGAAGGAGGGACGCGCTGCTGAAGATCCCTCGCCACTGTGGTGAATCCGCGGTGCCCTCGAGCTGGCGAGGTATGTGCCGCCAGGGACGCTCGAGGCGGTGGGCTGGAGCGAGTTGCCAGGGACGGGCGAGCTCGCTGCTGGCCGCCCACGATATGGAGGGGCGGCTGCCGTCCGTGAGGGAGCGGAGGAGTCGGCGCCGTTCGCCAGGGGGCCGGAGCCTGCCGCCTCCGTGAAGGAATCCGGAGGGGCAGGGAACGGGAGACTCCTGCCGGCTGCCCAAAACCGGAGCAGCTGTCGCCGTCCATCGGGCGGCGGAGGAGTGTCGTGCCGTCCGCCGAGGGCCGTCCAGTGCCACCGCCAGGCACCGCGGAGGAGATCACCCAGCTGGTGGAGGGCCGAGCAGCAGTGCGTCTGGGAACCGGATTTTTTTTTTTTCCTCTCTCCCCTCTCTCGTCCTTGTCGCTCCTCCTTCCATCTCCTTTTCTCTCGCCTCGTCTGTCCTACCCCCAGGTTCCTGCAGGTCCCCGTGAGCGGTCCCCCCCGGAGGGAAGGGGGGGGGGGGGAGTAGAGCGCAGTCTCGAGGGTACCCCCCGGCCTGCGAGGGGCGATGGGGGTATGTGGCGAGTGGGGCGGGGCCGAGAGGCGTGGGAACGAGGAGTGAGGCCAGGTGTAGTGATTGGAGATGAGCTACACCTGCGCCCCACCGCCGGTCTTGAGTCCCACGTAGGAGATGGAAGGATATAAAACTGGAGTGACGACCGTGAAGGACGAGAGAGGACCAGGCCTGGGACATTATTTTAATGTGTGTGCTTTTTATTTATGCGCACCAGTCGGCCGTGAGGGGCTGGTGCGCCGTTTTGTATTTATTTTGGATATTAAAATGAGTTTTGATTGTGCGCCGGTTCCCGCCTCCTTCTTCCCGATGAGTATGGATTTGCATATTGTTACAGTGCTGTAAACTCACATGCTAAAAAACAATAAGCCATGTATCGTTGGTTAGCTTATATCAAACACTTGCTACTTACATTTCTGAGTTCTGGTATCTGTGACTGTCCAAGCTCCTGCGCTGATTGAGAGTGAGGAGTCACGTGCCGATTTGGGTTGATTTGGGAGTGGTCTGAGCCGGTCGGCCCTGATGGCAGGATACGCTATTGGTTGCCAGGGGCAATGCCTTCAGAACTTCACAGAGGCGCGACTAAACATTTCAGAGAGCTTTCATTTTTGCGCATTTATTTTGCCGGCGGAACAGATCGAGGCAGATCTACGAATATGAGAAAGAAAAGGAAGAAAAGTAAAGCAATGCAAAAACATAAGGCGAAAGAAAGGGGACCTTACAGGAACAAGCTCACACCAAGCGCAAAACAGCGGTGTTTGGAGAAGCTCTCAGGCAGCGGCACAGAGAACTGAACAATTTACCTCTGTGCGTGCACACATATGGACATTGGGAATTATATTGTTTACGATGTAAGTCACCTTGCATTCACGCTGTTAATGACTTTAATCTAACCAGGACATTTACATCTTGCAATCACACATTTAATTACCCTAGCTAACCCAGAACTGGTTTGTCCACTTTGCAGCCCCCAACACAAACACCTGGTAAAGTATGCGTCATTGGGCTAAAATCAAATTATAACTACATACAACATACAAATTATAACTACATACAACATACAAATTAAAAACATAGCTTTAGCCTACATCAAAACATATTGGAAATGTTTGTGTACATAGAAGAACTCGTTACAATCTAGTGTTTACGAAACAGTCGCATTTACTTTGTCATTTTGGTCAAGAAGTGCATTCTAAATGCAATGTAATTACAATACGCTAAAACGCATGTGAATAAACTTACTTTGGCCAGTACAACACTTTTTTCTTCACCTTCTGTAGATGGACCCAGCCACAGCATAAAGCCTCGTAACTTTCCAAAGACTTGTGGCTTTTAAACTCCTGCATTGTGTAGTAACTTAAACCAAAAACAATACAATTCCCAATGTCCATATGTGTGCAAGGATGTAAATTGTTTAGGTCTCTGTGCTGCTGCAGGGAGCTCGTATGGGTCGATATTTTGTATGCTTGAGAGCTTCTCCAAATACTGCTGTTTTGCGCTTGGTGTAACCTAAAAAAAAAAAAAAACTGTATTCCACTGTTCTGATGTTTTCCATATGTATCCTGAGAATTGCTAGAACCTCCTCTACTACCGAGTTAAAAACACATGTAAACAATCCTGTTTCGCTGCCGGTATCCTGCCAACATGGCGGAGACTGTGATATCGAGGGAGGGGCTTTGTGCTATGACGACAACTTCTCATTCTCAATATAAAGGCAGCAAAGTGCGTCAACAAAGGTTCCGCCTTTGACCATATTAATGGCCAATCGTAGAGTAGGATTTTGGGGTGGCACCTGGGGTGGCCAAACGAATCTCAGGGGTGGCTCCGCCCCTGGTCTCTTGACTCAGGTCCCACAATAGGGGCTACTGGGTCATTGTCCACTGAAACTGCAGGAGGGGCACATGCTACGGGCACAAAGGTCAGAGGTAACGGCAAAGGTCCAGGATACAAGCTACTCACAAATTTGGGGTTCACTGTTTCAGTCTCTGGGGCTTGTTGAGGATCCTCAAGGGGATTCAAAAGGCAAGGCCTTAGGTGATTCTGATTAACTGTCCTGATGGGGCCTTCTTCTCCTTCAGGCTTTATCTGTAAAACTGGCAGGCCTTAGAGTAGTTGGTTAATAACCACATAAATTTGGGGCTGCCAATAAGGTGCCAACTTACCTTGTTCTCTGCAGTGGAAGTTCTGCAAGAGCACCCATTCTCCGGGCAACAAGGGGAGTCTCTTTGTTTTCTGATCATACCTGGCCATACATGGTCCCGCATTTTGCTTTCTCTAGTTTTTGTGGCCACCTGCCTGTAGACCCTCTGTTGGGTCTGGTTGTGTTGGTGAACCCAACCCTCTATGTCTTGCCTTTCAGTCGATGGTGGCGCACCGACATCTGTTTCCACTGGAAGGCGGCATGTCAGCCAAACATAACAAAATATTGAGTCAGTCCAGTGGTCTCATGGGGGGTGTTGTTATACATCTGCAGGAGAGTCTGCAAATGATCTGGCCACCGTACTTGGTCTTCTGAGCTCAATGTTTTCTCTAAAAGAGAAACAGTCTTATTAAACCTTTCGCAGGCCCCATTTCCTTGTAGGGTGTTGTTCAAACTTTGGCACACCCATAAAAACTGCACAGCTGTGCCACTATGGTTGACTCAAAGGGTGCTCCTTGATCTGAGAGAATTCGTTCAGGTCCAAAGGGTCATGTCGTAGAGGCTGCTGTCTGGTCTTGTGTGGGGACAGCCCATCCCTACTTGGAGAAAAGGTCAGTTATTTCCAACAGATAAGGATAAGAGTTACCATGCCTACCAAGAGACAAATAGTCAATTGAAACAGTTTCCAAAGGGTATGACATAAGGATATGCATCAAGGGTGCCCTTACCTCCGGTCCTCTTTTCTGTTTAGTCAGCACCCCTCCCAGGCCAAAAGAAGGTTTTTCTCAGAAAGACCTCGACCTTGGCTGTTGTGATGGGCATTGTGATACACCTCCCACAATTTATAAGTGTTGTCTTTGGGAACCACGATTTGGTAGAGGCTAAACCCTGCATGACGCTCTTGGACCTTCCGCTTTAACACACCCTCCTTCCCCTAGGAAGCGTTTTGTTGCAGGCAGGCATGCTTTCCTCTCCTCGGCACCTGAAAACAACTTCCAACCACCCAACCCTTCATTTGGGCCACAGTCTGGTCTTTCTCCTGTCAATCCTTCCAGTGGTCTTCGGCTTCCGTGCTGGCCTCTGACTCCACCACTGCTATCTCCACTTGGGCCTGCCGGTCAGCTCTTACCTCCCGCAACAAGAACTCTGTCTGCTCGATAGCATATCAGCTGATCGAGCTGAATAGCGCAGTCTGAAATGCTATTGCTGAGCCATGTTTCCGTGAACACAAAAACACAACAGTCTCTTACAATCCTCTGAGTTGAAAGTCATAGTCGGATGTAGTCCAGTTTATTGTCCAAAAAGCGTATGTAGTGTAATCAGCTGCTGCTCTGAAGAATCACACTCAGTCTGGGGTTTTGCTTTAAGAAGAAAATATTTTATTTAAAGGAGAATAGAAGGAGAATAAAGCCGAGAGTTCCTTGCAAGGAGATCTCTTGAATTTCTTTGTGATATCTCCTTATATACATTTTTCCTGTTTTTAACAGGGTGTTTTCTATTCTCTATAGTTTTCCTTATGCTTACATTTCAGTTCTAGTATGTATATATTTTATCACAGAACAGTAACAATCTTTCATAGTTATAGACATTAGTTTAAACTCAATAAATATAAACAACACATTATTCATGCATAATAAGCTGCTCAAGCAAGCGGCAAAACATTTAAACACAATAATTAGCCTACTTTTCTTGTTATAATATTTAAAATTAAAACACCACAGACAGAAACAGTCTCGTGCCTTTAGCATTAAAATTTTTATCACAAGCAATCCCATGGGTCTTAATGAACTTTTCCATAAAAGTGAATATATATATATATATATATATATATATATATAATGTTTTCCTTGTTTATCTAAAAGTGCGGCCGCAGAGCAGCATAACATTCGTTCCTAACGTTGAGTAATTAAATACATTGGTATTGGTATGGTGGTATATTAAAAATTAATATCGTAACGAAAATATACACCGGTTTTCGGTATGAACCGGTATACCGCCCAGCACTACTTATTATGGTAAAGAAAAAAGACCCATTGCATGTTTTTCCAGATGTATCCTATGTGTGGGTCAGGATGTTTTTTTGCAGACAGGCACATTCCTTTCACACACAGGCTATATGATTATAATGGAATAAGTCATATATACATATATGTGACTAGATTCATCTTGATCATGCTTGACTAATACAAATCTTATTAATAAAAATCTTCCATACGTACATTAGCCAGTACGATAGTGGGGAAAGATGGCTTGTGTGGATTAGCCGTTAGCCTAGCCTGGATACCTGGACTCTTACCCCTCTCCTGCTTCCTCTCATGCTGCTTGTGGTGCCTCAGCTTTGAGTGAGATGGAGTAGTGGGGGTCGGTGATGGTGTAGGCCTCTGGAGCAGAAAAAGATCCCGCAGCTCTTCGCCATGCGCAGAGTTTACATACGTAACCTGAGATGTTCCCTTTAAGGGAACTTTGAACCCTCTAGCAGTCACTATGGAGAATGGTATACCCACATTGCCATGATGAAGGGATGCATTTCAAATAGCAAGTGCATGTCAAATATTTTAGCATAAATTATGTCGAAAAATTCAAGCATCTTTTACCAAAAGGCTGCAACATACTGTGGTAAGATGTGAACAAAATAATAATTAAGTATGAATACTTACACTGTACATCTCTAATATCCATTTTTCACACTGTAGAACTACCAAAGGAAAAAAAATATACATTTAGCATAAGAAAAACAACAAGCAAGTTTAAAAGATCAAGGCTGCATTTACTGTAAACAGAAACAGAAACTGTTTGTAACATGTTTACAAGATCTGGCTGCATTTATGGTAAATAGAAATTGAAAGTGATTTGGATTTGAAGCCTACAAATTTTACTAACAAAATACAAAATAAGAGATTAAATGAGTTATAGTGAGGAATATTCAGTTTGATGCATGCAGTATGTATGAATGATGGTTATAATGTTTAATTTTGTGCTTAAATGAGGATAACAGTAATGGAGAACATTATAATAAATGGGTGAATTATTCCTTAATGCTTCTAATGATACTCAGAACAAGTTTAAAGTCTCAAGCACTTTCAGACAACCAACCAGGCAGGCAGCACAGGATAACATATTAATATGTGGTTCAGGTAATATGTGCAAATATACTCTTATTATCTTCACAGTGACAGTAACATGACATTCAGCCTGGTATGGTGACCTGAACACACACCCAGAGCAGTGGGCAGCCATTTATGCTGCAGTGCCCAGGGAGCAGTTGGGGGGATCAGTGCTCCCTCAACAGCTTACTTAAGTCGTGGTATTGCCAGCCCGAGACTCAAACCCACAACCCTAGGGTTAGGGGTCAAACTCTCTAACCACTAGGCCATGACTTCCCACACTGTTTAGCTTATATATAAAAAAAAAAAAATGCCTTTTTTTTTGTTAAATGTCGGTTTTAATAAACAAAATAGCCATAATAAAAGAATAAATATAAAATATAACAGACTTATGTAACAAGAAATAAAGAAAAAAAGCAAAAAAATATGGTCAAATGTATGCAACAAAGTCAGCCTTGTATTACGATTAATAAATAAATAATTTATTAAATGTAACTATGTGCTCACTCAAAACGATATGACCTGGAAGAAACAATAGATTCATGAGACCAATGATTGTCTGGGAAGTCTATGGGACTGACTCCCTTTTGCAGCCAGCCTCAAGTGGCCAGTCGATGAATTGCAGTTTTAGTGAGTTCCTTGTTGGCTTCACTAGAGAGAGCGGGAGGTTGCCGCTCGGTTTAACCACTACATTTGTTGTTTGAGCACTGTGCATTTTTGGTATAAAAGAAAAATATTGCTACACAAATAAAAATTGCTACAAAAATACCCCAGCGACTTTTTGTGGTCCAGGGTCACATACAGTATTATCGCAATTGTGTGTTTGTCCTTGCGTTTCCTCAATCAAAATGTTTCGGTTTTTTTTTTTCAGGTCAACTACATTGACAGCTGGATGTCTTTGTCCATATTAGGAATTTCCTGGCACAATTAACCACAAGTTAGTCTTCTTATTTCCTGCTGTCGCTTGTGAACACTGTCACACTAGTTAAGCATTGAAATCTCTTTCAGTTTTACTGTACTTTTACACATACTTTCACTTGCACACTAAGAATAAAAAAAACATAGCTTCTGCTGTTTATATTATTCATTATGGGAGATTCACTGCTTATGTGTGTTTTTATTTTTATTTATTTTTTTAATCAGGTTGTTTGGATAAACTTACTGTGAATGAAAGGGATTATTTTCAGCAAACTCAGAACTGATTTGAATGCCTGTTTAATCAATTTAGTCATCAGTTGCTTTGCCTTGTTGGATAGTTTTGTTTGGTTAACATCATTCAAAATTCTATTTCTGGCCCTTTTTAAAGGTTTACCACTCTGCCTGGCCCAATTCTATTAAGAATAAAGTTTTGTTAATTAAATAGGCCCATGACCTGAATAACCTAAAACTGTGAACTTTGGCAAAAATGCAGCCAAGCACATTCCTGCTATTATGTTTAAACCACCAAAACATAGAGTAAAAACAAATGTTGTGTTTCAGCACCAATTCAGGGGTGCGTTGTTAGCTATGGTTATAAGTTCTGTTGAATTCTTTGTTAATGACGGAACTTGCAACCACATTTGTTTTTGGTAAATGCAACCCTAATCAGATGAGAGCTGAAATAGACTACTGAATGTGTTATAGATTCTTTTTAATATTAAAAAAATGTAAAGTATCAATTATTGAACCTTTTTTTATAAACACTTTTTTATTCAGATTATCGGAGAGTGTCGATGTTTTTTAACTGTTTGACTTTGACTTTTTTCCTGAGTTCACTATTGTAAATACAATGGATGGACATCAGATTACTTTTTATGAAAGTATTAACCTGATAAGCAACAATGAACTATAGCGGCTGTATCTAAAATGTATTGGGGAAGAACACATTGGGTGCAGTTTGTACCCGTGGGCCATATTTAAAATCGTGTAAATAGCACAAATAAACAGAACAATAAATAGAAGAAAAAATGATAATTGTAAAATGATAATTAAACAATGGTTTAAGTTTTTCAAGTTTGTAAGAGAAACAGAATAATCAAACAGAACCCCTTACTGGGAAGCTGTATTGAATGCAGCCCATTAAATACAAACCGCAAACCAAAGAAGCTGGTCTTGATTATGCAAATGATGCATATTAAATAGGGAGAGTAACTGCAATCAGAATTAAAACCAAATGATGGTAGATAATCAGTAACAGAAAACGTCTTTACACACCTTTTCTGACAGAAACGCTTTTAGTTTTTTATTATTATTTTCAATCTTACGTGGGGCTAAAGAAAATAGGCCTAGATGGAGGTAATGGCCGTTGTAATCATTTTATTCTGACTGGACGAAACAGCCTTGCTGCCATCTCCATTACCACTCAGTGAAAAACAGCTGACAGCACTGCATTTAGAAATCACTTGGGAGGTGTTTAACTTGAGTCACAGAGAAAATGAAAGTGAAAGGATTTGTACCGTGTTTATAAGATCAGTGTAAAGGGTTGTTCAGTTCATCTGTTCTAGAGGACAGCAGGCAGCAGCTTTGAAGAAAATGGGTAAGTAAAGCCCGTAACGACATACACGCTAAACAAAAAACACAAAATGTAAGTTAACCGATTTCATTGACCTAGCCTTTCTTCAACATTTGTGACGATTCTAAAGTAGGCTACATCTGGGTCCGTCAGACCGACTGGAAATATCCCTAGAATGTATTTTTGTTTTTCGTAATATAACTAGCTACATGTATTATGCTACATGTCGATCATGATTCAGTAGAAATAATTCTAGAGGGTTTTTTATTTATTTTTATCTAAAAAAAAAAAAAAAGGTCATGCTTCTCCGGATCATAGAACACCGCATGTATTTTCGACTGGTTTCAACGCAAAAATAAACATTAATGGACTGATGGACTGTTTCTATGATTTGTATGACAATTATTACCAGCGACTTATTACATTAACATTTATTTGATTGGGTGAACCAGCCGTCAATAGGCTACTGAGTTCCAACATGTAAGGTGAAAAGCGCAAAGAATTGAACAGAAAGTGAAGGCTTCTGTGCTTTTGGTCAGGTGATTTTCGACTTGAAGTGGTGCTGCGCAGACCGATCGGTGAATGACATCAATGAACCGCTTCTAGTCGAACATTCCGCTGTATGTCGAATTACGCTGCGTAGCTACTGGGTGTCATATCACTAGTCTCTCTTCTGCAAAATGTAGCAAGGGTGTAAACTTTACCGTTGACGTGCAGCTTTAGCCGTTCAAAATAACCACTGAAATAACTAGTGAAGCATTTACATTTACATTTACATTTACATTTAGGGGAAGTCGTGGCCTAATGGTTAGAGGGTTGGACTCCCAATCGAAGGGTTGTGGGTTCTAGTCTCGGGCTGGATGGAATTGTGGGTGGGGGAGTGCATGTACAGTTCTCTCTCCACCTTCAATACCTCGACTTAGGTGCCCTTGAGCAAGGCATTGAACCCCCAACTGCTCCCCGGGCGCCGCAGCATAAATGGCTGCCCACTGCTCTGGGTGTGTGCTCACAGTGTGTGTGTTCACTGCTCTGTGTGTGTGCATTTCGGATGGGTTAAATGCAGAGCACAAATTCTGAGTATGGGTCACCATACTTGGCTGAATGTCACTTCACTTTCACTTTAGACTAAGTAAGTGCAATTATATTAGTAAGGTAGCCTAATAATAGTGAATAGTGAAGGGACATTCTGGAATCATTCTGCTTCGTCATGTTGTGCCTTATGTAACTGTTTAGGAGAGAAAATGGAGGTAACATCAGTCAACAGTGCTGTTAAAACAATTGTTATGCCATTAATGTTATAAAAGATATTTAATCTGTTATTTTTGTGGAAGTCCTCATTTTTCTCTTTTTCCCAATGCAGATGAGTTTAAGATATCTTTCTCTGGAGAATCTAAATCAGATTCCACCATTCGGTGTCACCTGTCTCCTAAAATCAGTGCTGCTGATATGGAGATCAGATGGTTTAAGGAAACAGACTGTGTGTGTTTCTATAAGAACAGACGGTTGATATTGGGGGAGAGTTATGAAGGCATAATGAGTCTATGCACTGAGGAGCTAGAGAGAGGAATTGTGTCCTTGCGGCTGAAGGATGTCAGAGAATCACATGTTGGTGATTACCTGTGTCAGGTCACCAGTGGAGACAGGACAGCAGAGATAACAATAAGGACATGTGAGTGTTTCATATTCTGTAACTACATTCGACCCCAGCTCTATCCTTTTTTCAGGAGACCTCTTGTATTGATCTAATCTATTTTTAAACTGTTCTTGTACCTAATTAACAAACCATCCAATCCCATCAGCCTCACAAAAATATGTATATTGAAGAGTGCCAAGTTTCATTCCCACAGTTTCCTGAGTCTCATTTTAACTGGTTAAACATTTGCATATTTTTTCATACTCTTAACTGTTTAACATAATACTCTTAACTGTTTGTACATAACTGTTTTACTGTGATTCATAGTATACAACGTTTCTCAACAGCAATAAAGGCCCATGGAGATCATAATGAAATGCCTCTACAAACAACATTATCGACTGAACAGGTAATAGAAAAATGAACAGTTTACAGCTTACTTTAATTACAGTGTGAATTTCTTCTACAATTTATGAAACAACAGTGTTGGAGAAAGTTACTTTTAAAAGTGATGCATTACAATATCATGTTACTCCTTAGTAAAGTAATTAGTTATGTTAGTTACTATTTATGAAAAGTAATGTGTTAAGTTACCTTTGAGTTACTTTTTAATTCTGGGCAGGATTTGCTTGTTTGTTTTTAAAAGAAAAAAATAATTTTACAATTGTAAAAGCCTTTTACACTAAAAGTGAAATAAATACATCTCAGACTGAAGTAAATGTAAATTCATGTCTATACAGTAGAGGGCAGTACAGTAGAGTTCAGACAAATTGCATGAAGAATATGATGCAGGAGAAGAAAGTCCAACACTAATCAGAAATAACAAAAATTAAACAAACGTGCCATTTTTGCTTATTAGTATGGTTGAATCGAATCATAGAAGGTACATAAATTATATTTTTCTTATTTAACATATTTGTATTGCAGGTTTGTATAATATTCTGAGATTGCATTTGACTGTTTTTATTTATTTTGAGGAACACTGAATCTGTTTTTGTGCAGGTGAAATGAGTAAATACATGTTCACATTTAGTCTAGAACTACATTTACATCATTTTCACACAGCAACTCTGCACTTACTCCCGATTTCTCTCAACATGGCAACACCAGAGCTGTCAAGTGTGGGAAAGAAACTGTCTGGAGTTATTTATTTGAAAAAGTTTATTTAGTACAGTTATATTAAAATATTTTAGTAATATAGTAATATATATCCTTCTGAATTAAAAAAGTAATGTTCCTTTACTAGTTAATAAAAAAAACTTACTACCTAACTCACGTTTCTTGTAATGCGTTACCCCCAACACTGTAAATAACTGAAAGTACATTCTGTAGGTCTCTATGATCCAATAAGATTTAACCCTCAAATGGTCCTCATTTCCTGTTTACACTTAAGGTCCTTGAGGTCAATATGATACCAAACATTGAAAGAGTAACTGTGAAAAATATATAGATTTTTAATTACACAAATAATATATTTTTTGTTGTTGTTAACGTTTAATCTACATTCATGCTGTGTTTTGGATGTTAAATTTTTTTGCAATTTTATTTTATTTAAATTTAAATAAAACCAACACCAAAAACAAAACAATAAAAAACTGCAGTAAGCATATTTAATGTGTGTGTATGAGAGAGAGAGAGAGAGAGAGAGAGTGTGTATGTGTGTACAGGTACGTACGTGAGTATGCTTGCTCCACATTGCATTTGTGCTGTAGTATCAGGCCTTCATTTTTTGTTTAGACATTTTCAGATTTAAGCAGGATTTTTTTTATTTTATTTGCCAATTTCTGTAAAAATGCTCTCTGTTGCAGTCACACACGTGTGTGCATGTGCATGTGAGTAAGCATGTCTTTTCTACATTACATTTGTGTCTGATCTAGTACCATGCCTTTATTTCTGTGTGGAAATTTTCAAATTTATGCCAGATTTTTTTTTCTTTTTTCTTTTTTGAATTTCCCATTCATTTCAGTGTGGGGTCATATTTACCCCAAGGGCCAGATTTGTAAAAAAAAAAAAAAAATTATATATATACAAGGAACCGATTGAGGGTCAAGTAGCCATTTCAGCTACCATTACGTTTCTATTTGTCATTAAAAAAAAAAAAAAATATATATATATATATATATATATATATATATATATATATATATATATATATATATATATATATATATATATATATATATAGCATATCTTTTCTGTATTGCATTTGTGATCTACCATGCCATGCCTTTATTTCCTGACAATTATGTATATCTGTTCTGACACTCTCAACATGTTTTAAGAATAATAAAAGAGTTTAGTAAATGATTATAAAAATATTAAATTTATTATCAAATGGTGAAACTCTCTGGATTGTCCATTGTTTCTGAACTTTCAGAATATTTATTTTATATGATATTTCAGGATTTTCATGAAAGGTTGATGGAGGACATTCTTCTCTCAATGTTCTCAATGTTCTTCTCAACAGATCGACAAAACATGGACTAATGAGGAGAGAATAAAAATGGCAAATTCTGCTTTATTGGCAGGTGAGTTCTGTTAGAAAACTTAAAGTACATCAATTTTAAACACAGAGAACTTGATTTATTCCATACAGAATAAATACATTTGGTTATGTTATATGTGTGTGTGTATATATTAACATTTATAAAGAATTTTAATATGCTTGATTTCATAAAGTTTTCAATAGGCTAGAAAAAACAGCTGCACCAAAGGAAGATCTTCAGGGCAACAATGCTACAGTGCCACAGGCAGCAAAACAGGAAAATATAAGCAGACGTATGAATGAGAGCGTGAGTTTCCAAGAGACAGAGATGGAAACCAGTAGCGGTACACCGGAGAAACAGGAAACTAAACAAAACACACATCTGGGTGATCAACAACCAGGATGTCCAAGTCAAAGATTACTAGACAGTGGTAGGTATTTATGTCACGTTAATACATTGTCAGGATACATTCGAATGAAATATTTTTGTATATTCCAAAGTTCATCTGCACTTGAACATACATATTCTCATGAAGATAGTGAATGGAGCACATCAGTCATGATCAGGGTCTCATGCTGATGATACACGGGGCAACTTTTAGACCAATGTTTTTTGGGCACTTTCCCACTGAGAATGGGTAACAAATTTCTATCTGGATACTTTAGATCAGTCTTGGACCCTGAGTCTGCCCCGTGTATCATCAGCCTCAGTGACTGCAGAACAAATAGAAAGACAGAAATTCATCTGTGATTACTTTTGAGTAAATGATAGAATGATAGAAACAAATTCATGTTAACAGACACGTTAGATAGCTAAAATATATTATTAAAAATAATGTATTTTACCATGCTGCTGAATGTTCTAGATGTTAAAGTGTGCATCTTTCGGACTGGAAAAACAAATGGCTGTGAGAAGGATTTTACTGACATGCTACAAAGCAGAATTGAGAATCTGACAGAAGTTGGATCAGTGGACGAGAGTAATATTATTCTGGTTTTCTGTCCTGTTGTTTCCCGAGCTGGAACTGACATTGACAATGCACTTGAAAGATTCAATCACTATACAGGTTGTATGAGTTTACTGTCACTTTTAAGTAATAAGTTATTCAGAATATTCATGAGTACCTGATATTTGGTGAGGACATTAGACAGATTTGTTTTGTCTAAATTTCCTGAACAGATACTAAGTTGGGAGTTCTAGTGGTGCTTCATCACACGTTTGACCCAGAGAAAACAGTTCCAGACAGCAGCAGATCTATCAATAGGACAGACATACTCACAGTGGACTGTCTGTTCTATGAGGATACAGGATTACTGAAGAATTGTCAGAAGAATTTAGATGCATATGACAAAGTTGAGACCTGGTTAATACAGCAGGTATGTAACAAGATGCTCTAAAATATTTCATTTGAAAAACATTTCACTGTTTATTCATACGCTCATGTTCTAATCATTCTCTACAGGGGGGGCAAAGAGGTGTCAGAAAACGTCCTCGTGAAAGTAGGTTATAATCACTTTTTGTCATTAAATATAACCTCAGTAAATATACAATTTAAGTAACATTATATGTAACATAATTATACGCTGCTCATTGTTTTATAACAAAAGTTAACCC